>NW_028261384.1:130868900-131168900 GCF_051295495.1 Thamnophis sirtalis
ATTATTATTTTTTAACTGTGGCTTTTTTCTAGAAAGGATAGAGGAAAAGGGGGGGGGTCAACTGGGTTGAATTGAATTGAACTGAAGAATCCACCCCTCCCCTCTTGCCCTTGTCATTTAAAAAAGCACTTCAATTTCAATTTCAATTTAATAAAATTTGTATGCCGCCCACTCCCTTGGGACTCTGGGCGGCTTACAGACAGATAAAAAAAACATTTAAAAATAAAAAATACAATTGTTAAAATTACACACCATCCATTCAGTCTAAGTGGGGCTGGACATTGATCAACAGCCCCAGGCCTGCCGAAACAGCCAGGTCTTAGTGGCTTTATGGAAGGCCGGGAGAGTGGTAAGGGTCCGGATCTCTATGGGTAGATCGTTCCACAGGGCTGGCGCAGCTACAGAGAAGGCCTTCTCCCGGGGGGCCGTCAGCCGGCATTGTCCGGTTGATGACACCCGGAGGAGACCCAACCTGTGAGATCTTATTGGTCGTTGGGAGGTATGTGGCAGGAGGTATGTGGCATGTCTCTCAGGTAGCCAGGTCCTAAACCATGTAGGGCTTTAAAAGTAACGACTAGCACCTTGAAGCACGTTCGGAGACCAATAGGGAGCCAGTGCAGCTCGCGGAGGATGGGTGTAACATGGGTGTATCTAGGTACACCCAGTATCGCTCGCGCGGCTGCATTCTGGACCAACTGCAGTCTTCGAACACTCTTCAGGGGCAGTTTTAAGAGTGGATTTAATCGATAAATAAGGAAGCCTATGAAAGTGGATGCCCTTCTGATTGAACCAGATGGAGAAGAATTTGCCCCAGAGAACAACCCTTCAAATTATCATCGGATGAAGGATCCAATATTTATGCCACACCTCAAATTAATGGAAACGTAACTCTTATATTAATACAGCTAGTCCTTGGACTTACGACCACCACTGAGTCCCAAATTTCCACCGCTAAACGAAACATTTGGTAAGTGAGCCTTGCCCCAATTTTATCGCCTTTCTTGCCACCGCTGTCAAGTGAATCTGGCAGCCGATAATTTAGTCGCACGGTGGTTAAGCCAATGTGGCCTCCCCATTGACATAAAAGGAGGATTGCGCGACCTCCACGTACGTCCACAATGGAGCCAGAGGTCGGTTCCTACCAGTTCGCACCTATTCGGTAGAACCGGTTCGTCAAATCTACCGAACCGGTTAGAAGAGGTTCCACCAGTGGACCTGGAAAGCAGGCCACACCTACAGAAGAGGTTCCAAAAAATTTTGAAACCCACCACTGGTCCTTGGATATGATTATTCTACACTATCATGCTCATATTTATAAAATTCAGTGCCTCTTTGAAAGGTAAGGATGACTACTGCGTTTATGGTGCAATCAGAACATTGCGTGTGTTGAAGTTGTTTTAACGCAAACCAAAGATGCCTTTTGAAAAACAAGTTTACATTATATTCTTATGCATGCCAGTGCTGTGTGTGAAGTAATTTAAAGTGGTTCTGACAAGTGTCGTCGGCATCTTCATATCCGGTCACATGGGCGGCAAGCCACTCCCACAAAGGAGGCCACACCCACAGAGTAGGTTAGAACAATTTTTGAAACCCACCACTGAATGGAGCCCAAGATTTCTTGTTGGGAAGTGAGACATTTGTTAAGTGAATTTAGCCACGTTTCACGGCCTTTCTTGCCCCAGTTGTTAAGCGAAACGCTGCAACTGTTCAGTTAGTAACACTGTCGTTAACTCAATCTGGCTTCCCCTTTGACTTTGCTTGTCGAAAGGCCACAAAAGGGGGGAAATGCGTGATCCTGGGACACTGCAACCGTCGTAAGTATGAGTCAGTTGCCAAGCGTCGGAATTTTGGTCACGTGACCACGGGGCTCCTGCGATCGCTGTAAGTATGAAAACAGCCTTGTGACATTTTTCAATCCCATTGTAACTTTGAAAGGTCACTAAATAAACCGTTCGAGGACTATCTGTATTGTACATACACTAAAAATGCGTGACCCGACAAATGCGTGCCCGACAACAGCACGCTGACAAAACCGCACCGATAAAACCACAATGCCGACAGCGCGCCCACAAAGGCGCGCCGACAAAAGAGCGCCGACAGAAGCGCCATTATGGTTAAGGTAAGGGTTAGGGTAAGGGTTAGGGTTAGGTTTAGGGTTAGGTTCGGGGTTAGGTTTAGGGTTACATTTAGGGTTACCTTTAGGGTTACCTTTAGGGTTAGGTTTAGAGCGCGCTTCTGTCGGCGCGCTGTTGTCGGCGCGCTTCTGTGCTCATTCGTTGGCGCGATTTCGAACTTGCGCTTTTCTCCCCGCGGTTTTGTCAGCACAGTTTTGTCGAGCGCGCATTTGTCGGTGAACCCTAAAAATGTCTGATGGAAAAAAAAGGTGGCTTCCTATCCAGTTTGCTCAAAGGAATGCAAACTCATATACAGTACTCACTGTTTGAGATGCTCGCGTAGAACAATAATGCTGCCGAGAAATAAGAGAACGGCCAATGCTAATTTCTGCTTTCTCACATATAGGTTGGCGAACATGATAGAAGGAAATGGTGACCAGTTTTCACTCTTCTAATGCAGTCACTCTCAGAAAATTAGGCTCTTTGGAGACACAAAAATTGCACAGAAAACATGAATTAACCAAAAATAAGGACTGAGAGAGTATCTTACCTGCTAGAATGGAATAGAATAGAATAAAGAAAGGGAATAGAATGGAATGGAGTGGAGTGGAGTGGAGTGGAGAGGAGTAGAGTACAATAGAATAGAATAGAATGGAATGGAATAGAATAATAGAATAGAATAGAATAGAATAGAATAGAATAGAATACAAAGTAGAGTAGAATAGAGTAGAGTAGAACAGAACAGAACAACAAAACAAGAAAGGGAATAGAATGGAATGGAATAGAATAGGGAGTAGAGTAGAGTAGAGTAGAGTAGAACAGAACAGAATAAGAAAGGGAATAGAATGGAATAGAATAGAATTCTTTATTGACCAATTGTGACTGGAAATTGTCTTCGATGCATAAGCTCTAAGTTTACATAAAAATACATTAATCAAGACTCATAAGATGCAACACTTAATGATAGTCATAGAATACTAAATAAGCAATCAAATCATATTAGGAAAGTACATAAATAAAGAAAAATAAATCCTAAAGCAGTGTTTCTCAACCTTGGAGACTTTAAGTCCTGTGGACTTCAACTCCCAGAATCCCCCAGCCAGCATAGTTGAAGTCCACAGGACTTAAAGTCACCAAGGTTGAGAAACACTGTCCTAAAGATACAAGCCACAAGGTCGTCATCATAAGTAGGAGGAGATAGGTAATAGGAAGGATGAGAAGAATAACAGTAATACAATCTTAGTAAATAATTTGACAGTATTGTGGGAATAGGGTTGTTTAGCAGAGTGATGGCATTGGGTGGGTGGGGGACTGTCCTCGTGTCTAGTTGTTCTGGGGTGCAATGCTCTACAACGGCATTTTGAGGATAGAAGGTGAAACTGTTGGTCTCAGAAACCCATCTCAGCAGGTGGTGTCCAAAATGCCTATTTGCCTTACGCAGAGTTTATTTGGCTTTTATACAGTTTCAACAAGCAAAGCAAGAGCATAGGTAGCAACAGCATCTTATTGATACATTCTCCTTGTCAATCTCTAAGACCATCCCAGCCAAGGTAAAGGCTTCACATAACGCAACAGTTCCTGGTACTGACTGGTTCTACAAATTAGGGTTGCCACAAAGAAGAGGGAGTCAAACTATTCTCCAAGGCACCTGAGGGTAGAACAAGAAGCAATGGGTGGAAACTAATCAAGGAGAGAAGCAACTTAGAACTGAGGAGAAATTTCCTGACAGTTAGAACAATTAATCAGTGGAACAGAAGTTGCCTCCAGAAGTTGTGAATGCCCCAACACTGCAAGTCTTTAAGATGATGTTGGATAGCCATTTTTCTGACGGTAACGGTATAGGGTTTCCTGCCTAGGCAAGGGGTTGGACTAGAAGACCTCCAAGGTCCCTTCCAATTCTTCCAACTCTGCTATAGTATTGTATTCTAAAAGCAGTAATTGTAAAGTAAAGATGGTAGCCGTTAAGCAAATCCATTATTCGCTTTGGAGTGTCTTTTTTGCAGGAAATAAACACTAGTTTCTGGAATAAATGAAGGAAATTTCTATCATCGGACTGTGGTGGCCTCAGACACCCAAATGCGGCCAGGTGAGCTGTAAATCTCATGAATGAACAGATGAACCCAGCAAAACAAATTCTGGGAATTGTGACTTTGTTCTTTCTTTCTTTCTTTCTTTCTTTCTTTCTTTCTTTCTTTCTTTCTTTCTTTCTTTCTTTCCTTCTTTCTTTCTTTCCTTCCTTTGTCCATCAACTAGAACTATGTCAATTAATTGATTTCCTCATTTTAGCTAATGGTTTAGATTCGGCCCCTTCGGATGTAAGATCATCATACTGTATCAGTCAATCTATGCCAATCATTCTGTCATAAATTGTTGGATGAAATTTGAAAATGTTGTGATCAGTGATTCTGTATTATCACTTGTATACATTCTAGAAAATAACGATTTGTTAGAAAAACAGAGTGATTGAAAAACCAATCTTTCTGAAGCTGGAAAAGTAGTTTCATACAGGGTGGGATTCCAGCGGGGGGACTCACTTACCTTCCCCTGAACTGGAGAGAACCGCCTGAATTCCAATTCTGATGTAGGCCTAAATAATATTTTTATTTTAGTTTTTCTTTGTAAGTTTTGTCCCAGACATCAAGAAACATAAATAGTTAGTGTTTCCTTTCGAAACCTCAAAATCAAAATAAGTCAAATTGTTTATTTCAGCCATAAGGCCAGATGTAGTAAAATACATAGACACATACCAGAAAAACAAGTATAGTTAAATCTAAATATAATTAAAACATATGTAATAATATGCATACTGTTTATATATCTGGGGGTCCTCTTAATTATCCTTCCTCCCAGCAACAATTTGATGGGGTTCGGTGTGTGTCATTACCCTTTTTCCTGAACTTGTGTCCTGCTCCCAGTCCCTATTTTATTTTTTTAATTATTTTTCGCAAAGTAAAAAGAGCCTCAAGTAAATAAATTAATAAAAAGTAAAGCGAAGGCAAAGTGATAAGTAAGTAAATTGGTGAAGGGAAAAAAAGAAAAGAGAATGAGGGAGGGAGAGAAAGAGGAAGGAATGAAGGAAAAAGAAGAATGAAGAAAAGAGGGGGGGAAGGAAAGGAGGAAGGAAGGAAGGAAGGAAGGAAGGAAGGAAGGAAGGAAGGAAGGAAGGAAGGAAGGAAGGAAGGAAGGAAGGAAGGAAGGAAGGGACTTCTGATCTCCTTTACAGCCTTTTTAAGTGTATTTCCTGTATATTTTATCCTCTATGCAAGATTAGAACATGGATCATTTCTTTCCATATTCTACCCTTTCTAAACATTAATCCCATCAACGACAAGTTCATTTTTCCTCCTGGTTTTCAGCAAAAAGTTCATAAAGGGTTTCCACTCAGTAATAAATATACATTAGTTGCTGTCTTTTCCTTAACCAAACAGGTCAATTTTTGCCTGTTCTACAAATTTTGTCGTCTTCAACAACCTTTCCTTCCCTGTGGATGTTTCAGAGCCTTTCTATTTTTAATTCACCCCATAACCTTACATTACAAGTACAATAATATGATGTTGTAAGCTTATCACGTGGTAAAACGGGCAGCTTATAAATTTTACAAATAAATTAAAATCTCACTGCAGTTGCTGTGCACAAAACCAATTATCTTTTCCAGTTGTCTGTCCAACTGTACCAGCAGAAAAATGTCTGATTTCAGTTGTATATAGTAGAGGCCAAAATTGTAGAAACCTCTTGGGGAAAGTGCATTTTTGAGGTTTGATGGCTAATAAAACTACTTTTTTTAAAGTAGTACCATAAATTATATATCAATGGAAAGATAATGTAATCAAGAATGTAACACAACAAACTTTGTTCAATTATCTGTATTCTATGAAATGTTATAGACATTTATAGCCAGCAATAAAACCTAGTTAATAGAAGCAATCATTCAATCTTGGTTTCACATTATAACAGCTGCAGAACTAAAAGACTTGGTTCACTCTATGGAAAGACATGTAAGATCATAATTCATGCAAAAGGTTACCTGACATGGTGATAATTTTTGTATATCTCATTTTTTCTATGGTGATTATTTTTATACCTCGTTTTTTCTATGCGTTTCACTTTTCTTCTTTATAACTGCTGTTCTAATAGCAAATCCTTCATAAACGTTATTGCATTACATTCTTGATTACATTATTTTTCCATTGATATATCATTTTATGATACTACTCCCAAAAAAGTGATGTTATCAGCCATCAAACCTCAAGAACACTATACACTTTCTCCCAAAAGGTTTCCACAATTTTGGCCACTACTGTATTAATTATTACATTCTTTTCAAATGTGGATTTGAAACCCAAATTTCCCTGGCCTTTGTCAGGAAGGGGTGGTAAAAATGACCCCTTCGTGTTTTCCACATTTCCAACTTAGATTTGAAGTACCTTTATATATATATATTCTGGTTCACCGACAAATGCGCAATAGACTTTTCCACGCCGACAAAACCGCGACGAACAAATACGCGCCGTCAAAATGGCTAATCGATTTCCGACAGTAGACACGATATATTCTAAGGTGGAAAGTTTCTTTTGCTGTTGTCGTAGCCTAAGAAAACCACCATTTTGTCAAATCTCAATTTTAAATTAAAAGCCCAAAGGCGAATTTCAGTCTTTCCGGCCACGTATTGGTCTAGTGGGGGAGGCATCAGGCTAAGAAAGTGGGCGGCTGTGAGTTCAAATCCTGCCTTAGCCATGAAAGAAGCTGGGTGACTTTGGAAACCAGTCTGTCTTGATACAAACCACCTCGCAAGGTTGTTGTTATTATTGTGTGTGAGTGGGGGGGGGAATAGGAGGAAAGTGTCTCGGATATTGTTCATTGCCTTAATTTGCAAAAAAAAAATAAAGGTGGAATAGGGATAAATGAAATATTTTTTTTTGCATTGATCCTGTATGTCGTAACCAAAGACCTTAAGCATATTTAATTATACGCTCTTTCGCGTCTTCCATTTCAGTAGAAACTGTTGTGCCTTTCCAGGCCTAGGATGATAGAGAAGCAGAGCAGAAAACAACACAACCAACACAACCACAACTGTCATTATTGCAATATATTGGGAAGGGGGGTTGTTTCTCCATTAATTTTGGCTCACCTTGTCTTTCCTGCAAAACTTGGCTTGGCCCCTGTATTAAAACAATAGAAAGATGGGCTAATTTGAGTCAACTCCGGGGAAAGGAAAGATTAAGCAAGGGAAGAGTAAGTTGCAAAGCATCAGAGGGAAGGTCAGTAGGAAAAACTGCTGCTTCTCCAGCTAGTCAAAGTCAGGAGTAACAACGTGTGTTTCTTCCGGGCCTCTGCAGTTGTAGCTGCTTAGGCTTCGGCCTACAAAATGTAGGTTGCTTCCTGGGAGGTGAGTGCGCTTGTGGGTTTGGGCCCAGGAAGTGAGGTTGTCAGGATTGGTGGCTTATCTCGCGTAGAGAGAGGGGAAGCTGCTTCATTTCGTAGCTTTTATTCTTTCCCTTGCAGAGTCAAGGAAATATTGGACTAAAATAAGAGTGTGGTTAAAGAAAATGTGATAGCAAGAAATAGAATTTAGGCCAGAGATATTCTTAATACAATAATACAATAACAGAGTTGGAAGGGACCTTGGAGGCCTTCTAGTCCAACCCCCTGCCTAGGCAGGAAACCCTATACCGTTTCAGACAAATGGCTATCCAACATCTTCTTTAAAACTTCCAGTGTTGGGGCATTCCCAACTTCTGGAGGCAAGCTGTTCCACTGATTAATTGTTCTAACTGTCAGGAAATTTCTCCTCAATTCTAAGTTGCTTCTCTCCTTGATTGGTTTCCACCCATTGCTTCTTGTCTTACCCCCCAGGTGCCTTGGAGAATAGTTTGACTTCCTCTTCTTTGTGGCAACCCCTGAGATATTGGAACACTGCTATCGTGTCTCCCCTAGTCCTTCTTTTCATCAAACTAGGCATACCCAGTTCCTGCAACCATTCTTCATATGTTTTAGTTTCCAGTTCCCTAATCATCTTTGTTGCTCTTCTCTGCACTCTTTCTAGAGTCTCCACATCTTTTCTACATCGTGGCGACCAAAACTGAATGCAGTATTCCAAGTGTAGCCTTACCAAGTGATTAAAAAGTGGTATTAACCCTTCACATGATCTTGATTCTGTCCCTCTGTTTATGCAGCCTAGAACTGTGTTGGCTTTTTTGGCAGCTGCTGCACACGGCTGGCTCCTATTTAAATGGTTGTCCACTAGGACTCCAAGATCCCTCTCACAGTTACTACTATTGAGCAAGGTACCACCTATACTGTACCTGTGCATTTCATTTTTCATGCCTAAATGTAGAACCTTCCTCTTTTCACCATTGAATTTCATTTTATTAGATAGTGCCCAATGTTCAAGTTTGCCAAGATCCTTCTGTATCTTAAGCCTATCTTCTGGAGTGTGGGCTATTCCTGCCAGCTTGGTGTCATCTGCAAATTTGATGAGTTCCCCATTTATTCCCTCATCCAGATCATTGATGAATAACATCATATTAATAACATCATTACTCCTTAGACTATATGAAGAAACATTGGATACTCTGCTAACCTGACCCATTGAGTGATGCAGAGCCTAATTAATAACTACCTCCAAAGGATAACCCCAAGGACCAAAATGTCTCACAAAAATTAGCAATTGCCCTTCAAGAAAGGTAATTTAAATATGTCCAGGTACTAGACAATAAATACAGATAGTACTACTAGATAATTCTCATGATGATGGCACGCAGTTAGCTAGTTTGAAATGGGATTTACATGACCACAGTGATGCCCAGTTAGCTGGTGGGACATCACAATTGAATATCAAGTTAAAGCTGTGTCTGGATACAAACAGCACAACTCTTGATGACCCATCTCCGTCTTAGTTTATATATTTAACACATAAAATTTTGTGTCACCTTTTTTATGGGAGATGGGTCTCATAAGCCAAGACCCAGGTTGATGTACTTTGGAATAGGGATAACAATTCCATTTTGCAGCAACAAAAGGCTTGCTCAACAGAATGTCCCAATGGCCCATTCATTGGGATGAAGGATGCCATGGGTGCTCGGATGCCATGGTTGTGTTCCTTAAGTCAGAGAGTCTGAAAAGAAAGTGGGCAAGGATCAACAAACTTACTGAAACGAGGAACCTCCAAAATAACTCAATAATTATCCGATTCAAGTAAGTATGGGTGTGTCGGTGAATAAAAGCATCTCCAACTGAATGTATAAGGGAGAAGCAATGCCTCTTTGTGATGGGGAGGTAAGGAGCTGTGCATAGTCTTCGGTAGGGATGTTCAATGACTCATGAATGAAACATTCTAGAGAACAATCCCACCATTCTGTTGTACTTCCAGAACCAGGGTGATGGCTCTAAGGCAGAGCTGGCTGGGGAATTCTGGGAGTTGAAGTCCATACATCTTCAGGTGGGCCAAGGTCGAGAAGCACTGCTCTAAGGAGACCGAGCAGTTTTCAATCAGAATAGAGCTGGAAGAGAACGTCTATCCATGATGGCATGCGTGCCAGAGGTGGCACACAGCGCCCTGTGCACACACAAGCCATTGCTCCAGTTCAGCTCTAACTGTGTATATGTGTGCATCTTATGCCAACCAGCTGGTCTTTGGACCTCTGCCGCGTATGCGTAAGGGACTGCCTGCAGGAGCGCGAGTGCATGCACGGGGGTAGGGCACATGCAGGGGGGTGCATGTTTGGGGGCAACTCATTGCGTTTTGGGGCTCCCCTTTCGCTCCTCTTTTATTCCCTCTGGGAAGGGCCATTTACTGTCCACCTGTGGCCTTACTCCCAAGTCAACCCTTGTTCCTTAGCTGTTCCCTTCGTCTGGCAACTCTGCACATGCACACACTGGGAACAGGCTCCAGCTGTTCGTCTGCCTCTCTGATGTCTGACTCCGAAGGCAGCTGATAACTGTCATACGGCCCTAGCCCCATCTCTGCCTCCGACACAGAGCCCTCATCAGAGCCCTCCCCAGACTCCAGGACTGGCCCATCTTCCTCCCCAACCTCCTCACTGTCCGAATCTGCTGCCAGCTCCGTTGCCTCCAAGTTACCATTGATGTCACCATTGCCTTGGAGATGGGGTTCCAGATACTAAAAAATGTCCACCTTCTTTAGGTTGTCTCCATTGATTTGAAGCGTTCCTGTGGTAGTAACAATGTTTTACTTTGCACGCACAAAAGAATCTGCCCTTACGTGCAGGCTAATACTCCATTTGTCATTTTAGGAATTTAGGTTACACTATTTTCCCCTTCATTTTTTTAAAAAAAAACGAGGCTTTGGCGCAGGGCAGGGGTGTCAAACCCAATTTCACTGAGGGATGCATCAGGGCTGGTGTGTGTGTGTGTGTGTGTGTGTGTGTATATGTGGCCAGAGTGGCTATGCCACCTCAACGTCATTCGTGTTGGGGGCGCCTGTGGTGGCCCGAGCACATGGTCAGCAAAAACGGGGTCCGTTTCGGTTGCGAACGGCTTCCTGCAACCCTCTGCCAGCAAAAATGGAGCTTGGAAGTGCCGCCCACAGTCCTCGCGAGCTCCATTTTCAGCTGCAATGGCCTCCTGCAACACTCTGCTAGTGAAAACGGTGCTCAAGAGGGCCATGCGGAGCCTTCCCGAGCTCTGTTTTCATTGGCAGAGGCATGACGGGCCAGTCCTTCGCTGTTTCCAGATCTAAGCATCCCGTGTGTCGGATCCCGCCCCCGGGCCTTGAGTTTGACACCTCTGGCATAGAGACTTTAAGGAGGCTTCCCACAGAAAAAGGAAAGATAAAAAAGGCAGCCAAGCTACAGAAAAAAATAGCTCGGTATGATTAGAAAGGAAGAACGCAGGCCACCGACTACAAAACACAAAAACATTTTATTACTCAAACTCAAATTACAGTCCAGTTGACACCTCTTCGCGGCAGGGAGATTTGTCCCGTGAGGGAGACAAGCTGGTTGTTTGAATGGACCTCTTTATAAGATAAGAATTCTTAGAAATCTTCATGGCGTAACTCAAACTGTCCACTTCAAGCACCTGAAAGAAGAGAGAACAGAGTTTGAGTAGGGTGCCTAAAAGATGAGGCTGTCCGTCCGTCCATCAGTCAGTCAATCCACCTTTCCACGCAGCAGGAATGCAAAAAATCCAACAAATCAGCTTTCATTCAGAAGGCCTGTTCTTGAACACAAAACAGACACTTTTTCAAAGTTTTATAAACATTTCACATTCCAAATGCTCAAAGCAGTCAGATTTCAAATTTTAAATCCTCTGTACTTCGCTACGCGAAATCTTCTATATATAAAAACAGCTGTGTGTGTGTATGTTCCAGCATAATTCTGGAACGCCTTGAGCAATTTCAACCAAACTGACTTACTCTCTGGAAATAAATACTGTGGGAGCTAAGACACCCCTAACACTCCTCTGGATGTGTGTTCTGTTAAGATGCAGCCTGTTGTGCCTTAAAATGGCTTCTACTGTACTGCGGTAAAATGGCAGTACTACTGTACAGCGCAGTGGAGTTGCCGTGGTAACAGCTTCACAGTACTCCAGAAGGGGGCTCCCTCCAATAAGGGGAAAAATCCAACATTAGAAATTATATTTGGTCTGGACATTTCCCCCCCTATAAATAAATATTCAGGCAATGCCAGGTTATCAGCTAGTAATGAAATAAAATGAAGGTGGCCCACTATGGAAGGAAGTTCAGGCAATATTATTTTTCCTTCGGTTGCAAAAAACTTTTGCTTTTTGCAATGACAGAGGATTTTGCTTTTTGCAATGACAGAGGATTATTCCCCATTTCCTAATCCTGAGTGTGAACCAGGAAAATGAGAAAGCATCCGAGGTCAGAATTGATTCGCAAATCGCTTTTGTTTTGGACTTCCCATGAATTGTGGTTTATTCATAAACCAAGATTTAAGAAACCCCATCTTGGTCCGCTTTCTGTGCCGGGCCTTCCCGCTTTAGGAAATGTTTTTAAATGTATGTTTGCAGTATTCTTGCTTTTAGATCTTTCAGGAGAATAATTAACTATGAATTTTGACAGCAGATTTAATCTGGATTAAAAGAAGCATACCACGGAGCAAGGGTAGACTATCTTCCTATCAATTCATCATCTTTTAATGTCCCCATAATCCCTTGCTGCGGGGTGGACTGGGCAACTGAATGGCGCTGGCAGAGTGTTTACTGGCCGGATGCCCTTCCCTGTCGCCAATGTGGAATTTTGTTCATCAGATATATTCTCAGTGTACCCAGAGAGAGAAATATCTGCCTCTATCTAGGATTGAACTCACAGCCCCCTGATTGTGAGGTGAGAACTCCACCTCTACGCCACCACTCCACAATCTTCCTATCAACTGCTTTGTCCATTTCACACTACCTCACAAAAGTCAAACCCAAATATACATTTCGAGTCGGTTCTAGCAGTTGTGCAGTTGCTCTGCTGTTTACAAGACATTCCCATTATTTGACTTGCAAATAAGATACGAATTTTAGGTGCTAAATATACGCTTAAAACTGTATTTGGCTTGCCGGTGGTTTCTGGGCTTATCCAGAAACACAGGTAGTCCTCCACTTAATGACCACAATTGACCCCCCCCAAAATTAGGTTGCTAAATGAGACATTGGTTAAGCGTGTTTTGCCCAATTTGACGACTTTTCTTGCCTCGTTTGTTAAGTGAATCACTGCCGCTGTTCAGGTAGGAACACCGTTGTTAAATGAATCTGGATTCCCTATTGACTTGGCTTGCCAGGAGTCGTAAAAAGTGAGCACATGACTTCATGAAACTGCGACCGTCCTAACTGTGAGACAATTGCCAAGGGTCTGAATCTTGATCAAGTGACTATGGGGATGTTGCAACGGTCATAAATGAAAGAAACAGTCATAAATCACTTTTTTTCAGTGCCATTATAATTTTGAATAGTCACTAAATGAACTCTTGTAAAGGACTACCTCTCTATATAATTCCTCTCTGTTGTGGCCCAGCAGGAGCCGTTGGAGCTGCAAACAGACTCCGACAGCGAGGGGCCTTGTGAGTCGGCTCTGGAAGATGTGGAGGACCCTGGACAGGGTTCCGACTCCGAGCAGGGCTCAGAGAGCCTGGTTGGCCACCAGGAGGCGCCTGAGGCATGGAGCAGCGGTGAAAGCCAAAGGGAGTGTGCTCCTGACGTCAGGTCTTGGAGCAGTGGGGAAGAGACAAGGGAGTTGGTCCTGGACGCCCAGCAACATCGGCGTAGAGAACAACTACGCAGGTACAGAAGATAATTGGACCGAGGTGGTTGTAATTAAAACATAAAGGTGTATATGTTTTTTGGGTTTGACAAGAGGAGGTGGGATATAAATAGTAAATGATTTTTAACCAATTATAATAACAAGGAAATGTCAATGGATATTGTTTAATAATATATACATGCTCTGGTATTGGCAAAAGGAACTTGGATATAAACTCTAAACAGCGAGTTGGGGGGGGAAGGTTTAGAAATTTTATTAATTGACTTTTACTTAGAATATGTCATAAAGGGGTAATGTTATTGGAGGATTTTTTGAAATAGCTAATGAATGCCATTATGTGGTTGTGTCTTTAAGTATGAATGATTTGAGGCAAAAGCATGTTCAAATAATTGTAGTCAAATGAGAATTGTGGTACATTGATAGTAAGATATACAAAGATTTTTTTATTTAAAGTGTATAATCTAACATGAACTATAAGTAATGACTGTGGAAGAAACGCACGAAAGTTATCTGTAACCAATCGACACGCTTTCTACAAGATGTAATGAAGGGTGATTCTTTTTTTGTGTGTGTTTTTGTTCAATTAAAATAAAATAAAAACTTTTCAAGTTTTTGGAGAGACACAGGCTGATAGATGGAAGAATACAATTCAAAATTATCTAAACCTAATTATTCTTATTTTTAATAGACATAGCTGAATAATAATTGATATTGATAGTAATGTATATAATGTGTTGATATGATAAATAATAATTGGATATGAGAAGGGAAGGTTGGAAATATTTTTGGACCATATACAAAGGTTATTAATCACAATAATTATAACTATTAAAAAATAAAATAAAACTATATACAGTTAGATGTTAACTAATATGGGGAAAATGTTACGATATACGATATAATCACATAAAGAAGGGAGAATGATAATAAACTATATGCATGGAAGATGGAATTTTTGGTGTTAAATATTATGGATGTTCAGCTAAAACAGGATATGAGGATTTGATGTTAATAGAGGATTTTACAAACAAGTAAATGAAATGCTAGCATGTGGTTATGGATTAAATCTTTGGCATAGTTAAGGATGAAGGATGTTTAAATAACTGTAGTCAACTAAAAGTGGAGGTATAATGATGTCAATATGGTAAACATTTGAGTTAAGCTATTTGAATTAATATGAATTAATGGAAGAGATGCACCAAAACATGTTGTAACCAGCTGATATACTTTTTTATAATATATACCTGTGTTTCTTTTTTTTTCTTTTTTCTTCTTTTGTTTTTCCTTTTTTTTCTTCCCTGCCTTGTTTTTTGTTCTTTTTGACTTCTCTGTGTTTTGACTTTTTGATTTTTTCTTTTCCCACTGGTGTGGGCATGTGTTGTTTAAGTAATAAAATTTTTTAAAAAAATTTCTTAAAAAAAAGGATACTGGCTATGTAATAGTATACATGTGATTGTATGTTATAAAAATGGAAAATAAAAAAGTATATTTGGAAGAAAAAAAAAAGAGAGAGAAAAAAAGAGAAAACAATGCCTAATCGCACCGAATGACGAGGTGAAGGCGAGGATGCACATACCGGGTTTCGTGATGTGTTCCCAAACATTTGACACAGCAGTAGCGGGCGCCGCAAGAAACACAGGTGTAATTTGAAGGGAAGCCACACACCGTGCAGAAATGACGTTGCGGCAAATTGGAAGGGGGCGCGCAGGCGGTCAGGTAGTTGGGGCCCTCGCTGGTGTTGAGGTTCTGCTGGAAGTCGAAGAGAGACAAGAAACTCGTTGGATGCAATGTTACCACCACGGATAGAGAACAGAATAAAAGAGTTTTGGAGGTGAAGTGACTTCCGCTTTGCTCGGAGGGTCGTTTTGAGCGCTCCGAAGGCTTCAGGGACCTTCAGGGGGCTTCCCTGAAGCCTCCGGAGCAGTCAAAACGACCCTCTGAGCAAACCGGAAGTCTGTTCCCGAACTTCCGGTTTGCCCATAGGGCCGTTTTTTTGCACTCCAGAAGCTTCAGGGAAGCTCATGAAGCCTCCGGAGAGCCTCCGGCGGGGCGGAAAAACTCTTTTCATCCTCCCCAGGCTCCTATAAAGCCTCTGGAGCCTGGGGAGGGCGAAAAATGGCTTTTAAAAAGGGTGAACTCAGCTGGCCGGCGTGCGCATGGGCGCTGGCCAACTGACAGGGCAGTGCCTCGCGTGCCCTGACAAATAGCTCCGCGTGCCAGCTGTGGCACGCATGCCATATCTTCACCATCACTACGCTAAAATAAGCCCTCCCCTGAAAATAAGCCCTCCCCTGAAATATTTAAACACATGCACAGCTGGTCCAAACCATTTCCTGGGCAAGGGGGAAAAATGCCCTACGTGCGCCACATGCACCTGCCATCCTCGCGGAAGCTGCTCCCGCAAATCCTAGCTACAGTACCACGTCCCTTCTCAGTGGTGGCCACAAGAAGAATGGCAGGCTCAGAGACGCTAGGGCTGGCAAGAATGTGCCATAAACAGAAACAGAACTTCCAGCCCTCTCTGGATCAGATGATCCCCGGGCCAAGGTTAAGGGACCCCCTGCGCCTCAAAAATAATAAAACCTCCCCGAAAATAAGGCCAAGCGCTTATTTCGTGGGTCAAAAGAAAATGTCTTACTTTCGGGAAAACACGGTACTTAACTTTGTATAATCACTAAATGAGGACTATCTATAGCCAGGATGGCGAACCTATGGCAAGTGTGCCACAGGTGGCAAGCAGAGCCATTTGTCAGGGCAGGCAAGGCATTGCCCTGAGTTCAGCATTTGTAAAAGCCATTTTTCGCCCTCCCCAGGCTCCAGAGGCTTTATAGGAGCCTGGGGAAGGCGAAAAGGCCCCCCCCCCGGCCCCCGGACGCCCTCCGGAGCACAAAAAAACCGACCCTATGGGCAAACCAGACGTTCAGGAACGGACTTCCGGTTTGCTTGCAGGGTCGGTTTAAGGCTCCGGAGGCTTCAGGGACCTTTAGGCGGCTTCCTTGAAGCCTCCGGAGGACTAAAAAGGACCCTACGAGCAAATCCAGGTTTGCATGTAGGGTCCTTCTTAGTCCTCTGGAGGCTTCAGGGAAACCTCCTGAAGGTCCTTGAAGCCTCCGGAGTGCCTGTGGAGGGGCAGGGGAGGCTGTTTTTCGCCCTCCCCAGGCTCCTATAAAGCCTCTGGAGCCTGGGGAGGGTGAAAAAAGCATGCAAAAAATGGGGGGGAGACTCTCATGTGCGCATGCGCACTGGGGGGGTGGGGTGTCGCAAGTTGCATTATAGCAGTTAGACTAGCAATAGCAGTTAGACTTATATACCGCTTCATAGGGCTTTCAGCCCTCTCTAAGCGGTTTTACAGAGTCAGCATATTGCCCCCAACAACAATCCGGGTCCTCATTTTACCCACCTCGGAAGGATGGAAGGCTGAGTTAACCCTGAGCCGGTGAGATTTGAACAGCCGAACTGCAGAACTGCAGTCAGCTGAAGTAGCCTGCAGTGCTGCATTTAACCACTGCGCCACCTCGGCTCTTATGGGTGCGGCACGCCCGCGCACAACCCCCTGCTCTCCCCCCCTTACGGCACGCAAGCCAAAAAAGGTTCGCCGTCGCTGATCTATGCTAAAATGAGCATCATTATAATTAATAAGAAAAATTAAGAACGGAGATGCCCCAATTCCTTTGTTAAGACAAAAAGAAAAGGAGAGACAGACCTGTTCTTCCAGCAATGCCTGGAAATTTTTACGGAAGCGCAGCTTGAAATGGTCTCCGCGGGTTTTCTTCTTCTTTTTCCCTGCATACAAAGAACAAAGAGGAAGGGGGGAAAAACACAAATTACAGATGAAGGTAAATGCCTTTTAGCCTCATTAGACTTTTTGGCATTGAACACAACAATAAAGAAAGACTTGTTGATAACCCGGGGTTTATAGGGGGAAAATGTCCAGACCAAACGTAATTTCTAATGTTGGATTTTCCCCCTTACCAGAGGGAGCCCCCTTGTGGAGTACTGTGAAGCCATTACCATGGCAACTCCACTGTGCTGTACAGTAGAAGCCGTGTTACAGCAGTACAGTGGAAGCCTTTTTAGGCACAACAGGCTGCATCTTAACAGAACACACATCCAGAGGAGTGTTAGGGATGTCTTAGCCCCCACAGTATTTGTTTCCAGAGAGTAAGTCAGTTTGGTTGAAATTGCTCAAGGCGTTCCAGAATTATGCTGGAACGTACACACACACAGCTGTTTTTATATATAGAAGATTTAGCATAGCTAAATGCTATTGGGGAGGGGGGGCAAACCGAAGGATGTTAGGTGTGTCTTACAACCACATTATTTGTTTCCAGAGAGTAAGTCATCTGTGTACCAGTGAAATCAAAGGAGAGTGAAATCAAAGGAGAGTGAAATCAAGGGAAAGTTAAATTGGGTGAAAATGAAATCAAAGAAATCTGAAATAAAGGAAAAATGAAATCAAGAGAAAATGAAATCAAGGGAAAATGATATCAAGGAAAAGTAAAATATGAGAATTAAATCAGAGAAAGTGAAATTGGGGAACATGAACTCAAAATAGTGAAATCAAGGGAAAATTTAAATCAAGGGAAAATGAAATCAAAGAAAACTATAATCAAGAGAAAATGAAATCAAGGGAAAGTGAAATCATAAGAATTAAATCAGTGAAAGAAATTGAAGGAAAGTGAAATCGGGGTACATGAACTCAAAAGAGTGAAATCGGGGGGAAATTTAAATCAAGTGAAAATGAAATCAAAGAAAACTAAAATTGAGGGAAAGTGAAATCGTGGAAGGTAAACTCAAAAGAGAGTGAAATCAAGGGAAAGTGAAAATGAAATCAAAGAAAACTGAAATCGAGAGAAAGTGAAATCAAGGGAAAGTGAAATGATATGAGAATTAAATCACAGAAAGTGAAATTGAAGAAAAGTGGAATTGTGGAAAATGAAATCAAAAGAGAGTGAAATCAAGGGAAAGTTAACTCGAGTGAAAATGAAATCAAAGAAAATCAAATTTCATTGAAAATGAAATCAAGGGCAAGTGAAATCCAAAGAAAGCCCAGCAGGAAATTTCACCTGTTTCGGCATCGTCATCAAACTGAGGCAAACGCTTCACCAGCTGTGGCATATTGGCATGAGGGTCATCCTGGAAGTTGTCATTCTCCAGGGCCTCTAACTGGCGATTGAGACGGCGCTGGCGGGTGGCCCGGTCCAAAATACGCCTCTGCCCAGGGTCCTGAGACCTTGCTGAGAAAGAATAAAGATGGTGAGAGGTTGAAGCCAAGCTTGAGTCAATCAACCACGTTGCCTTCCAGGAGAACACCTGGCATCTGTCCATGGGGCAGCCTTCCCAGCTGGCAAAGGACACTTCCGATCTCCTAATTAGCATATGCTCCCATTACCTTAAGCCCCACCCATGCTGGCTGGGGAATTCTGGGAGTTGAAGTCCAACAAGTCTTAAAATTCCCAAGTTTGGACGCCCCTGCCTTAAGCCAAGAGTAAGCCATTCATTTTCTTGGGGGGGGAGGGGGTGTCACATGAAAGATAGGGACTGTTGTGGAGGGCCAAACCAATCAGGCCATATACTTACTACATTGATTTCTGTTCTGACCCCCCATTCTCCGTCCAGGAACGAAAGCCAAAACAGATGTACGAAAGAATGTTTTAATCAGTCCAGACTCTTGTTGGCTGCAAGCCCAAAATAAACAGAAATAATCGCTCTGGGAAAAAATCCTATAAACTCACGGAGCACTGCAAACAGGCTTCTCACCGCAAACCACTTATCCAAGTTGGTTTCTCTCAATTTGTGAACGTTGACTTCTGCAAGAAGGGCGTGGCACAAGAGTCTCTTTTATAATCAGGAGAGCATCTTAATGAGCAACAGCTGCTCGTAATCACCTCCTGTAAGTACTCAGTTGTTCTTCGCCCTTCACCTGCGTGAATCCCGGAACAACTCATAGGAGGTTTCTGTGTCATTCTCTCTTGTCTCCTCCCTACTGGTCCAAGGCTCAGGCGCCTCCTGGTGGCCAACCAGTCTCTCTGCGCTCTGCTCGGAGTCAGAACCCTGTCCAGGGTCCTCCACATACTCCAGGGCCGACTCATAAGACCCCTCGCAGTCGGAGTCTGGTGGCAGCTCCAAAGGCTCCTGCCGAAACACAACTATTTCTAATTTCTGATTGATCTCATGTTGGCCCCGGGAGCTATAAAATGCCTAGAGCCCCAACATTTGGCAGCAAAATGGCTGAACTGCATCAGTCTGCCTGCCTGTGTCGACCCTGACGTGAACCTGGCTGGAGCCATCTTGGAGGCTTCACCGTTGCCACACAGCAGAGGGAGGGGGGAGGAAATAGTTAGATGGGGGTTTGTAGCCAAAACACTAAAGTTTTCTCATGGGAACCAAGGAAAAATCTCACAGGTGGCTGGGCAGAGGAGGGGAAAGTAACCAAGCAACCAGTCAGGAGAACTGGATTGGACAGCGTGAGCAGTGACCTGGAGCAGGGGGCGGGGACTTTTTATCTTTTATTAGGTGAAAGCCGCGGGGACTTTTAGCGTCGGCTTTCACCAGTTGTGCCAATAGGATGTATCCAATAAAACGGTTCTTTGACGAACTTGATTTCTATGGGGGCATTACTTGGAAACCCGACAGCCTGTTTTTCACAATTAGCAGCAAAATTAAGGATGAATACTCCCATTTCTATCCCAATCCATAAATTCCCCCCACCCCCCTCCCAAAAGGCCAATAAACAGATCCATTCTCCGCTTCTCAATAATCCCACAATGTGGCATTTTTAATTTCAGTTTAAGGTGCAATACCCTACACCACCAGGCTTGAAATTTTGGCCTTGGACAACCTAGAACAGTGATGGCTAACCTTTTGGTTGTTGTGTGACGAAAGCACGCACGTGTGCAATAGCGCACATGTGCATGCTCACACCCATAATGCAATGTGTGCGCGACACGCACACACACTGCCCCGCTCCTGCGTATGAATGCAAAAGTCGCCCTCCCCCGCCCTCACACACATGCGCACGCAACACCCCACACCACGTTTTGGACCTAACAGGCCTCCCTGCAGCCTCCTGGAATCAAAAACAGGCTGCGGTGGAGGGGGCACATTACAGCCACCCCCACAGCCCAGCTTGAGCCTAGCAGACCTCCCTGAAGCCTCCTGGAATCAAAAATGGGTCGCGGGGAGGGGGGGAGCCACAGCCCACCCACCCTCGGCACAGTTTGGGCCTAACAGGCCTCCCTGAAGCTTCCTGGAACCAAAAACAGGCTGCAGTGGAGGGGGCACATTCCCCCCCCCCCGGCCCAGTTTGGGCCTAGCAGGCTTCCTTGCAGCCTCCTGGGACCAAAAACGGACTGCTGGGGGGGGGCACCCCCCGTGCCTCCCCTGAGCATGTCCCCCCCCATGTATGCACATTCATTCGCCCCAACCCCATGAATGCAAGACAGAGAGCCGAAAATCTGCTGGCTGGCGGGAGGCCCATGCGCATGCGCAGTGGTGCTAAGCTGGGGCGACGGCTTGCGTGCCTGCAGAGAGGGCTCTGGGCGCCATCGTGGACCGAGACCTACACTACATGCGGTTGGACCTAACCCCAGTACATAAAATTACCTGCTACAAAGTCCTACCTGTCAATGACTACTTCAGCTTCAACCGCAATAATATAAGAGCACACAGCAGACCCACAAATTTAAGGTTAACCCGCTCCAAACTAGATTGCAGAAAATACAACTTCAGCCACAGTCGACGCCTGGAATGCTTTATCTGACTCTGGGGTTTCATCCCCAAACCCCCAAACTTTAACCTTCAACTGTCTACTGTCGACGTCACCCCATTCCTAAGAGGTCTTTAAGGGGCGTGCATGAGCCCACCAGAGTGCCTACCGTCCCTGTCCTACTGTCCCCACTTATTCGTATCCATTTCCTGTATTCATAATCATGTAAGATAACAGATAATGTATAATCTGTTATCTTACAATACAATACAATACAATACAATACAATACAATACAATACAATACAATAGCAGAGTTGGAAGGGACCTTGGAGGTCTTCTAGTCCAACCCCCTGCCTAGGCAGGAAACCCTATACCATTTCAGACATATGGCTATCCAACATCTTCTTAAAAACTTCCAGTGTTGGGGCATTCACAACTTCTGGAGGCAAGTTGTTCCACTGATTCATTGTTCTCACTGTCAGGAAATTTCTCCTCAGTTCCAGGTTGCTTCTTTCCTTGATTAGTTTCCACCCATTGCTTCTAGTCTTACCCCCAGGTGCTTTGGAGAATAGCTTGACTCCCTTCTTCTTTGTGAGATACTGGAACACTGCTACCATGTCTCCCTCTTAGTCCTTCTTTTCATTAAACTAGACATACCCAGTTCCTGCAACCATTCTTCATATGTTTTAGCCTCCAGTCCCCTAATCCTCTTTGTTGCTCTTCTCTGCACTCTTTCTGGAGTCTCCACATCTTTTCTACATCGTGGCGACCAAAACTGAATGCTGTATTTCAAGTGTGGCCTTACCAAGGCCTTATAAAGTGGTATTAACACTTCACGTGATCTTGATTCTATCTCTCTGTTTATGCAGCCTAGAACTGTGTTGGCTTTTTTGGCAGCTGCTGCACATGGCTGGCTCCTATTTAAATGGTTGTCCAATTAGGACTCCAAAATCCCTCTCACAGTTACTACTATTGAGCAAGGTACCACATACTGTATAATGTGCATATTGTACATGCTTGACAAATAAATAAACAAATAAATTAAAAAACCATCAAGCTCAGAGAGCACCAAAGACTCCTTATTTCAACCCTAAACTACAAATATTCTCCTTTCATTCCACCAATGCTCCTTTTACATCAACCTGATCTATGAATATGTGGTACAAACGCCCCCTCCTGTGGCAGGACAGGTGATTTTCAAGCTTATTCTTTCTCTTACAGGTAAAGCTGCTGTGCTGCACCAAAGATTAGATAGTTTTATTTTCCTTTGCTAAAGAAAATTTAAAAAAATGCCCCAGTCACCTTTTGCATCTCCCAACAACAAAGCCATCCTCCTCCCCTTTCCCCCCTGTCCATGCCAAAATACCTGAAATTTTCTTTTCCACCATTCTGCCAGCCAGGTGGGAGTTTTTCCTGATGTTTCTGGGATCAATTCGCCTCCTTTCTCGCCACTCCGGCTTTCCAAGCTGCGAAAACCTTTGCACAGCGAGAGGTGACGAGGTACGGAGGAAACCTGATCAGGCTCGAGGGCTCTCGATGCAGAATATGCATTCACTGCCCATCTAAGGGCTCCCGGTCTACTTGTGATCGGCAAACTTACGCCATGTTACTTAGAGGCATAGGGACTTCCGCCTCTGCTTGCCTGGACACGCCCACGGAGACGCGTCACGCTGTCGGTCCTAGCTGAGAATGTTTGGTTTTAAGCAGAGGCGGGATTGGGCTCCCCTGGGTCCTACACTCCGCCGAGTTCGAAATAAATGACAGCTAATCCGCGTCGAATAGATTAGAATAGAATAGAATAAGAACGGGAATAAAATAGAATAAGAACGGGAATAGAATAGAATAGAAAATAGAATAGAATAAGAACGGGAATAGAATAGAATGGAATAGAATAGAACAGAAAAAGAATGGGAAGGGAATGGAATGGAATAGAATAGAGCAGAAAAAAAGGGGAATAGAATAGAACAGAACAGAAAAGAACAGGAATAGAATAGAATAGAAAATAGAATAAGAATGGGAATAGAATAGAATAAGAACGGGAATAGAATAGACTAGAACGGATTAAGAATAAGAATAAGAATAGAATAGAATGGAATAGAATAGAACGGAAAAAGAATGGGAATAGAATAGAATAAGAATGGGAATAGAATAGAGGAGAAGAAGAACAGGAATAGAATAGAATGGAATAGAATAGAACAGAAAAAGAACGGGAATAGAATAGAATAGAGCAGAAGAAAAAGGGGAATAGAATAGAACAGAACAGAAAAGAAGAACGGGAATAGAATAGAACAGAAGAAGAACGGGAATAGAATAGAATAGAATAGAAGAAGAACGGGAATAGAATAGAATAGAACAAGAAGAACGGGAATAGAATAGAATGGAATAGAATAGAAGAAGAACAGGAATAAAATAGAATAGAACAGAAGAAGAACGGGAATAGAATAGAATGGAATAGAATAGAAGAAGAATGGGAATAGAATAGAGCAGAAGAAAAAGGGGAATAGAATAGAACAGAACAGAAAAGAAGAAGGGGAATAGACTAGAATAGAAAATAGAATAGAATAAAAATGGGAATAGAATAGAATAGAATAAGAACGGGAATAGAATAGATTAGAACAGAATAAGAATGGGAATAGAATAGAATGGAATAGAATAGAACAGAAAAAGAATGGGAATAGAATAGAATAAGAACGTAAATAGAATAGAACAGAATAAGAATGGGAATAGAATAGAATAGAATAAGAATGGGAATAGAATAGAATACAAAATAGAATAGAAAAAGAATGGGAATAGAATAGAATAGAATAGAACAGAATAAGAACAGGAATAGAATAGAATGGAATAGAATAGAACAGAAAAAGAATGGGAATGGAATAGAATAGAATAGAGCAGAAGAAAAAGGGGAATAGAATAGAACAGAACAGAAAAGAAGAACGGGAATAGAATAGGACAGAAGAAGAACGGGAATAGAATAGGACAGAAGAAGAACGGGAATAGAATAGAATGGAATAGAACAGAAGAAGAACGGGAATAGAATAGAAGAAGAACGGGAATAGAATAGAACAGAAGAAGAACGGGAATAGAATAGAATAGAATAGAAGAAGAACGGGAATAGAATAGAATAGAACAGAAGAAGAACGGGAATAGAATAGAATGGAATAGAATAGAAGAAGAACAGGAATAAAATAGAATAGAACAGAAGAAGAACGGGAATAGAATAGAATGGAATAGAATAGAAGAAGAATGGGAATAGAATAGAGCAGAAGAAAAAGGGGAATAGAATAGAACAGAACAGAAAAGAAGAAGGGGAATAGACTAGAATAGAAAATAGAATAGAATAAAAATGGGAATAGAATAGAATAGAATAAGAACGGGAATAGAATAGATTAGAACAGAATAAGAATGGGAATAGAATAGAATGGAATAGAATAGAACAGAAAAAGAATGGGAATAGAATAGAATAAGAACGTAAATAGAATAGAACAGAATAAGAATGGGAATAAAATAGAATAGAATAAGAATGGGAATAGAATAGAATACAAAATAGAATAGAAAAAGAATGGGAATAGAATAGAATAGAACAGAATAAGAACAGGAATAGAATAGAATGGAATAGAATAGAACAGAAAAAGAATGGGAATGGAATAGAATAGAATAGAGCAGAAGAAAAAGGGGAATAGAATAGAACAGAACAGAAAAGAAGAACGGGAATAGAATAGGACAGAAGAAGAACGGGAATAGAATAGGACAGAAGAAGAACGGGAATAGAATAGAATGGAATAGAATAGAAGAAGAACGGGAATAGAATAGAAGAAGAACGGGAATAGAATAGAACAGAAGAAGAACGGGAATAGAATAGAATAGAACAGAAGAAGAACGGGAATAGAATGGAATGGAATAGAATAGAAGAAGAACAGGAATAGAATAGAATAGAGCAGAAGAAAAAGGGGAATAGAATAGAACAGAACAGAACAGAAGAACGGGAATAGAATAGAATAGAAAAGAAGAAGAACGGGAATAGAATGGAATGGAATAGAATAGAAGAAGAACAGGAATAGAATAGAATAGAGCAGAAGAAAAAGGGGAATAGAATAGAACAGAACAGAACAGAAGAACGGGAATAGATTAGAATAGAACAGAAGAAGAACGGGAATAGAATAGAACAGAAGAAGAACGGGAATAGAATGGAACAGAAGAAGAATGGGAATAGAATAGAATGGAATAGAATAGAAGAAGAACGGGAATAGAATAGAACAGAAGAAGAACGGGAATAGAATAGAATGGAATAGAATAGAAGAAGAACAAGAATAGAATAGAACAGAAGAAGAACGGGAATAGAATAGAATGGAATAGAATAGAAGAAGAACGGGAATAGAATAGAACAGAAGAAGAACGGGAATAGAATAGAATAGAACAGAAGAAGAACGGGAATAGAATGGAATGGAATGGAATAGAAGAAGAACGGGAATAGAATAGAATAGAGCAGAAGAAAAAGGGGAATAGAATAGAACAGAACAGAACAGAAGAACAGGAATAGAATAGAATAGAACAGAAGAAGAACGGGAATAGAATGGAATGGAATAGAATAGAAGAAGAACAGGAATAGAATAGAATAGAGCAGAAGAAAAAGGGGAATAGAATAGAATAGAACAGAACAGAACAGAAGAACGGGAATAGATTAGAATAGAACAGAAGAAGAACGGGAATAGAATAGAACAGAAGAAGAACGGGAATAGAATGGAACAGAAGAAGAACGGGAATAGAATAGAATGGAATAGAATAGAAGAAGAACGGGAATAGAATAGAACAGAAGAACAACGGGAATAGAATAGAATGGAATAGAATAGAAGAAGAACAAGAATAGAATAGAACAGAAGAAGAACGGGAATAGAATAGAATGTAATAGAATAGAAGAAGAACGGGAATAGAATAGAATAGAATAAAGCAGAAGAAAAAGAAATAGAAAGGAAAAGAAGAACGGGAATAGAATAGAACAGAACAGAAGAAGAACAGGAATAGAATAGAATAAGAACGGGAATAGAACAGAATAAGAATGCGAATAGAATAGAATAGAATAGAATAAGAACGGGAATAGAATAGAGCAGAAGAAAAAAGGGAATAGAATAGAATAATAAAGTGAATAGAATAAAATGGAATGGAATACAATAGGGAATACAGCAGAGCAGAACAGAGCAGAACAGAACAGAGGATAGAAATTGAAACAATTTATGTTCAGGATGTCTGTAGAAGGGTCTGTAGATATTTCTCAGCCCTCTTTTTGACTCTTGCAGTATACAGGTCCTCAATGGAAGACAATTTTTAAGAGATTGGACAGCCACTTGTCTGAAATGGTGTAGGTAGGGTTTCCTGCTTAAACAGGGGGTTGGACTAGAAGACCTCAAAGGTCCCTTACAACCCTGTTGTTCTGTTCCATTCCTTCCCATCCCATTCTCTATTTTCTATTTTATTTTCTATTATTTTCTATTCCATTCCATCGCATTCTGCTCGGACTACAGTACCAGGGGGTTTCAGTTTCAAATGCATTTCTTTAAAACTTGCCTTTCCCCCTCTAGATCAAATTCCCAAATTTGCACTGAATTAGTGTAAATAATTTACCAACTCAGCCAATTACAGTAAAAATAACAAATTGTTTTGCAAGGAGAGCAATCACCAAATAATTTCCTGCAAACCCTTATCTCATCCCCTCCCCAAATCACAGTAAATATTTGGATTTTCAGCCAGGGACAGGCCACCTAGACAGGGCCATCTTAATAGCATTATGGGCAAAGCAGCGTACTGGGGGCTCTACGATAACCATTCACAGGAATAAAAATGTAAATGGACGATAAAATTAAACATATATTTATTTTATTGGCACTTCCAACATTGGCTCCTCTCATCCTCTACAAAAAAAAAATCAGTGTTAATTTTTATTAATGCAATTTTTATTAATGTAATTAAAAGTGCAGTAAAATGTAATAAATATGTTGCTGTATTTATATGATACAAGGTGCATTGAAGGGTTAACATACGCCGATTAGTATGAGGCTGTTGGAAGAAACATCCATCTGGGTTCAGTTCCAAGTGGGGAAAAAGCAGAGGTGGGTTCCTACCAGTTCACACCTATTCGGTAGAACCGGTTCGTCAAATCTACTGAACCAGTTAGAAGAGGTTCCACCAGTGGACCCGGAAAGCAGGCCACACCTACAGAAGAGGTTCCAAAAATTTTTGAAACCCACCACTGGTGGGTGTGTAATGTCCCGCAGTTATCTACGCATTAATAATGATCTAGTAATATTTCCTTATACATTTTAGGGACCTTTTCTTACATAATTGGTGTTTTCTTTCATACTTTTGGATTTCTAATTTCTGTTTCCGTTAGTTGGCAATTGCTAAAACCAATCCCACGTGAAAAAGTATTCAAAGCCTTCTTGATTTTAATTGTCAATTTATTTATTCCTGCACATTGTAATATTTATTCATTTACATATCTGTTTTTCCACTGTTGAGCAAACACAATTCCAGCAGCTGCTAACATGTGTAAAATGAAATATATATTATAATCCCTTTCAAATAGCCAACAAAATATTTCTGGTTTTAATTCCATATCTTGCTTTACGATTGCTTCTAACCACTAACTTCTGAATAGCTACTTGGACCGACCTAAGTACTAATTCATAATTTCATATCCGGTCACATGGCCGGCAAGCCACTCCCACAAAGGAGGCCACACCCACAGTGTAGGTTCCAACAATTTTTGAAACCCACCACTGGGAAAAAGATACTGGAAACATGGAGGCTGCTTGGAAAGATGGTTTAATGGTGGACAGGATCACATGGCTTGAGCTCCTGAACAGAGAAGGGGGATCACATGCTTCCAGATGTTGGGTGAAGAAGAAAAAGAGAGCGAGATGCTGAAAGTTCCTGGCTTTATACTGCCAAGGTGGCGCAGTGGTTAGAGTGCAGCACTGCAGGCTACTTCAGCTGACTGCAGTTCTGCAGTTCAGCTGTTCAAATCCCACCAGGCTCAAGGTTGACTCAGCCTTCCATCCTTCCGAGGTGGGTAAAATGAGGACCCGGATTGTTGGGGGCAATATGCTGACACTGTAAACCGCTTGGAGAGGACTGAAAGCCCTATGAAGCGGTATATAAGTCTAACTGCTATTGCTATTGCTCTGTTTTGCCCCACCTCTCTGTTTCCTGTTCTTGGGTAAGAAATGTATTCTGATTGGTTGTCGGACTCCCATGGGGCCATGCAGGGACAACTCTTTACGCTGTGTTTTGAGGCGATTTTGTTGAGTTCCCAGATGCCACGTGGTGAGTTTCCGTAGGAGGCTAATCCTATCTTTGTTATGTAAAGTAGCTCAGGGCCCCTAATGACCCATTGAGAAAGGTGGGGGCTATTAAGAGTGAGTCTGTTTCCTGCCTAAAAACATGTTTCTCCATTTCTGATCCAGGGAAATATAATATTCTGCCTTTTCAATATTTCCCAGGATATTTCATTTTTCTAGGAGAGGGGTGGGTGCTAACTTCCTACAGGGCCCCCATGCCCGTGGGGACCATGGGAAGTGCCCATCAAGCCCATGCATTAAGACAGCCTTCCTGTCAAAAGAAGCGATCCGGGAATCTCAGCCTCACATATTCCTAATATTTACCAGCTGAGAAAAGGGAAGAGTTTAGTAAAACCTCAAATTTGAACCCTCCATCTTTTCATTTTTGCTCTGCACAATGGGCAAGATCGCACGCTGTGTGTGTGTGTGTGTGCCAGTGGTGGGTTTCAATTTTTTTTAGAACCTACTCTGTGGGTGTGGCCTCCTTTGTGGGAGTGGCTTGCCGGCCATGTGTTCTCTCTCTCTCTCTCTCCTTCCTTTTGTCCCTCTGTCTCTTTTTCCTTTTTTTCTTTCATCTCTCACTTTTTCTTTCTTTTTTTCTTTATTTATTTTTTCCTTTCTTTCTCTTTCTCTTTCTCTCTCTGTGTGAGCCTGTGTGTGTTTGTGTGTGTGTGTGTGTTGGGTTTCAAAAAATTGACGAACCGGTTCTACCGAACTGGTGCGAACTGGTAGGAAGCTACCTCTGGTGTGTGCGCGCGCATACATGTGCCCCCAAATAACCAGCCTGATTTCTTTTTTATTTTGCCCCCCCCCCCCCCCTTTGGGATTAAAGGATCAAATCTGCATTTCCTCTGAGCTTTAAAGGATATTAATCACTGGGGTCTGGACTGGATCGAAGTATCCCCCCACACCATACCCTCCAGCCGCCGGAGCTGTCAGGTATAGAAATGCCCTGTAACAGTGTCAAATAATTTATTAAGACTGTATTACTATTATTCTTTTCTTCCTTCCTAGTATCTATCACTCCCCACCTATGACTATAACCATGTTGCTTGTATCTCTCAAGTTATATTGTGTTTCTTTGTTTCCTAGTACAATTTGATTGCTTATTAGTAACCTTGCTAGTAACTCTGCTAAACCAATAATTCCCTCAACACTGTCAAACTATTCACTAAGGCTGCATTACTATTACTACTAGTCTTCTCATCGTTCTTATCACCCAACTCCTCCCACTTATGACTGCAGGACTGTAACTTTGTGGCCTGTATCCTTACGATTTATATTGATATTGTTTCCTGATTGTTTATTTGTACCCTATGACGATCATTAGGTGTTGTACCTTATGAGTCTTGAGGAATGTATCTTGTCTTTTTATGTACACTGAGAGCCTATGCACCAAAGACAAATTCCTTGTGTGTCCAATCACACTTGGCCAATAAAGAATTCTATTCTATTCTATTCTTACTATTCTTCTTCTCGTCCTTCCTAGTATCTTATCTCTTCTCACTTATGACTATAACCATGTTGCTTGTATCTTTAAATTTTATACTGTTTTATTTGTTTACCGGTATGATTTGATAGCTTATTAGTAACCTTGACTATCACTAAGTGTGGTATCTTTTTATTCTTGGTGAATGTATTTTATTCTCCTTATGTACACTGAGAGCATATGCACCAGAAACAAATTCCTTGTGTCTCAAATCACATTTGGCCAATAAAGAATTCTATTCTATTCTATTTTCTATTCTTTTATTTCACATTCTATTCTACTCCAATTCTCTATTCTATTCTATTCTATTTATTCTATTCTATTTCCTATTCTATTTCCTATTCTATTTTATTTCCTATTCTATTCTAATTCTCTATTCTATTCACTCTATTCTATTTCCTATTCTATTATTTTCTTTTCTATTTTGTTTCCTATTCTAATTCTCCTATTCTATTTTATTTCCTATTCTATTCTTTCTCTATTCTATTCACTCTATTCTATTTCCTATTCTATTATTTTCTTTTCTATTTTGTTTCCTATTCTAATTCTCCTATTCTATTTTATTTCCTATTCTATTCTAATTCTCTATTCTATTCACTCTATTCTATTTCCTATTCTATTATTTTCTTTTCTATTTTGTTTCCTATTCTAATTCTCCTATTCTATTTCTTATTCTATTCTATTTATTCTATTATATTTCCTTTCTATTCTAATTATTCTATTTCCTATTCTATTATTTTCTATTCTGTTTCCTATTCTATTCTAATTCTATTCTATTTCCTATTCTATTCTATTTATTCTATTATATTTTCTTTCTATTCTAATTCTCTATTCTATTTCCTATTCTATTCTACTCTATTTTGTTTCCTATTCTATTCTATTCTAATTCTCCTATGCTATTTTTCCTATTCTATTTATTCCATTCTATTCTATTTATTCCATTCTATTTCCTATTCTATTTTGTTTCCTATTCTATTCTATTCTATTTATTCTATTTCCTTTCTATTCTATTCTAACGCTATCCCCACGACCAAACTCCCCAAAGCGCGTCTTTTCCAGCTGTTCGCCCCACCCCCACCCCGCTTTCCTTTGGCTCTCTCGAACTTTCCAGACTCTTCATTGGCTTGCCGAGGGGACAGGGGGAGGGGACAGGAAAAGTTTCCACCCTGTTTCCCATTGGCCAAACTCTCGCGCGGGTGGCGATTGGTTGGATGCCCTGGGGTCGAATTCCCATTGAGAAAGAAAAAAGAAAGAAAGAAAAAGCGGGGCGTAAAATCGAGCCTGGAATGCGCGCGGGGGGGGGGGGGGAAGGACTTTCCCTTTAGGAACGTTGATTTCCCTTTGATGTCCTTCGGCTTTGGAACCTTTGTTTCCCTTTGGCGGGTGGTAGAAAGGAGGCTTGCACGTCTTCGAGGGGAGGCGGATAGGATACCCCCCTCCACCCCACCCCTATTCCACGCAGGGCTCTAACCCTACCCCCTTTAGGGGAGGATCCCACCGCAGCGATTGGCTTTGCGATCGGGAGGAGATCCTTTCCGAAGCTCCGCCGCTCGCGAGAGCGAACCAAACCCGGGCGGTCCCGTCTCCCCCCGACAGTCGCTTCTCCGCGCTCGGTGCTCTCGCTGGGCTCTGCGCTCATGGAGCTGCGAGCGATCCTGACCTTGCGCGCCGCCCTGGCGCTGGCCGCCCTGGCGATGGGCGCCACTGCGGGCGGCGAAGGCAAGCGGGAAAACGTGGATCCCGGTAGGAAGGCGCAGCGCTGAGGATCGGGCAGGGATGACGCTAGAGGGGGGCACGGGAGATGGGGGGGAAAGAAGGGACCGGTCCTCGGAAGATTGGATCGGGGGCAGGAGAAAAGGGGAAGGAGAGGGGTTGCGTGCGCGGAGCCCTTTCGCTTTGGACTCGGGGAATCGCAGAGGATCAGCTAAGGAAATCGAGCCGCCGCTTTCGCTGTCCCCGGTGGCAGAAAATCGGGATGGGATGAGAATGCTGTGGACCGAGGAGAGAACACCAACCCCTGGATCTTGTCCGCCTCCGCATTCTTAATCGGAATCGCCTTCTCTTTTGTGTAACTTTGAAAAGCGAAAAAAAGAGACAGATCGGGGCAGGGAACAGATTTTAACAGGTGAACGGAGTTGGAAGGGACCTTAGAGGTCATCTAGTCCAACCCCTCCCCCCAAGCAGTTTCTGACAGATGGCAGTCCAGTCTCTTCTTGAAAACCTGCAGTGATGAAGCCCCCACAACTTCCGAAGGCAGCTTCTGTTCCATCCATTGATTGTTCTCACTATCAGAAAAATTCTCCTTATTTCTAGATTGATTCTCTCCTTGGTCAAATCAGAAATCTGTTAAGTTCAGTTTTGCCACAGTTGTTCAGTGGATCACTATTCCCGTTCAGTTAGTAACCTGATTGTTAAGTGAATTGAATGTCCCCCCCTCCCTTTGACTTTGCATGTCAGATGGTTGCAAAAGGGGGGGGGGATCGCTTGACCCCAGGACGTTGCCACTGTCGTAAACGTGAATCAGTTGATCGGTTTTGATCACAGGATCATGGGAATGCAATGGTTGTAAGTGTGAAAATCAGTCCTAAGTCACTTTCCCCCCAGTGTTGTCGTAACTTCGAACGGTCGCTCAATGGGCTGTTGTAAGTCGGAGGACTACCTGTATTGGTTTCCTCTTTACAATTGTGGCTGGATGGAATTCTAGGAATTCATGTGTTTGGGAGGGCACCAGATTGCCTCCATCTGGAGCATACATGTGAATTGGTCGCTCTGTGTCGGAGGCAGAGAGGGGACCAGAGCCATATGCCAGTTATCAGCTGCCTTCAGAGTCAGACATCAGTGAGGCTGACGAACAGCTGGAGCCTGTTCCTACTGTGCGCATGCGCAAGGTTGCCAGCTGAAGGAACCAGCTAAAGAACGAGGATCAACATAGGAGTAAGGCCACAGGTGGACGATGAATGGCCCCTCCCAGAGGAAATAAAAGAGGAGCAAAAGGGGAGTGGAGTTTGCAGGAGACCATTAGTTCGCTTCATTGGTTTGTGACTCTCTGAGACTCCTTGCCAATTTTTGCAGCTCTCCGTTCTCCAAGACAGATGGTCAAAACAGGGCCGCAAGTTAGAGTTTTGACTGGCAGGATGCTTCAGGAGGCGTCCATCCCGTCCACCCCCACCCCTGCGCCGGCCCGCAGAGGAGAACTACAATGTGGATCCGACCCTTGAAGAAATCCAGTTTGACATCCCTGCTCTAGAAAGTTCATCCCCTCTTTTGACAAGGCTGGACAATGTGGTTGAGGTTGAGGGCCTTCAACGAATAGAATAGAATAGAATAGGATAGGATAACAGAGTTGGAAGGGACCTCGGAGGTCTTCTAGTCCAACCCCCTGCTTAGCCAGGAAACCCTACACCATTTCAGACAAATGGCTATCCAACATCTTCTTAAAAACGTCCAATGTTGGAGCGTTCACAATTTCTGGAGGCAAGTTGTTCCACTGATTAATTGTTCTCACTATCAGGAAATTTCTCTTCAGTTCTAAGTTGCTTCTCTCCTTGATTAGTTTTCACCCATTGCTTCAGGTGCCTTGGAGAATAGCTTGACTCTCTTCTTTGTGGCAGCCCCTGAGATATTGGAACACTGCTATCATATCTCCCCTAGCCCTTCTTTTCATCAATCTAGACATATTTAATTCCTGCAACTGTTCTTCATATGTTTTAGCCTCCAGTCCCCTAATCCTCTTTGTTGCTCTTCTCTGCACTCTTTCTAGAGTCTCCACATCTTTTCTACATCGTGGCGACCAAGACTGAATGCTGTATTCCAAGTGTGGCCTTACCAAGGCATTATAAAGTGGTATTAAACCTTCACGTGATCTTGATTCTATCCCTCTGTTTATGCAGCCTAGAACTGTGTTGGCTTTTTTGACAGCTGCTGCACACCGCTGCCTCCTATTTAAATGGTTGTCCACTAGGACTCCAAGATCCCTCTCACAGTTACTACTATTGAGTGAGGTACCACCTATACTGCACCTGTGTATTTTGGTTTTTCTTGCTTAGAAATGAGATTTAGAGGTATACTGCTCCTGGCTGTGGAAGACCCACTTTCTAGCTGTAATTATCTCTAGAAAATGTCTGTCACCGATGAATTTCCTTCGTGACCTTTATTGCGGAAGTCCCATTTGACTCTGAAGATAAAATAAATTTTGGATTTTGCAAAATTACCAATGCTGAGCAGGAAGACACGCTGGCTTTTTCTAAACGGTTTGTAAGTTACCCTCCATCACGCAGATAGGATGGTGCCTTTGAGAAAGGGGATGGAGATGGGAACAAGTCAAACCAGTTAGTAAATTGAGAAGGGTGTTTGAGTTAAAATGGTACAGCTGGGGATGGGGAGCGGGGGAATTTTGGCACTGAATTGGAACATAATTGTGATTGCTCAGTTGGAGGAGAAATCCAATCCTTATTTGTTTTTTGTTTTTTTGGGTGGGGGAAGACTTAAGGCTGACTTTTAGGGCCAGATTTTAATTGAAATTAAGTTCTAGATAGTGCTTCTGGAAACTTAGTAAGATTACAGAAGTTTTTACATGGTTGTTAAGTGAATCGAGTGGAACGCGGTTGGTTGGCTCAGTGGCTAAGACGCTGAGCTTGTCGATCAGAAAGGTCAGCAGTTCGGCGGTTCGAATCCTTAGAACAACGTAACGGAGTGAGCTCCTGTTACTTCTCCCAGCTTCTGACCGCCTAGCAGTTCAAAAGCATGCATGAATGCAAGTAGAAAAATGGGGACCATCTTTGGTGGGAAGATAACAGTGATGGGTTGCAGGCGGTACGCCCTGGTATGGGCATAAAGGTGTCTGCGCGGAACATCTGGTACTGTTCCAGTCCGGTGCTCTGGAGGGCCCACCCACCCGCCCGAGCTCCTTACCTGAATTTGAGCTCTCTGGTGCTTTCGCGCATATGCACGGAGCGTATGGTGCCTGCGTGACACTCTGCCGAACTGCTGGAGCATCACGCAGGCTTGCAGAGGTGTCGCAAGAGGTAAGGATGCATGCGCATGCTGCATGCATTCATGTGGTGGACGCCGGGCCCCTGTTGCAACCGGTACGGTTGCAACGGGATCCAGAACCTACCACTGGAAGGTAACAGCGTTCTGTGCGCCTTCAGCATTTAGTCATGCCGGCCACATGACCACGGAGATGTTTTCGGAGAACACTGGCTCTTTGATTTTGAAACGGAGATGAGCACCACCGCCCCCTAGAGTTGGGAACGACTAGCACACATGTGCAAGGGGAATCTTTGCCTTTTACCTTTACTAGATTTTTTCAGGTTCAAAAGTTTTATTTCTTTTAAAACAAACATTTCATCATTCCTCAATCAGTAAGACATCGGAGTACAATTTTTTGTGTGTCAAAATAGTTCTAGTTTACCACCAAATTCTTGTCTAGCCTAATGTATACCCCTCCACCCTCCCCCCAACCCCCTCCTCCTTCCCCCCCCCCCCCGACTTCCCAGAACCCGTACACGGTATGGATTTTTAACAAACACAGTCTAAAATCTATTGAGAAAAAAGAAATAAAGAAATTAATGACATTCTACATTGATCTTAGCTTCTTCTTGCTGAGCTAACTTTAAACAATTTAAATCATTCCTGATCTTAAGCATAGGCTAACTGGAATTTCTTGGTCCCGTATTTATTTTGTATATAGTCAATCCATTTTTTCCAGTCTCGTTTATATCTCTCATTTGAGTGATCTTTTATTTTAGCCATCTCGGCTAAGTTTGTAACTTTCAATGTCCATTCTTGAGTTGTAGGCAAGTCTTCCTTCTTCCAGTATTGCGCCTTACCTTTACTAGATTAACAGCTGCAGGGATTCACTTAATAACCGTGGTGAGAAAGGTCACGAAATGGAGCGAAACTCGTTTTCACAACTGTTTCCCGTAGCTACAGAATTGTTGGGCTCAACTGCGGTCATGTCGAGGACTTACGTGTTGTACATTAGATTTACTATTCCTTGATTTCACGTTAATTAAATGCTACCGAGAGCCTAGATCAGGGGTCTCAAAACGCCATTTCATTAAAGGCCACATCAGGGTTGTGTTTAACCTTGCAGGGGAGGGGGCAGGGGGGGGGACGTGGTCAGCTTGACATCACTCGTGTTTCGGGCGCCTGTGGTGGCCCGAGCATTCTGTCAACGAAAACGGGCTCCTGAGCTCCGTTTCTGGCTGTGACCACCTCCTGCAGCCCTCTGCCAGTGAAAAAGGAGCTCAGGAGGGCCGTACACAGCTTCTCCCGGGCCCCGTTTTCGCTAGCAGAGCAGCGCGGGCTGGTCCGCTGTTTCCTGGGTGGCTCTGTGGGCCAGATCTAAGCATCCCGCGGGCCAGATCTGGCCCCCGGCCCTTGAGTTTGACACCCCTTGCCAGGATCATCTTGGTTTGCAGCCTAAAAACCAAGTCGCAGATATGATTGTTCTTTTTTATAATTTCTCTCAGCATATACTCTTTATATCTGATGGGTTTTTTTGGACAGGAGCGAACAGGAGTTGAAACGCTACTGGATGGTTTTGATTAGTGAACACTAATGGAAAGTAGCATGCTTCAGTTTTGCTGCTCATCTGTTTCCAATCCTATCTGTCTTCGTGCTTCCTTGTTCTCAACATTTGGACTACAAACCCCCATTGGGAAATTAGGCGAATTGCATGCTGGGCTGGCCAAAGCAGGCTTAAAAAACGGACAGCTAGCCTTCCAAGTTGCTGTAGTCTTCTACTGCCCTCCCCTCCCCTCCTTCGTATGATTATTTTTACTGACATTACTCAATAGGCTAAAGACCTGGCAACTTCCTTTTTTTATAAAGGCTGCTTGTGTTTGCAAGAGGCAGTTCACTGTCTGAAGAAGACAGCTGTCCGGCTGTGGAGAAAAAAAAACAGCTATTTCCTCCACCACGTAGGCTGCATTCCAGCTTGAAACATACGCCGTTTGGCTGATGTGCTGTTTGGAGGATGGTTTAAAGCAAGGTTGTCCAGTTCTGTGGAAGCACCGAGCTGACCTTAGCTGATCTTGGAAGGGGCGGTCCAGCGTGGGCCTGGTCAGGATTTGAGCTGCGGAGCAATTGCAGATGTTGGAAAGTTGGAAGAATCCTCGGTGATGGAGAACCTCGATGGTTTTCGGGGGAAACCTTGAGTTTCCATGAATTCACCAGGAGTCAAAGGTGAACTCAAGGAAAAAAAATGTTCAGAATGTTTAAAAATCAAAGCTGGTTTGGGTTGCCTGGAATGCCCCATTAGGATCTATGCACCTAAGAATAGAATAGAATTCTTTATTGGCCAAGTGGGATTGGACGCACAAAGCATTTCGTCTTTGGTACATAAGCTCTCAGTGTAGATAAAAGATATAAGTGATAAATCATGATCATAGTAATCATAAATCCATTCATCACGTAGAATAATAGTATAGCAATAGCAATAGCAGTAGACTTATATACCGCTTCATAGGCCTTTCAGGCCTCTCTAAGCGGTTTACAGAGAGTCAGCATATTGCCCCCAACAATCTGGGTCCTCATTTTACCCACCTCAGAAGGATGGAAGGCTGAGTCAACCCTGAGCCGGTGAGATTTGAACCGCTGACCTGCTGATCTAGCAGTAGCCTGCAGTGCTGCATTTAACCACTGCGCCACCTTGGCTCTGTATGAGAATGTATGAGCTGGGATGGTATTCAGCCAGTTTGAACCGGTTCAGGCGAACCAGTTGCTAATTTTACATCTGGTTCGTCGAACCGGTATTTGCAGGCACTGGCTGGCCCTGCCCACTCTTTTCGGCCCCTCCCAGGAGTCTCCACGTGGCCTGTTTTGGATGCCAGTTTAGTGCAGGGCTCATGCAGAAGCACTGGGCGGGTGAAAAACAGGCCTTCTGGAAGCTCCGGAAGTCTGAAAATGGCCCCATTTCGGGCCTCCACAGCCTAGGGGAGGCTGTTCTCACCTTCCCGGAGGCTCAAGGAAAGCTTCCGGAGCCTGGAGAGGAAGAAAAGCAGGCCTCTTGGAAGTCCGGATATGGGCCCATTTCCGGCCTCCTGAGGGCTTCCGCAGCCTGGGAGAGGCCGTTTTCACCCTCCTGGAGCTTCAAGGGAAGCCTGTGGAGCCTGGGGAGGACGAAAAACAGGCCTCCTGGAAGTAAGTCGACAAACAGGCCTCCAGAGCCTGGTGGGGGGAGCATTTTTGCCCTCCCAGAGGTTTGAGGAAAGCCGCGGTGGTGCAGGAGGTTGAGTAGGCCACGCCCACACTGTCACATGACCACCGAGCCCCACCTACCCAGCTGGTCACTGGGCAGAGAACCAGATGCTAAAATTTTTGAATCCCACCCCTCGGATCATACAGTGTGAGGTAGAAGCAGTGATGGGATTCAAATAATTTAGCAACCAGTTCTCTGCCCAGTGACCAGCTGGGTAGGTGGGGCTCGGTGGTCATGTGACAGTGTGGGTGTGGCCAACTCAATGTCACTCACATCGATGGGCGCTTCGCCTTGGCTGTTACAATGTCAGAAGGGTTAACCGGAGAGGCAGTTTCTGTAAGCAGGGCAATCAAGATTAGGCTAGAAACAACACCAGAATGTTTCCTTCCTGCCTTCCTTACAGGATTAGCCCTGTAAAGTGGAAAAAAACAAAAGGAGATTTCTTCCAACAACCGGTTCTCCGAACTGCTTAGAAAGTTACCAACCGGTTCTCCCGAATAGGTGCAAACCGGCTGAGTCCCACCACTGGGTAGAAGTAAGGGGACATTGGAGTCCTTTTATTGTCCTTGAACACTTCCCCAAATTATAACAGAGTTCTTTTGATGTTCCTTGGCTTTACCACCTCCCCTTCTCCTTCATTTGGGTTCAGGAGCAAGCAAGGTTGGCCATGGATCTCTGGAAGCCCCTCGTGAAAAAAAGGGGAGGGGATTATAAAGACATTTCTCTTCTTTTTCTTCATGGAGGAGAACACAACCCATTTGGCCAGTTCATCTACAGCTCTGGCGTGATCCCAGTGCATACTCCGATGTTCAAGTAACACCCGTAGTGTGTAAACCGAGCCAAGAAACATTTGTGGAATCCTTGTCCTTGGAGATTCTCAGTCAGCCGGGTAATAGAAGTCCCAAAGATGCCTTTTTTTCAAGAGGCGACTGGACTTTCTGGTTTCCGGTTCGCTTCTCATCCAAGAAGCTTCTTCAGCTCTGACTGGATGGTGGGGAATGGAAGGATTTATACTCCTTGCAGGCAAGCTGGTTGGAAAAGCTCAGGAGGCTCTTCAGCCAACACAACATACGTGCACACTTCAAACCCAAGATTACACTAAGGCAGGAAGTTTATCCACCCCAAGGGTAAAACACCCAGAAACAAAATGAGCAACATGCAGTGATGTGCGGTGATGTTTATGGCTGGTGAGGCACTGACACAGGGGTTTCGATTTTTTTTAGACTTGTGGACTTCAACTCCCAGAATTCCACAGCCAGGCATGCTCAGTTCCGATTTAAAGCGACAGCATTTATTTTTCTCCTTTGCGAAAAAGTTTCCTTCATTCTTTTTCTTCTCCATCCCCCTCCTTCCTCCCTCTCTCCCTCCCCCCTCTCTCAAACAGACACACACACTCACTCACTCACTCTCTCAAACAAACACAAACACAGAAGTTGGATTGGAGCCGATCCGAGCCTTTGATTGCAGGTGGAACCACATTGCCTTCTCAAACTTGTAATCAGTGAAGCTGGGCTTATATAGTTTTATCCAGCTGTGTGTGTGTGTGTGTGTGTGTGTGTTTGAAAAGGCAACGTGGCTCTGCCTGCAATCAAACTACACTTGGGGAGGGATCTACACTTGAGGATGAAGTTTGAATTCCTCCCCCTCCCTCCGACCCACACGTACCTTTTCCAGCTGTTTCAGAGAGGATTTCACCTCTCCTCTTGCCTGCACGGGCATGAAAAGAAAAAAAATGTAAAAGGAAAAGCGTAGGAGAACAAACTCATCAGGACTAGATTCAGTAGTCCATCTTCATTTAAAAGACAAAGAACACTCTTTTTGAAGACAGCAAAGTCCACATTTTGGACACAGTGGACCGCTGCTATGAAAGTGGGATCAAAGAGGCCATCTATGTCAAAATTGAACAGCTCCCTCTCAACAGAGGAGGAGTGATACGACATCATCTATCTCCAGTTTACAACACAGTCCTTTGAACAGTTCCAAGAAGGCTCCATGCCCCTTTGCATCATTTGGTTGATGCTGATAACATAAACTTCTGGGTGGCCTTAACGGCTTGCTAAGAGAATGCAAACGACCAGCTGTCAGCAAGGCGTATAAATCCTTCCATTCCCCACCCTCCAGCCAAAGCTAAACAAGCTTCTTGGATGAGAAGTGAAACGTCTTCAAAGGAAATCCAGGAAATCCAGCTGCCTCTTGAAAAAGCACCGTGGTGGGGTCCTTGCTGCTCTCTGAGCTTGTTGGGTTTTTTTTTTGTAGAGTGCACTGATGATGTTAGCTAATTTGGTAATGAAATGTCTGCAAGAAAACCACCACGCTCAGAGAGCATGAAGGACCCCACGGTTGAACCCAGAGCTCCAAATTTTCTCTTCCGTCAGTAAAGAAACACTGCATAACAACATCTCGTTTGTTTTCACAGTTCCATCTTCTCTTAGTTTTGTTCATGATCCATTTCCTTGCTCCTCAAAGGTTCTTTGTCAGAGTTTGTTGCATAAATTCAAATCCAGAAAGCACACACAGATAACTGATTCAGCTGGATTCATTAACTTCTTTATATACATAAGAATAGATGAATAAATGTACAATACCAATAGGTGATTCTTCCAAGTAAACACAAGGCAGGAGAGTTACAGGCAAACACAAGCAGTTAGATTCATTTCAGCAGACTAGAAAGACTGCTAGTTTACTTCACAGAGCAGCAGACTGCTTTCTTCTTAAGTTTCTGTTTCAATTCTCTGCACAGACTCAGATCTGTTTAAGCTCCCATTGGCTGACTTAGTTGCTATGCCTATTCATGGACTGACCTTGTTCCCATGTCTCTCCCAGTCATGAATATTTTAACCGTGACCCGTCAAAACCGCGATCCACAAAAGCGCACTCGACGAAAGCGCGTACGTGACGTCATCACAGCGCGACGAAAAAAATTAAAAATTGAAATAAAAATAAAATTAAAGCAAGCCGATTCACATAAAGGTAAGGGTTAGGTTTAGGGTTAGGGTTAGGTTAAGGGTTAGGGTTAGGTTTAGAGCGTTAGGGTTACGTTTAGCGTTAGGTTAAGGGTTAGCGTTAGGTTTAGCATTAGGTTAAGGGTTAGGTTTAGGGTTAGGTTTAGGGTTAGGTTAAGGGTTAGGTTTAGGGTTAGGGTTACATTTGGGGGGGTTAGGGTAAGGTTTTCGCTTTAATTTTACATTTATCGATCATAGCGCGATGTTTTCGTCGCGCTGTGATGATGTCACGTACGCGCTTTCGTCGAGCGCGCTTTTGTCTACCGCGGTTTTGTGGTGGAACCATTTTAACATTCTTGAGCCCTGAATGGGACCTTCCTCGCTTCTTCTAGGTTAGAGTCCCCCCCACCCCACTTTAATCCCTCTACTGAATTCTGCATTCCTACTGGAGAATTGTAGGATGTGATTGTAGGTTCTGAAATTCTCTCACAGACACTGGCAGTCTCAAACATTTCCGAGACAGAGAAAAAACGGTGGCTTAAAATGTTTGCCAAAGAAACTTGGTAATGGGTTGGCTGTCCAGAAGCAACTTGTCGGTGGCCAAAAATGATGGCCAGAAATTGTTTTGATGTGTTTGGAGTAGCTTCTTTGGCCCAGTGTGATTCATTCTCAACAACCACAAATCCACCACTTAACAAAACCAGAGATCCTTCCATTTCCAATGCAATGATAACAGTTTTTTTAACTGCAAAAGCAAAAGTAGAGCAATGCAAGGGTGTATTTTTAAAACCAGAGGCTAATTTAGGAGGTGGAAAATGTACTATTTGTAGGAAGCAAAATCCGATTCGGTTTCCAAATCCCGATTCGTGATGGAAATAAAAATGGAAACTGACTGCAAGGAAAGAAGGTGTATTTGGTTTTCCAGAAACTTCAATGACAGCAGAAATGTTTCTGGGGTGACTGACAAAATGGTTGAGTGTGTGGATGGATCTTTATAGGTTTCTGGGGTTTTGTGATTGAGATGCTCCAGGGAGTCGTGCAATGTAGTGAGCCTTGTGTCTTTTGCTATTCTAATGGTGGTGAGTTAATCCTATTTTATCCTAAAGGTCATGTCCTGCCCTTAGAATTTGGGTGGGGGAATGTAACTTCTTAATCCCATCAGATGTGGGAGCTGTGGCTGAAGGCGTTTGGTTTATGAATAGATTGGCCCAGTCTTTCTTAATAGTCCAACAGTACAAAATATCCATCTTTAAAGACTTGAGACTTCTGCTTGAGGCTATGGCAGGAAGATTGGGCCTGCTTTCTGCCTTTGTTAAAAATTTTCTCCATTTCTCCTTCGGGGAAATGTAATATTCTATCTAGGGAACGTGGTGGCTCAGCGGCTAAGACGCTGAGCTTGTCGATCTGAAAGGTCGGCAGTTCAGCGGCTCGAATCCCTAGTGCCGCATAATGGAGTGAGCTTCCGTTACTTGTCCCAGCTTCTGCCAACTTAGAAGTTCGAAAGCGCGTAAAAATGCAAGTAGAAAAATAGGAACCACCTTTGGTGGGAAGGTAACAGCGTTCCGTGCTCCTTTGGCATTTAGTCATGCCGGCCACATGGCCATGGAGTCATCTTCGGACAGCGCTGGCTCTTCGGCTTTGAAACTGAGATCAGCACACACCCCCTGGAGTCAGGAACGGCTAGCACATATGTTCAAGGGGAACCTTTACCTTTAATATTCTTCCTCTTTTAATATCCCCCCCCCCCAAATAGTTCATTCTCTAGGACAGGGGTGTGAAATTCAAGGCCCAGGGGGCTGAATTCTGCCCGTAGGGTTCTTAGATCCAGCCCAGGGGGCCTGCCTGGAAATAGCAAAGGTGCCTCTGCTAGTGAAAATGGAGCTCCAGGGGCTGCGTGTAGCCCCTCGCCCCATCCATTTTTACTGGCAGAGGACTATCAAAACAGACTAAAAGCAAAACAGAAGGAGAAATGTTTCCCCTTTTGCAATTCAGCATGCAAGAAGGGACAGGAAAGGAGAAAGGGAAAGACCAAAAAAAGAAAAAGAGGAAACAGCAAGGAAGGATAAATAAGGAAGGAGGGAAAGGAAGAAGAAAGGAGAATGAAGAGGGAAGGAAAAAGAAGAGGAAGGAAGGAAAGAAGAAGATTATAATGAGAGTGAGTATTCCATACTTTCTATAAAGTATGGAATAAAGTATACGAGGGGCTAGAAAAGAGAAGCCAAGACAGAAAATAGAGAATACAAATATATGGAGATATAAATAATGAATACCATTATAAGTGTTAATATTATGTTTATTATATTATAGGACAAAGTGAGAGGAAGGCAATGCAGAAGGGAGAATTATAAAAGCTAAGAAAGAAAGCCGATAGAGAAAGCTGTAAAATTACTGTATATTGTTATGTATGTTCTATGTTTTGTTTTGTCTTATTGTGTTTTTTTCCTTTGCTGGGTCTTTCCTATTGTTTTTAAAGATCAAAACATTTAATAAAAATTATTTGAAAAAATAATAATAATGAAAGTGAGGAAGGGTTTCAGGAAAGTCCTACCTTAACGCCACAGGTGCCACCGACACAAGTTCTGTGTCACACCCGCCATGGCCATGCCCCCAGCCACATCACACCCCGTGGTCCTTCTCCCCAGCGCTCCGAGGTCAAACACAACTGGAATGGAATGGAATTGAATTGAATTATTTATTTATTGGTCAAGTGTGATTGGACGAACAAGGAATTTGTCTTTGGTGCATAGGCTCTCATTGTACATAAAAAGACAAGATACATTCGTCAAGAATCCTAAGGTACAGCACTTAATGATAGTCATAGAATACAAATAAGCAATCAGGAAACAATATCAGTATAAATCTTAAGGATACAAGCAACAAAGTTACAGTCCTGCAGTCCTAAGTGGGAGGAGATGAGTGATCGGAACGATGAGAAGACTAATAGTAATAGTAATGCCGCCTTGGTGAATAGTCGGACAGTGGCGAGCAGTGACGTGCGGTCAGCTTTAGGCCTGGTGAGGCACTTTTTAGACTTGTGGACTTCAACTCCCAGAATTCCACAGCCAGGCATGCTCAGTTCCGATTTAAAGCAACAGCATTTTTCCCCCTTGCAAAATAAGTTTTCCCATTTTTTTTCTTCTCCCTTGCCCTCCTCCCTCCCTCTCTCCCTCCCTCCCTCACTCTCAAACAAACACAGAAGTTGGATTGGATATATTTCCAAAGGCTTGAAAGCAGCTCCTCTGCCATACTCCCCCTTCCCCTGCTGCCTTCCGATCAAACTTTTTGAATTCCTCCCCCCCTCCGCACACACGCACCTTTTCCAGCTGTTTCAGATATAATTTCAACTCTGCTTCTGCCTGCCCTGCCCTGCCCTCCCCTCATGAAAGTCCAGAGCTCTGTCAGACTGAGCTAGTTGCTCCCAGAGAACTCTAAAAAGCCTCTAAAAATGCCCTCTACAGGAGGCGAGAGAATACGTGGCTCATTTGCATAAGAAATTCTTTGCATTTTAACCCTTGGTTATCTCTTAAAAGGTGAAAAATTCCTTATGCACCGGAGGCCCCTATTTCTCTGGCCTCCTCCTATGGTTAACACAAAGCACTGTTCCAAGTCACTGTGAATCTGGTAGCAACTACCTTGGCTTTAATTATTTTAAAAAAATTCTTTAAAATTCCTTTTCCTCATGACTGGTGAGGCCATGCCTCTCCTGCCTCTAGTGACTGCACGTCCCTGTGATGAGGGAATTATTTATTTAGCAGAGTGACGGCATTCGGGGAAAAACTGTCCTTGTGTCTAGTTGTCTTGGTGTGCAGGGCTCCATCGCATCGTTTGGAGGGTAGGAGTTGAAACAATTTATGTCCAAATTATGATGTGGCCCTCAATGAAATTGAGTTTGACACCCCTGCTGCAGGAGGTGAGGAGGAGCTGTCCACAAATTGTTCTGGACTTTGCAGATCAGCAGATGACTTCTTTACATTGGTTGAAATAAGTTGTTTGGGCCTAGCCTCCCCCCGGTGGAAAAACTGCACTCTGCACATGTTTAGTTGCGTGTTTTCCAAGGCTGGTCATCAAAAAACAGACCTGGATTCAGAGCTTTGGTTCTTTGTATAAAAAAAAATTATTTCTGTTCTTTTGTTCCATCCCGAAACACAGGTAGTCTTCAGTTTGCAGGTGTTCAGTTAGTTACAAAAGCACCGGATCATTTTTCACACTTACGACCATTGCAGCCTCCCCATAGTCACCTGATCAAAATACAGATTTTTGGCAACTGATTCATACTTATGACGGTTGCCCCGGAGACCATGTCCTCATCTTTCGTGACCTCCTGATGAGCAAAGTCAATGGGGGAAACCAGAATCACTCAACAACCATCTTATTGACTTAACCACTGCAGCGATTCATTTAACAACTGTAGCAAGACAGGGACATAAAATGGGACAAAACTCACTTGACAGAAAACGGGGCAGCCCTCACTTAACAAACGCCTTAGCAACGTAAATTTGGGGCTTAAATATATGGTCGTAAGTTGAGGATTATATGTAGCTAGAAAACCAAACCTGCCTGCTGTTTTAGAAATGAGGAAATAACGTTTCTGGTTTCCAAAATCCGAGTTTTCCTTCAAATTGGCAGAAGACCACAATGCAATCTTTTCAGTTTTTGAAACAAGGCTGTATTGCACCTTTTTCGGGACCAAAAGCTATATTTGGTTTTGGAATGACGCACCAGAGGTTCTCCACCCAAAAAGCATGTAAAACGGGGACTGGAACGATATCTTAAACGTAATGCTCTTTTGGATCACCTCAGTTTAAATTTTAATTTCTCACGTGAGCTCCTGGATCAGTGGTTTTCACCTTTGGGTCGGGACCCCGGGTGGTGGGGGTTGAACGATCCTTTCACAGGGGTCACCTAAAACCGTGGAGATTCGTACCCTCACCACCCTCCAGGCCTTCCGCATAGCCCTTAAAACCTGGCTGTTCCGACAGGCCTGGGGCTAAAGACTCGCTGCCCCATTTCGAATGGTACGATTGCTGTGTTTTTAACTATGTATGGTTTTTGTGTTCTTGTTACTCTGTTTGTATTTTCCCCTCCCTTTGAGTTGTGAGCCGCCCTGAGTCCCTTCAGGGAAAAGGGCGGCATACAAATAAATTAAACCATAAACCATAAACCATCAGAAAACACATATTTTCGATGGTCTTAGGAACCGAGACACCAATTTTATGGTTGGGGGTCACCACAACATGAGGAACTGTATTAAAGGGTCGCGGCATTGGGAAGGTTGAGAACCACTGTCCTGGATGCTTGCAAGCAGGAGATGGAAACCCACCAGAGGTGGGTTCCTAGCGGTTCACACTTTCCACCGGTAGTGGAAATGGCGACTGGGTTTCTGCCGACTAGGGGCCGCATGCTCGCCACGCCCCCAAATTGGTTCCCCGGTTGCTGCGACATCTTTTTTTTTTTACCTTTTAAAATGTTCTGTTCATGCACAGACCTATTTATAGGCAGCTGCGCACATGCGCATAGTGCGTGTCAAGTGTGTGCGCACAAAATTGAGCACGCACCGAACCAGCAGTAATGCTGGTAGGAACGCATCTCTGAAACCCACCTATGCCTTCTTGTGTTCCTCCTCAAGTAGTACCTCGTGATCGGTTACCACCTGCCTGGAGGTATTTTTGTACTTCGATAGTCTCATCTTCCACGAATTAAATCCCCCCTTTGAAGCTAATTTGGACAGCTTTACTGACTGTCGGTCATAAATGCCAGGTGAACTGTATGCCCTGTGATGAAGCACTTTTTAAATTTTATTTGATCAGTTTCATTGAATGGCCCCCAGTTCTACAGATAGCAATAGTACTTACATACTTACATACCGCTTCACAGTGCTTTACAGCCCTCTCTAAGCAATTTACAGAGTCAGCCTATTGCCCCCAACAATCTGGGTCCACATTTTACCCACCTCGGAAGGATGGAAGGCTGAGTCAACCTTGAGCCTGATGAGATTCGAACTGCCAAATTACAGGCAGCCAGCAGTCAGCAGAAGTATCCTGCAGTTCTGCATTCTAACCACTCTGCCACCATGGCTCTTATAGTCCTCAATTGCATCACTGTTTGGTTTGGCCTAAGATAGGAAAGTCTGTACAGAGAGTGGTGAGGACAGTGGAGAAGATTGTAGGAAGTCCGATTCCTGTTATTCAGGATACTGAAAGGAGCCGAGGTGGCGCAGTGGTGGTTAGAGTGCAGTACTGCAGGCCACTTCAGCTGACTGCTGGCTGCCTGTAATTTGGCAGTTCGAATCTCACCGGCTTAAGGTTGACTCAGCCTTCCATCCTTCCGAGGTGGGTGAAATGAGGACCCAGACTGTGGGGGCGATATGCTGACTCTGTAAACCGCTTAGAGAAGGTTGAAAGCCCTATGAAGCGGTATATAAGTGTAACTGCTATTGCTATTGCTACTGCTTATAAGCACTATGTGCTTAGAGATCGAAGCATTGTTAAAGACACCCACTTTATGGTCTGTTTCTGTTGCTGCCCTCTGGGAGGAGGTAACTTTGAATGGCCACTAGATGGTTCTAAGTCAAGGGTTACCTGTACAAATGACCACGATTGAGCCCAAAACTTATGTGGTTAAGTGAGACATTTGTTAAGTGAGTTTTGCCCCATTTTACAAGCTTTCTTTTGCCACAGCTGTTAAGTGAATCGCTGCAGCTGATAAGTTAGTAATCCGGTCGTTAAGTGAAGCTGGTTTCCCATTGACTTTCCTTGTCAAAAAGTTGCAAAAGGGGAAATCACGTGACCTTGGGGACACAGCCACGGTCATAAGTATGAACCAGTTGTACCAAGCCTCTGAATGTTGATCACCTGACCATGGGGATGCGACAAAGGCCGTAACTGTGGAAAAATGGTCGCAAGTCACTTTTTTCAGTGTTGTTCTAAATTGAACAGTCACTAAATGAACTATTGTAAGTTGAGGACTACCTGTATTCTGAATTTCAGGTCCCTATCAGCGGTAGAAAGAACAGGCCGTAAAACGTGATTTGTGGGACTTCTACCCTAAAACATTTTCTAAGTGTCAGATCATCTGTTGCTGCAGGAGATAGGAATGGGTTGGTGCAGGGTGTCAAACTCCATTTCATTGAGGGCTGCATCAGGGTTGTGTTTGGCCTTGTGTGTGGGTGTGGTGGGTGTGGCCAGTTTCATGTCACTCGTGTTGGGGGCACCTGTGGTGGCCAAGTGCTAAGGCATGGCTTCCTAAGACCCTCCCTCAGTCTCAATATAATCTTCCTTCCTTCCTTCCTTCCTTCCTTCCTTCCTTCCTTCCTTCCTTCCTTCCTTCCTTCCATCCATCCATCCATCCATTCTTCTTCCTACCTTTCTTCCTTCCATCCCATCCTACTTCCTTCCTTCTTCCATCCATCCATCCATCCATCTTTCTTCCTACCTTTCTTCCTTCCATCCATCCATCCATCCATCCATCCTTCTTCCTACCTTCCTTCCTTCCATCCATCCTCCTTCCTTCCTTCCATCCATCCATCTCCTTCTTCCTACCTTCCTTCCTTCCATCCATCCTCCTTCCTTCCTTCCATCCATCCATCCTTCTTCCTTCCTTCCTTCCTTCTACCCATCCATCCATCCATCCTTCTCCTACCTTCCTTCCTTTCATGCATCCTCCTTCCATCCATCCATCCATTCTTCTTCCTACCTTTCTTCCTTCCGTCCATCTTCCTTCCTTCCTTCCTTCCTTCCTTCCTTCCATCCATCCATCCATCCATCCATCCATCCATCCATCCATCCATCCATCCTTCTTCCTCCCTTCCTTCCTTCCATCCATTCTCCTTCCTTCCATCCATCCATCAATCCATCCATCCATCCTTCTTCCTACCTTCCTTCCTTCCATCCATCCATCCCCTTCCTTCCTCCCTCCCTGCCTTCCTTCTTTCTCTTCTTTTTCCTTCCCTCTTCATTCTCTTTTCTTCTCCCTTCCCCTCTTTCCTTATTTTTCCGTCCTTGCTCTCTTCCCATCTTTTCTTTGTCTTTGTCTTCCCTCTTCCCCTTTCTCCTTTCCTGTCCCTTCTTCCATCCTCAGATGCAAAAGGGGAAACATGTCTCCTTTTGTTTTAACTTTGTTTTGATAGCCCTCTGCCAGCAAAGCAAAGCAGAGCTGGGATGGGGTGGCGGGGCTGCGCGAAGCCCTTCCGAGCTTCATTTTCACTGGCAGGGGACGACCCTGCAGGCCAGATCTAAGCATTGCACAGCCAGATCCGGCCTGCAGGCCTTGAGTTTAAACACTCCTGGGTTATTGGAATGGGATGAAAAAGCTGGATGGGGCTTCTTGAAATGGGCTTCTGCCCTCCACAAAGACCCCTCTGTCTTCTCATCCTTCGGCCGTCATAAAGTACCGTGCCAGCAGTATAATGCAGTTGTGTGCCAAAGCAGCAGCCTTGGCTGTTCCCCAGAGTTGCATTCCAGATTCATGGAAGGCCTACCGAAGGCCCGGAATCCCTCTGCGGCTTGGCATTCCCAGAGACCAAAAAAATATAAAGCCAAAATTTCTGGCCAGAAGCCTCCCGTAATGCCACTTTAAACCTTACAGCCAAGGCAGACATTCGGGGCCGAGCTAAGGAGTACCTGGGTCTTCAGGTGTTCTCACCGAGCTTCCCAAGAGCATGAAGCCAACTCCTGGTCCCGACAAAAAAACATTTTCTTAATTGACTGTAAATTCTGCTCATTCACATCCAGCAAAGTCTTTCAAGGGAGGATTTGCAGTCACAGACCTTATCTGGCTTGGAGAGCTGCCAGGCCGAGATCAGCAAAACTTGGCAAGGAGTCTCGGAGAGTCACAAACCAATGAAGCGAACTAATTGTCTCCTGCAAACTCCACTCCCCTTTAGCTCCTCTTTTATTTCCTCTGGGAGGGGCCATTCATCGTCCACCTGTGGCCTTACTCCCAAGTTGACCCTTGTTCTTTAGCTGTTCCCTTCGTCTGGCACCTCTGCGCATGCGCACACTGGGAACAGGCTCCTGCTGTTCCTCTGCCTGACTGATGTCTGACTCCGAAGGCAGCTGATAACTGGCATAGTTATACTGCAGGAATACTGCATTCAGTTTTGGTCACCACGATGTAGAAAAGATGTGGAGACTCTGGAAAGAGTGCAGAGAAGAGCAACAAAGATGATGAGGGGACTGGAGGCTAAAACATATGAAGAACTGTTGCAGGAACTGGATATGTCTAGTTTAATAGAAAGTAGGACTAGGGGAGACATGATAGCAGTGTTCCAATATCTCAGGGGCTGCCACAAAGAAGAGGGAGTCAAACTATTCTCCAAGGCACCTGAGGGTAGAACAAGAAGCAATGGGTGGAAACTAATCAAGGAGAGAAGCAACTTAGAACTGAGGAGAAATTTCCTGACAGTTAGAACAATGAATCAGTGGGACAGAAGTTGCCTCCAGAAGTATTGAATGCCCCAACACTGGAAGTCTTTAAGATGTTGGATAGCCATTTTGTCTGAAACAGTATAGGGTTTCCTGCCTAGGCAGGGGGTTGGACTAGAAGACCTCCAAGGTCCCTTCCAACTCTGCTATTGTATTGTATTGTATAATTGTTATTCTTCTTTACGTTTATCATTCCTATACATTTATTATTTCATTTAATAGGTTATAATATACAGTTTGGGTTGCTTTATTCACTATCCCCTCCTCCTTATTTTCCCGTTCTTTTCTCCCTCCCTCCCTTCTCTCCTTTCTTCCTCCTCTCCTTTCCCTTCCTTCTTCCCTTACCTTTCTCCTATTCCTATTCTTCCCCTTCCTACCCTCTCTTCTTCTCTTCCTCTCCCTTTCATCCTCCTCTCCTTACTTCTTTCTTCTTTCCCCTATCTTCCTTTCCTTCTCTCCTCCTCTCTCTCTCCTATTATTGTAGGTGTCTCTTTCAGGTCTCTGTTTATGTTTCCTTGGGATGATATTTCCACAAACCCAAGTATAATTTAATATCATTTCTTATTCCCTTACCTTCGCTAATCTATCCTAACTATATTCTCCCCCCCCCATTTTATGTCTCGTTCTTGTATATATACCCTACATATTTAATATTTTCTTTTCTGTTTTCCCATTCTTCCTCTCCTTTCCACTTAATGGTGCATCCGCTGGGTTCTATATCTTCCTACTTTCTTTTCAAGTTTCCTCTCTCTGCCCAATCATAAAATCTTCCCCTTGGTTTTTTTTCTCATTTTAATAGCCCTCTGCCAGCAAAAACAGAGCTCGGGAGGGGGGAAAGGGGGACGGGTGGTCCTTGGCTATTTCCAGGTTCGCTCCCGGGCTAGAGCTAAGCACCCCATGGGCTGGATCTGGCCCCTGGGCCTTGAGTTTGACACCCTCTCTGCGGGCACGTGAGCCGTCGCCTAGCTCAGCTCCACTGTACCCCCCCTTGCTGGCCAGCTGATTTTTGGGTCTCTGCTGCGCATGGGCAGGTGAATATGGGAGATACGCCCCATGCGCCAGAGGTGGGGGGGCACGCCCCGTTTGTGCTCCCAGGAGGCTGTGGGGAGGCCTGGTTGGCCCAAAACAGGGCACAAGGGGGGTGTTTAGGGTTAGTGCCCCCCCGTGACCCATTTTTGCTCCAAGGAGGCTGCAGTGAGGCCTACTAGACCCTACTAGGCCCAAAATGGAGCATGGGGGGGGGGGCTTCCTTGCGCACATGTACGAGGGCGAGGGGAAGCATGGGGGTTGTGTACGCATGCGTGTGGGGTCGTGTACACATGCGACAGGGCCTAGGGCGGGTCACGTGCGTAGTGCATTATGGGTCTGGGTGCTTTGGGCACATGACGACGAAAAGATTAGCCCTCACTGGTCTAACACAACCATTCTCACCTGATGTTCTCTGTTAAACTAGGATCCCTTGAGTTAGCCTTGAGAGCCTAGGTGGCGCAGTGGTTAAATGCAGCACTGCAGGCTACTGCTAGATCAGCAGTTCAGCGGTTCAAATCTCACCGGCTCAGGGTTGACTCAGCCTTCCATCCTTCCGAGGGGGTAAAATGAGGACCCAGATTGTTGGGGGCAATATGCTGACTCTCTGTAAACCGCTTAGAGAGGGCTGAAACCCCTATGAAGCGGTATATAAGTCTACTGCTATTGCTATTGCTATTACGATTGGAAAAAAAAAACTTTTTTTCCTTAAAGAAGAATTATTTCATTATGTAAAGCTGACACTCAGCCTGGTGGGAGGTTTTTTTTTTGCATGCGAGCTGCTAAGCTGCCAGCCTGGCACATTGTTATTATTGTACATTACATAAGGATGTCGAAGATGAACAGTGAATTGCATTGTGCAAAGGGTTTGCACTTTGTGTGTTGTTTTTATGTGATATCCTGCAACCTGAACATTATTTGAAAGGTGCCTCGGGCGGGGGGGGGAGGGAAAAGATTGAAAAACGTTTGAAATTATCTATTATAATCGGTCAGCCGAAAGTTTCTATGAGAATCAAGTCCATTGTTTATTCAATATTGTAAAATACGTGACCTATCACACATTATATACCCAGAGGGGGAAAAAAATAGTTAACAGGTTAAACAACAATAAAGTTTGGAGCACAACATTTCTTTTTTCTTTTTCTTTTTTGACTTTTAAACTTTTATTTTATTCCAAAGATTAAAATACAAAATACAAAAGGAAAGAGAATTGAACAAAAACAAAACTAGATAAGAACATTACATCGTCTTCATCCCCATATTTTAATGACCCCATAATCCCTTGCGGGGTGGAGCAGCTGAATGGAGCTAGCAGAGTGTTTAATAATGGCCGGATGCCCTTCCTGTTGCCAATGCGGAGTTTTGTTCAGCCGATATATTCTCATTGTGCCCAGAGAGAGAAATATCTGTCTCTACCTAGGATTGAACTCACAGCCCCCTGATTGTGTTGGAAGACATATCCATCTGGTTCAGTTCCAAGCTGGGAGAAAGGCACTGGAGACAAAATGGAGGCTGATTGAAAATATGGTTTAATGATGAAGCAGAATCACCAAGTACATGTGATTCTGGGTAGCTGACCACATGGAGTTGAGAGTGATACCTTCTCTTGGGCTTGGCACTTGAGCTTCCTGTTTCTGTGCAAAAGCATGTATTCTATTGGCTGTTGTCAGACTCCCATAGGACCATGTAGGGATCATAGCTTGTTCTATAGGCAAAGTACCAATCCTAGGTGTTTGAGCTCCCAGGTTTGGTTGAGGTGTGCTGGGGAGTGGTGCAACTGCATTCAGAGGCAGAGACAGAGCTGAGGCCGTCTGGCAGTGATCAGGTGCCTACAGAGCTAAACAGCAGTGAGGCAGAGGAATAGCTAGAGCCTGTTCCCTGTGTGCGCATGGGCAGAGGTGCCAGAAAAAAAGAACAACTCAGAAATCAGGGTAGACTTGGGAGTAAAGTCACAGGTGGAAGGTGATTGGCCCCTCCCATGGGACATAAAAGAGGAGCGAAAGGGGAGGGGGCTTTTGCAGGAAACAATTCCTTCGTTCGGTCATTGGATTCGTTTCAGGAGTGTGAAGATCTGTCCGTGAATCTCAGAGACTCTGTGCCCGGTCTTTCCTTGCGCAGCACCTCATTTGGAAAATATTTACATGGCAGCTTTCCAAGATAGATAAGGTCTGTAGTCATAAATATTCCTTTGAAACACTGTTTGCTGAATGTGAATGAGAGGAATTCACATTCTTTTAATAAAAGAGGTTTTGTTGGGACCAGGACTCTGCCTCATGCTTTTTGGGGAAGTCTAAATCAGAATAATGGGATTAAGACATGACCCTCCCGGACATTATAGGATTATCCAGCAGCAGGGCTCACCACATGGCACAACCCCTTGGGGACATTGCCTCACCCTCCAAGCTTCAACCAAACCTGGGAGCTGAGACAAAGTTAGCTATGACCCTGGCATAGCCCCATGGGAGTCTGACAGCAACCAATAGAATACATGCCTTTGCCACAGGAACAGGAAGCTCAAGGGCAAGATCCAAGAGGGTATAAATAACCCTTACTCTCCACTCCATGTGGTCAGCTGCCTAGAATCACACATGCTTCACCATTAAACCATCTTTTTAATCAACTTCCATGTTTCCACTGTCTTTCTCCCCGCGTGGAACTGATGGATATTTCTTCCAACACAAAGTACAGGACGTTGAGTGAATCTGAGCCCAGAGACTGAGGAATCTGGCTCATAAGGTTGGAAGGACGAGAGCACTTTTGAATTTCTCCTGTTCACGTTGAGTTCAACTTCAGCGTTTTCAAGTAATTTGACTCTTCAGATAATGGAGACAAAGCAATTAAGCAATTTACCTTAGCTTCCTGCACACTAAGTAGAGAAGCGTTTGAAATATTTGGGGAATTTTTCTGAACCTGCCCTCTGGATAGAAAAAGAAATGAATAGATCTAAAAACAATGCTTTGATTTTCCCCCTCTTATTTTCTCAATTTGAATTCCCTTGTCTAATTCTTATGTTGTCCTGTGGTTTGCAGGGAAGCTCCTGGTCCTGACGGCTGCCACGGAGACAACAGAGGGCTACCGGCGCTTTCTACGGACCACAAAATATTTCAATTACACTGTCAAGGTGTGTACTTTCTATATTGAAAAAAAGAGAGAAGAGAAGGGCGGGAACATCGCCAAATAGAAGGGTTAATCTGAGCTCTCCTTTTGCTGCCTTTTTGTAAAATTATAGGCTACTTTTGGAGAACAGGTCAAAGAAAGCTAGCCTAAGGATCCACAGTGGCTGAGAATTCTGGGAGTTGTCGATCCGAAACATTTAGGCCAGGGGTGAAATTCAGTAGGTTCTGACAGGTTCTGGAGAACCGGTAGCGGAAATTTTGAGTAGTTTGGAGAACCGGCAAATTCCACTTCTGGCTGGCCCCGCCCCCATCTACTCTCTGCCTCCTGAGTCCCAGCTGATTGGGAGGAAATGGGGATTTTGCAGTATCCTTCCCTTGCCATGCCCACCAAGCCACACCCACAGAACCGGTAGTAAAAAAAATTGAATTTCACCACTGATCTAGGCCCGTGATGGTGAACCTATGGCACGTCTCTGCGGGCTCGCGAGCCATTGCTTAGCTCAGCTCCATCGCACATGTGTGCGCGCCTCCCATCGGCCAGCTGATTTTTGTATCTCTGCCATGCATGGGTAGGGGGGCGAGGCGCATGCACAGGAGTAGGGTGCATGCATAGGGGGCAGGGAGTCACGTGTGTATGCGGAGAGTGGTGGCTGCAGTGCTTCCCCCTCTCTGCCCCATGGCCCATTTTTGCTTCCAGAAGCTGAAGGAAGGCCTACTAGGCCCAAAATGGGGCATGGGGAAGCGCGGGGGGTTGCATGCCCATTCACAGGGGAGCGGGGGAGCGCAGAGGGTATCGCGCGCACATTGCATTGCTATCAGCATGCGACGACCAAAAGCATAGCCATCACTGATATAGGCCACCTCCAGCCCAGAATGGTTGGTAGATGGGTGGAAACGCCAGCATTTTACTGGCCATGTCCCTGGGCAAGAGCATCTAAATTTCAAACTAGAAGAACAAGATTTTTTTAAAAAAATAAAAATAAAATGCTTTCTAACAGAATTGGGACCTCGGTGGTCCTCCAGTCCAACCTCTTGCTCAAACAGGAGACCCTATGCTATTCAGACAAATGGTTGTCCAGTCTCTTAAAAATCTCCAATGTTGGAGAACCCACAATTTCTGAAAGGAAGTCATTCCACTACCTAATTGTTTTCACTGTCAGGACATTTTTCGTTAGTTTTAGGTTGCTTCCCTCCTTGTTTAGTTTCCATCCATTGCTTCTTGTTCAATCTTCAGCTGCTCTGGAGTATAGGTTGACCCCCCTCTTCCTTGTGATAGCCCCTGCCCAGTTGTGGTATTCAGCCGGTTCGGATTGGTTCGAGCGAACTGGTAGTGGTGACTCGCCCCGGCTCTAAGCCACCTCATTTAGCTACGTTTTCTAAGCCACGCACATGCGTGCAAGCCGCGCACGCTCACAGTTTCGGTGCGCAGCAAACCGGTGGTAATATTATATGAAACCCACCTCAGCCCCTCCCTCACCTGTCTCAACAGTTATCCTAATGTTTCTCCAAGACTTTAGGACTCGGTGAAGAGTGGAAAGGAGGTGATGTTGCCCGGACAGTCGGCGGAGGTCAGAAGGTCCGCTGGCTGAAGGCTGAAATGAAGAAATATGCAAATGAAGAGGATCTTATTGTCATGTTTGTGGACAGGTAAGGCTGATCAATCTTAGGCTGAATCCATACGAGCCGAATGTGCAAAGTGAAATTTTCCTGTTGGCCAAATCTGGCTCAAGGTTCTGACTCAAGACAGAAGATCATTTAAAAGCAATTTATTAGTATACTCTGATAAAAAGGGGTCTCCCTCTGAAAAAGAGGAACCCGTAAAGGTGGCTTTACTTTTATAGGAAGCACAATAAAGAACCTCAAAGTAACAGTTGATTGTGTCAGGATAATGGTTTAAGAGCTGACTAGCTGCTACGATGATGTAATACTAGGAATGAGTCAGCAGGATTTTGGGGCTGATATCACTTTAAGAGCCTGTAATAAGAAGAGGCCCTGTTGGGGCATATCTCTTTGTGTGTGCCTCCGTGCTGTAATTGCTGATTGCTGTTTATTTAAAGTATGTGTATGTATATATTCTTTGTAGATAAAACCACTATTTCAATACAAACCTCTGTTTACTGTATTTGCTCCTGGGTTGTCTCACATAGTCACACTGTGCGCACTCTGACAGATTGGTTTAGAATTAACCATCTCCCTAGTTACAACACCAGAATTAAAACCTCCAGTATTATGTGAGCACAGCCACAGAAAAGAACATCATATTTTGAATAAAAGTATTGAATGCTCTCCTGCCAGTCCTGGTTTCTAAGAGAGAGGCTTTTCTTAAAGGTTACGGCTTATTGTGTCAAATTAGTAGCAGTACATAAAAAAGCAAATTTAAAACACAAGAAAACCCACGTTGGTTAGCCAGTGGAACAGTACTACAAATTGCAAGTATTGCAAGTATTACAAAGTCTATCCTGTGTGGCCCACAAGCCACAGCCCATAAGTTGAAGCTGGCTTAGAGTGGGTTCTCCATCTGCCTAACCCAGGGGTTGGCAACCTGCAGCTCTGGAGCTGCATGTGGCTCTTTCATTCCTCTGCTGCGGCTCCCTGTTGCCAGAGGAGAAAGGACTCTGTGCTAGGAGGAGACTCTATGGTGAGGGAACCGGACTTCCGATCGGCTCCAGAATTGAACAGGAGGCTTCTGGTTAGGACCTTTGTGGTTGTTTGAGTGTTTAAAGTTGCCGATCCCTGGCCTATCCCAACCATTCCCATGGTTTCTAGAAAGGAACCATTGCTTCAAGCACTAACTCAGAATGTGTCTTCTCCTTTCCACCCCTAGCTATGATGTGCTCCTGGCTGGAAGTCCGATTGAACTTCTTTGGAAGTTCCTGCAGTTTAAGAGCAACCTGGTCTTCTCAGCAGAAATTTTCTGCTGGCCGGAGTGGTCCCTGGCTGAGAAGTACCCACCGGTCACCTTTGGAAAGCGCTTCTTAAACTCTGGAGGTAAAGAGGGTTAGGAGGGGGCCGTAGGGTGAGGGTGGAATCAGGGCAGCTCCCAATTTCATGCAAGGGAGACCCTTGTTTGTGTGCCAATACGGATGTTGGGGGATTTCAGTTCTGTGTGATAACCCAGGGCCAGGCACAGAGGCAATACAGTCCGCTGATAGTTCAAAACGCCCCTTTATTGCTCCCATGTTTATGACAAGTCCCCAGACACACACACACACACACACACACAGACACAGAGAAAGAAAGAGAGAGAGAGAGAGAGAGAGAGAGAGAGAGAGAGGGAGGGAGGGAGGGAGGGAGGGAGGGAGGGAGGGAGAGAGAGAGAGAGAGAGAGAGCGCCTCTGGCTGCAAATAGTCCAGAAAAAGTCTGTTAGCACCAGTGGTGGGTTTCAAAAATTGTTTGAACCTACTCTGTGGGTGTGGCCTCCTTTGTGGGAGTGGCTTGCCGCCCATGTGACCTGATGGGAGTGGCTTGCCGCCCATGTGACCGGATATGAAGATGGCGACGACACTTGTCAGAACCACCTTAAATTACCTCACACACAGTACTGACATGCATAAGAATATGATGTACCCTTATTTTTTAAAAGGCATCTTTGGTTTGCGTTAAAACAACTTCAACACACGGAATGTTCTGATTGCACTACAAACGCAGTAGTCATCCTTGCCTTTCACAGAGGCACTGAGTTTTATAAATATGAGCGTGATAGTGTAGAATAATCATATCCAAGGACCAGTGGTGGGTTTCAAAAAATTCTGGAACCTCTTCTGTAGGTGTGGCCTGCTTTCCGGGTCCACTGGTGGAACCTCTTCTAACCGGTTCGGTAGATTTGACGAACCGGTTCTCCCGAATAGGTGCGAACTGGTAGGAACCCACCTCTGGTTAGCACTACGACTGCAAAGCAAGAAGTCCAGCGGGGCAAGGGAATAAGTCAATGAGTCCAGGAAGCAAAGGAAATAGTCCGGGAAGCAAGGAGTAAGGCAGGAAGTGCAACAAACTCCAAATATCAGCAACGGTACACAGAACTCCACGAATTCAGCGTTTGTTCCCGACAAACACCCCTCCCTGCAGCATCTCCTTACGTCTCAGTCCCCAGGTGTGCCTTGGGGAGGGGGGGTGTTCACCTCCCGAGTCGTCGGGTCGACCTGCACTGTATCTGCCTCCTCTCCACTCTCTGTGCTTGGGGACCCGGAGGGGGCGGTCCTTCGGCATCACTTGAGCTCTGTCGCTATTCATCGCCACTGCCTGCTCTCTCTCGGTCGTTCTGCCTCTGTTCCCCCCACTGGAAAATCATCCCGAGGCCGAGGCTGCCTCGTCCTGCTCTTCCTCGCATTCTTTTGAAGCCAATGAGGCCGCCCCACTCAACCTCTGTCCGCCCCAGCTCCAGCCCGTCCCCCTCCACGGATTCAGACTCCGACGGAGGACATGACATTCTGGGACCGAAGGACCCATTTTGAAATAATACAAGGAGTCCTCAACTTATGACCACAGTGGAGCCAAAAGTTCCATTGCTAAGCGAGACGGTGGTTAAGTGAATTTTTGCCACATTTTACGACCTTTCTTGCCACACTTGTTAAATGAATCACTGCGGTTGTTAAGTTAGTAACAGGGTTGTTAAGTGAAGCTGGATTTCTCATGGACTCTTGCTTGTCAGACGGTCGCAAAAAGGGATTGCATGACCCTCGGACATTGCAACCGTCATTAAATCCACGCCAGTGTATTTGCCCAGCATCCAAATTTTGATCATGGGACTGCTTCAACAGTCACTAGTGGGGGGAAATGGTCGTAAGTCATTTTTTTCAGTGCCGTTGTAATTTTGAACAGTCACTGAGCGAATGGTTGTAAATCAAGGACTACCTGTATCAGCAAGAACTTGGGGAAACTGTATAGGTAGAACTGTTGGCCATAGCTATGGAATTCTAGCAGAGGGTACAGCAATAGAAACCATAGTTTGATTTCTGCAGTTTACTTACTACCAGTAGTCCTCATTTAGCAACTGCCTCATTTAGCAACCATTCAGAGTTGCAAGGGCTATGAAGCAGTAATCTTCGCGTTTATAACTTTTGCAGAACCTGTAAAAACAAAGGAAAGCTGAAATCAGATTGTAAGGACAGTTACGGTTTCACATAGCAACTGTTTCGTTTAACGACTTTAATGAAGCGCCATTCCCAATTGCAGTCACAAAATGAGGACTACCTATAAATCAAAATCAAAGGAAATGTTTGGGCGTGAACCAGCTTCTTGGAAGGTTCCTTCTGTGTTTCTTATCATTCCTGCCATTGTTTTTCATTTTTTTAAATAGTATTTTATTTTATTGGGTGCCATACATTCTAATACAAATAAAACTAGTAGAATTAATCATAGTTATTACATTCAACCCACTTATATATTTCTAATAGTAATGCACATTTATATTAAGTAATCATCTATCATTATTTAATTCCATGTTTTCTCTATTTTATTGCTTTTATTTTATTATGTAAAAGTGTATACACTCATATTCCCCCTTTCTCTTATTTCTATCTCTTCTTCTAACTTTTAATCATGTCACCCTTTTATTAAAAGATGTTTTTTTCTATCCTACCTAACTTTTAATCATGTCACCTACCTAAAAAAGAAAGGAAAGGAGAGGGAAAAAGAAAATCAAATCAGAACAAGAAGAAGAAAGAAAAACCATCCCTCTATCGTCTCTTGCCTGCTTTAGTACTTTAATTGCTGTGCTTTTTTTGACTTGCCTCCCATATTCCCATTGTTTTTCAAGATGAAGCCAGCCGTTCACCCTTTGGATTCTTGCAAGATTGTACAGGCAGCCATATGTTCTAGAAACTTGTACTCACTGTTCTTTTTTAAGCAGAGGTTCTCAGCATACCAAATTGTGCGTCTGCAGTGCCAGATTACGGGAAGGTATAGCAATCCAGCGTGGGTAGACAATACTGAATGCCCTGATTTTCTCTGGCGTGTATCAAAAAAGACCATTTTTCTGTCTTGGCTTGTTACGGAGAGGATAATCCCCATCTTGATAAATCACAAGTAAATTCTAGATCAGGTGAAATGGCTAAAAAAGCACCTGATGATTTAATGAGCTGGCAGTTTTTGTGAGCTAAATTCCAATCTTTTCCCAACTTAGAAGGGTAATATTTTTATAAGCACTTTTTAAAGAGTTTTTTTAAAAAAATGTTTACAAGTTTCTAGTCCTTAACATTACTACCCAGTTATGCAGCATCTCCAAACACATTGCATTTCTGCTTTCCAGGATTCATTGGCTATGCCCCCGTGATCAACCGCATTGTCCAGCTGTGGAAGTACAAGGATGATGACGATGACCAGTTGTTTTACACACGCATTTACCTGGATCCTGCCTTGCGTGTGAGTGCTGGGAGAAACTCCCTTTGTGGGTTTTGTAGTCACTTCTATACAGTTACAGCCTGCCTATGTTAAAAAAAATATTGGGGCTTCATTTCCCAGTCACTAAAATGGCTTATGCAACTCCGACATCACTTCCCCAACAGTGCTGTTCCCACAGAGGGCTTTACTGCATCCATGTAGGGGGTGGAGCTGGCTTAAAATTGTCCCAGTCTTGCGTAAAGTTCAGACAAATCCGATCAGTTTCTCTCTTTTTCTAACTGCTAACTGCTAAGTCTAACTGCTATTTTTCATCTCTCACCTCCAGCACATTGAATAGAAGAGAAAGAATGGCTGGGGGGAAAAGGGACCACTCTAGGATGGAACTCGTTGCCAAAGCAATGTAGATCACCCTGCCCAGATTTTGGTCAATTGAAGGGACTGATCCATGTTTATTCCTGATACTCTCGCCCGCAGTCCGGCGGAGACACTGGTTGCGGCCTGGAACTTGGCAGCGGCGAAGTCTCTTAACCGGATTGCGCCTCTACGGCCGCTCCGAGGCAGTGGATCCCAGAGGGCTCCTTGGTTTACTGAGGATCTCCGGGAGAGGAAGCGCCAAAGGAGACGCCTAGAGCACTTATGGAGGTCCAGTAAATCCGAATCGAGCCGAGCACTTTTAACAACCTGCACCAGAGAATACATTCGAGCAATTAGGATGGCTAAGAGAACACACATTGCCTCTCTGGTTGCGTCTGCCGAGTCGTGCCCAGCCGCCCTGTTTAGGATAACCCGTTCCCTCCTAAATAGGAGGGATATGGGTGATCCGCTGCAGGGCAGGGCTGAGGATTACGTCCAATTCCTCGCAGACAAGGTTGCTCGGTTCCGGGCGGACCTGGACTCCAATTCTGCAGAACCAGCCGAGGCACTAAGGGATAATCTGGTAACCCATCGCTGGATTGAGTTTCAAGCCATTACCCCTGAGGATGTGGACAAGGCGATGAGAGCTGTAGGTGCCTCCACATGTGTGCTGGACCCGTGCCCCTCCTGGCTGGTTGTAAACAGCAGAGAGGTGACACGAGGCTGGATCCAGGCGGTTGTTACTGCCTCTCTACGGGAGGGGGTCTTTCCCCCCGCTTTAAAGGCGGTGGTGGTGAGACCCCTCCTGAAGAAACCATCCTTGGTTCCAGCTGTTTTAAATAACTACCGTCCGGTTTCCAACCTCCCCTTTGTGGGGAAGGTTGTTGAGAAGGTGGTGGCCTTTCAGCTCCAGCAGTCCTTGGAGGAAGCCAACTATCTCGATCCATTCCAGTCAGGCTTCAGACCCGGCTGCAGCACAGAAACCGCTTTGGTCGCGTTGACCGATGATCTCTGGAGAGCCAGGGATGGAGGCCACGCCTCCATCCTGGTGCTCCTTGACCTCTCGGCGGCTTTCGATACCATCGACCATGGTATCCTTCTGCGACGACTGCGGGAGGTGGGGGTGGGAGGCGCTGTTTTACAGTGGTTCTCCTCTTACCTCTCGGACAGGTCGCAGTCGGTGTTAGTCGGGGGGCAGAGATCGACCCCTAGGCCCCTAACGTATGGGGTGCCGCAGGGTTCGGTCCTGTCCCCCCTTCTTTTCAACATCTACATGAAACCGCTGGGTGAGATCATTCGACGGCACGGGATAAAATACCACCAGTATGCGGATGATACACAGTTGTATCTGTCCGCCTCGTGCCAACTCAACGAAGCGATGGATGTGATGAGCCAGGGTCTTGAGGCTGTTAAAGACTGGATGGGGGTCAACAAACTTGTGCTCAATCCAGAAAAGACCGAGTGGCTGCTGTGTTTCCCTCCTGCGAATTGGCCAAGTGTTCCATCTCTCAGGCTGGGGGGTCAAATTGTACGCCCCTCAGACAGGGTTCACAACTTGGGAGTCCTCCTGGACCCACAGCTGACTTTCGAACATCATTTGTCAGCTGTGACCAGGGGGGCATTTGCCCAGGTTCGCCTGGTGCACCAGTTGCGTCCCTACCTGAACCGGGAGGCCCTCACAACAGTCACTCGTGCCCTTGTGACCTCTAGGCTGGAATACTGCAATGTGCTCTACATGGGGCTGCCCTTGAAGAGCATTCGGCAACTTCAGCTAGTCCAGAATGCGGCCGCGCGAGCGATCGTGGGTGCACCTTGGTTCACCCACGTAACACCTATCCTCCGCGAGCTGCACTGGCTACCTGTTGATCTCCGGGTGCGATTCAAGGTGCTACTTATCACCTACAAAGCCCTCCATGGTAGTGGACCTGGGTACTTGAGAGACCGCCTACTGCCAATTACCTCCACTAGACCGATACGATCGCATAGATTAGGCCTCCTCCGAATTCCATCATCTAGCCAGTGTAGACTGGCAACTACCCGGAGGAGAGCCTTCTCGGTGGCTGCTCCGACCCTCTGGAACGAACTCCCCATGGAGATTCGGACCCTCACCACCCTCCAGTCCTTCCGCGCCGCCCTAAAGATCTGGCTGTCCCGGCTGGCCTGGGGTTAAGACTCTAACCCCACTCGAATTTGTGTGGCTGTTGTGTTTTTTTTTAATATGTTGTATTGTCTGTATGTTGGAAATTGTTTGTCCTCCCCCCCCCCCTTTTTTGAACTGTGAGCCGCCCTGAGTCCCCCCCGGGAAAAGGCCGGCATACAAATAAAGGGAAAATGAAAAAAATGAAATACTGTTGGCTTCCTGGCCTATTTTGGGGGGGGGGGGGGGGGGGAAGAAGCTAGTGACGTCATGAAGCCTTGCCAGTAATCTGGCATATGAGGAGTCATGGGATGTCCAGTTCCTGCTAGAGAGGTCGGGAAGGGAACTCAGTTGCTTAGCAACCACTCACAATTATGATGGCAGGAAATGGGTATCCCATTAATCCTCATATGCCAGATTGCTGGCAAGGCTTCATGACTTCACTAGCTTCTTCCCCATTGGCCAGGAAGGCAACAGTAAACATGACTCAGCCTTTGCAGTTGATCAGAATGTGGGCAGGGTGACCTGTATTGCTTTGGCAATGAGTTCCATCCTAGAGCGGCCTCTTTTCCCCCGCCACTCTTTCTCTTCTACTCATTATATTGGAGGTTAGAGATGAAAAGGTCTTAAGTGCAGACTCAGTTCTGAAATTTCAATGAATACCCTCATCTCGCAGTCACGTGACCAGATTTTAGGAATTTTAGTGGCTGTTTGCAAGATCCCATAGTCACATGACCATATTTTAACAGCATTTTCGGACGGGGGGGGGGGGGACTGGCATCTATTTTTAGCAAAATTTGTCCACAACGAACAATTGGTTCCCTTAACAACTGCAGTGTTCACTTAACAACTGCCAAAAGAAAAAAAAAAGGTTGTAAAATCAGGTTGGTCATAGGGGTGACCTGCTTTATAACCGTCATGATTTAGGGCCATAATGGACGAGCCTGTCATCATGGTTGTAAGTTGAAGCCTTCCTGTATTCCCCAAACTGATGCTTTTGACCCAGTTAATGGAAGGAATTTTGCCTGGAGTAGGAGTTATCTGTTGTAAGTCTGTTATGGGAGCAGGACCAACCTCCAAAACCCCGAAAAGCATGTCATTTTGTGCAACCTGTGATAGCAGAATCTAAAATACGTTGCAAAAGTCAAGTTACATAGTGACAAAGGGGATGAGTTGCTAAACAGAGTTTAGGTTATATGCAGTCCCACTTTTGAAGGAGCATGTCAGAATGTGCACAGTGGGACTACTATTTTGAGAAAACCTCAAAAGCAAATTACAGTACAAAGAGGTTTTGTCTTTCACACAGTGGTTTATTTACAAGGCGTGCGCAACCACACACACATATATATATTGCATTTTTTGCTGATAAATAAATGAAGGGAGACTAGTATAGATCCATTTCAAACAATTTAGCTCTCATCAGCTAGCCATACCCTTACTGGGATTTGAACTTGGGCTATTTTATATGTCAGGCAGTTATAATAACCTCTAAGCCACAAGCTCTCCTCCTTTATCAGCTGAGCCAGGGGAATGATTAGATGTTTTGTCAAGGCACCTGGTATGCCCAAATATGGGAGGGAGCATACTGTACGTATACACACACACACACACACACACACACACACACAGAGAGAGAGAGAGAGACAGCAAAACCAGGCAATCAGTCAATCTTCAACTATAACACAGAAGCACAGACGGAGAGAGAAACCGCCCTCACAGGGCCTCTCTTATATAGACAGCCTCTTAAAGGGATAACCCTGCTGACTCATTCTCATTGCACCATCTTGGTTTACAGCTTTATAGCTGCTGGTCAGCTATTATTAAATCATCATTACCTTAATAGAGCATCTCTAGCCAGGAAGAATTTTACAAAATGCCAACAACTGACTCTGAATCTGCAACTCACCAACGTTGCTAAGCTCCATGTCTATGGAGATTCTCAGTCATCCAGGTCATGGTTGCCTCAAAGGGGCTTTTTCAAGAGGCAGTTGGCTTCTCATCCAAGAATCTTCTTCAGCTCTGACTGGATGGTGAGGAAGGGAAGGGTGGCGCAGTGGCTAAGACGCTTGTCAATCAGAAAAGTCGGGCAGTTTGGTGGTTCAAATCCCTAGTGTCACGTAACGGAGGGAGTTCCCACTACTTGTCCCAGCTTCTGCCAACCTAGCAGTTTGAAAGCCTGTAAAAATGCAAGTAGAAAAATAGGGCCCACCTTTAGTGGGAAGGTCACAGCGTTCCGTGCGCCTTTGGAGTTTAGCCATGCCGGCCACATGACCATGGAGACGTCTTCAGAAAGAACTAGCTCTTCGGCTTTGAAACGGAGATAAGCACTGTCCCCTAGAGTCGGAAATGACTAGCACGAATGTACGAGGGGAACCTTTACCTTTAGTATCTCCAGGGGTGGGATCCTACTGGTTTAACAAGAAGTTCTCTGTGCGTATGTGCGCAGTTTACAGAGAAACCACCTTCCGCATTACTGCTGGGGAAGAAAACAGGTAAGGTGCAGCAATCCACTCGTCTGTGCCTATCAGCTGGGCTTCAGAGAAGGGAATATAGGTGAGTATAATGGTCTTACTCAAAGTAAGAGCGAACCAGTTGATAGTCGGAGCTATTGGTTCGCTCGAACAGGTAGAATCCCACCCCTGATTATCTCCTAGGTTGCTAAGCTACAATTCAGTGTCCCTTCCCAAGGCTTGATTTGTAACTTGACTATGGGAGGGGTTTGTAGAAGGATTAGAAGAACGATGTATTGTGTAATGAAAGGTTACTGTGATCTTAGTTCCTACCTGTTGTGTTTCTAGGAAAAATACGGGATCACCTTGGATCACACGTCCAAAATCTTCCAGAACCTGAATGGGGCCATTGGTAAGTACCGTATTTTTCGGAGTATAAGACGCTCTGAAGTATAAGACACACCTAGCTTTTGGGGAGGAAAACGGGGGGGGGGGGGAAATCTGCCTCTGCCTCCCAGCAATTTGCCTCCTTGCAACAAACAGCAAAGAGTACAGATGATATACACTGTAGTGTTATGTTTCAGACGATACTTGTACAGATGCTGATGTGCTTTCTGGAAGTATAGTTATTCTCTCTTATTTAAAAGAATAGCACTTTTTAAAACAATAGCACTGGGCTTCTCAGATCAAGCATTTATTTTAAAATGCTTCTTCATTTTGTTGTCTAGAATAATAATAAAGCAGTCTTTAAAAAATAAGTCTAATATTTTGAACATTCTATAGGCATTTATAGTTGTCGACTTACCTCCTTGCAGCAAACAGCCTGATTAGCACAAGGGGGAAAAAAATCTGCCTCTGCCTCCCAGCAATTAGAAAAAAGCAAGTTTCACTTTCAATTTCTCCCGACCATCACCTGTTTAAGGCTGCTGGGATTGCTTATTGAAACCTCCGGAAGCCCCCGTTTGCTGTAAAGAGGTGAATTGCTGGGAGGCAGAGGCCAAAGGGGTGGGGCTACATTCAGTGTATAAGACGCACCCAAATTTTCACCTTCTTTTAGGGGAGAAAAGGTGCATCTTATACTCCGAAAAATCTGGTAAGTGGGGCTCCCAATGAGGAGAATCAGCAAAAATAGGTCTGGCAGAGGAAAAAATGACTTGCAGGAGCAGGAAGGGAGCAGAGGGTCTTTGGGAAATTTTGTAACCTGGAGATCTCAAAATACAAGACAAACACCAGTGGAGTTGAAAACTCAATTGGAGCAGAATGAAGGAGACCAGGCGTGTCCGGACAATTTAACGAAGCAACTATTCTAATGGCACAAGGCAATTATCAACATGGTGTATCAGTGGTGGGTTGCAGGCGGTACGCCTGGTACGGGCGTACCGGAGCCTGCCCGGAGCACTGGATAGCCTTCCGATATGATGCATCGGAGGGCCCATCCACCCGTCCAAGCTCCTTACTGGTCTTTTAAGTCTTCGACACTTCCGCGGACGGCGCATACAGCACCTACGCAACCCTCCACTGAGCAGCTGGAGTGTTCCAGAGGCTCACAGAAGCAGTAAGATGCATGCAGACGTCCATGTGGACGCCGCCGGGCCTGCTCCAACCGTACTGGTTGGAACGGGATGCGGAACCCACCACTGTGGTGTATGTGCCAACAACATCACAATGCGCATAACCAAAAAGGCGTTGGTGTGGTTTGTTGCTTGTTTTTATCATTTGTGCACAGATGTACACCACGGACACCTCTGGTTAAGGCTATTATGATTTAATTGGGCTTGAAGAATGTCCACTACGGATAACAGCAAGTATACACCTGGTAGATTCAGAATGCCAGAACTGGGCACCATGAAGCCGTAATGGCAAACCTATAACACGCGTGCCACAGGTGGCACGTAGAGCACTCCCTGTGGACACACAAGCCACTGCCCAAGCCATTGCGCATAGATCCACTGCGCATGGGCACGCGCCTCCCGCCGGCCACCTGATTTTCGGGTCTGCCACGCATGGGCAGGGGGGGTCACGGGCTGGGGGTGTGTGGGGAGTGCGGGGTTTGTTGTGCCACAGTCCCTCTCCGCAGCCTGGTTTTGGTCCCAGGAGGCTGCAGGGAGACCTGCTAGGCCAAAAATGGCACGCAAGGGGAGAGTGGTGGCATCCCCCCCCCTCCGCGGGCCGTTTTTGCTCCCAAGGGGCTGCAGGGAAGCCTACTAGGCACAAAACGTGGCGGGGGTGGCGCATGCATGCGTGGGGTGTGAAGTGGCAGCGTGGCGGGAGCATGTACATGCGCAGGGGTGGGGCGTGCAGTAGGCTGTCACGCACTCATTACATTATGGATGCGTTGATGTGTGCACGCACGCTGTCACATGTGAATGCGCTTTGATCAAAAGGTTAGCCATCACTGCCACAGCGAATGAGAGTCAATACTTCTGTTGTCTTTGTCTTGCTGTACCATGTAAATTAGAAAAACTTAACGCAATGAATCCATTTCTCTCATCATCATCATTTTATTTTTTTGACATTTAACATTTGACATTTATTACGATTTATAGGCCGCCCTTCTCCCTGAGGGGACTCAGGGCGGCTTACAATCACGGGAACGGGGTGCAATAATACAAGACAAACAGTGAGTAAACAAGATAGATAATAAAACACCAACTTGCATTCAACAGTCAACACTCGTGCGGGTAATTTAAAAACTTATCCCCAGGCCTGCTGGGAGAGCCAGGTCTTAAGGGCCGTGCGGAAGGTCTGGATGGTGGTGAGGGTACGAATCTCAACGGGGAGATCGTTCCACAGGGTTGGAGCTGCAACAGAAAAGGCTCTCCTCCGTGTAGTCGCCAGTCGACATTGACTGGCAGATGGAATCCGGAGGAGGCCCAATCTGTGCGATCTAATCGGTCGAAGGGAGGTAATCGGCAGAAGGCGGTCTCTCAAGTACCCAGATCCACTACCATGGAGTGCTTTAAAGGTGGTCATCAATACCCTGAAGCGCACCCGGAGATTGACAGGTAGCCAGTGCAGCTCGCGGAGGATGGGTGTAATGTGGGCGAACCGCGGTGCGCCCACTATCACTCGCGCGGCTGCATTCTGGACTAACTGCAGTCACCGGATGCACTTCAAGGGCAACCCCATGTAGAGCCCATTGCAGTATTCCAGCCTAGAGATCACAAGGGCTCGAGTGACTGTTGTGAGAGCCTCCCGGTTCAGGTAGGGCCGTAACTGGCGGACCAGGCGAACCTGGGCAAATGCCCCCCTGGTCACAGCCGAACAATTTTATTTAATTGTTATCTATGTTTTCCCCATCTATTTACTTTTTAAACAAATTTATATAACCGCCGAACTCACACCTGGTGACTCTGGGCAGCTTACAACATTAACACTACACAATCTAAAATCCCTAGTGCACATACATAAGATATATTCACCCTACATACAACAAACGACAATCAAACTAGCCACTTGTTCAACTCCATACCAACCTGGGTTCTCTGTTTATTTATTAAACAAAGTTACATAGCTGCCCAACTCACGCACAGTGGGCAGATATGTAATGCATAGCTGTATTACATACTGTATATTTAATAGTATATGTACGTACTATAATGCCATAGTATAGTATAGTAGAATAATATGAGCAGTGTGTAGCATAATAATGTGAGCCATTCTGGCGTAGTGATTAGAACGCAAATTCTTGTTCATCACGTTGATGTCATTATCTAACCATTTAATGAGCCGTGGTTTAGTGACCATTCAAAGTTTCTTCCTCCCAGAGGGGAGCAACAGAAACAAACCATAAAATGGGTATGTGGGGTCTCCAACAATGCTTCGAGCTCTAAGCACATAGCGCTTATAAGCAGTATCCTGAATAACAGGAATCGGGCTTCCTATAATCTTCTCCACTGTCCTCACCACTCTGTATGGACTTTCTATCCGAGGCACTGTTGCCACCAAAGCAAACAGTGATGCAGTTGAGGGCTATAAGAACCGTGGTGGCATGGTGGTTAGAGTGCAGTACTGCAGGCTACGTCTGCAGCCTGCAATTTGGCAGTTCGAATCACACCAGGCTCAAGGATGACTCAGCCTTCCATCCTTCCGAGGTTAGTGAAATGAGGATCCAGATTGTTGGGTGGGGGGGGGGGGAATGCTGACTCTGTAAACCATTTAGACAGGGCTATAAAGCACTGCAAAGCGGTATATAAGTCCGAGTGCTATTGCTATTTGCCCCATATCAGCAACCCTTCAAGGCGGGTTGGACAGAAAGCGAGTGACTGACCCAAAGGCAGCAGCTGGCTTTTGTGTTTAAAGGATGACCAGAAAACACACACACACACACACAAAATCTCCTGGTTTCTAGGCCGGCAACTTAACCACGTCACCAAACTGACTCATTTTTATTTTTCCTTCCCGGTTTTGCAGAAGAGGTTGTGCTGAAATTTGAACAGACCCGTGTGCGCGCCCGAAACGTTGCCTACGATACCCTTCCTGTGGTTATCCACGGCAATGGACCCACCAAGGTAACTTGCCCCTTTTACAATTTACATTTGCACAGTGTTTACTCAGACTTTGACGCCATGTTTGGTTGAAATTGTTCGAGGAATTCCAGAGTTATATTGGAACACACAGACACACACACAGCCATTTATATATTGCCAGTGAAATTTTAAACAAACAATTTAAAATGAGTGTGTCAATAGTTGTAGGGTAAAATACAAAAATTTGCTTCATAAATATGTAAGATAGAATCAAATGACATGAAATTATATTTCTGTATCACCCTGCAATCTACCCCAATCAGGCTCGCTTATGCCAATTTCAGTCGGACTATTTTAGTCAGAAATTGTGCTGTATTAAATGTCATTTTCAGATTCTGGCCACACATGACTTATATTGTTATATATATGTATAAAAGCCAAATACCACTCACTCATCACAAAATCTGCAGAACCGTAACGCTTACACACTTGAAATTTGGCACATACAGTATGTTCCTCTTGGTTTCTAGGTGCTCGTTAAGAAAGGGTTTTTCGAAATGACCATCAGATCATTAGTATTTCTTATACAGTAATTAACACACTCTGATGCGAAAAGCGTTAGACGTTCTACTCCTCCTTCTCACCCAAAAAGAACTCTGTTCCAACTGCCAGTTGCCTTATATTAACACACTCTGATACTAAGGAGTTAGACATTCTACTCCCTCTCCTCAGCTGAAAAGAACTCTGTTCCAACTGCCAGTTGCCTCACATTCTGTTACCTCAGTTCAAATTGGCAGACATTCCACTCCTTCACTCAGGAGTGGCCTGGGGCTCCTTACAGTACTAAACATCGATACCTCACCAAAATGTCTACACCTTCAGCTTATGGAACTGCTTTCGGACTCAAGGCGGTGGGAGTGATATTCTCTTATGTGTTTCAATCACTGACCACCAAAGAGCCAACAGATTGTAAACTAAATTCCTCCTGCATAGCCTGATCAAATAGTTTTGTCACAAAGCTCGGGTATCCAGCTAGTAATATATAATATATAGTAATATATGAGTCAGATCTTCTTCCTCTTCAGCCCATAGCTAAATGGCTGTGCATACTTGCCTACTTAGGAAGTTGGTATTGAGTTTCCACCTCTTCAAGGAGTGGGGAGCTAAACAAGACTTCTCTTTCTTCTGATAACAATTGTTCTCCAAAGATCTCAAATTCACTTCCTTCCTTGCTTGCTTGTTAAGAGCCCTAAAGCGGAATCCAGTTTCGGAGGTATCAGTGCAACTGAGCTTCATTCCATGTTTCACTGACTTTTTCCTTCTCTCCATGCAGCTACAGCTGAATTATTTGGGGAATTACATCCCCAATGCTTGGACATACGAGGGGGGCTGCGAAGTGTGCGATGATGACCTCCTGGATCTGTCGGACGTACCAGTGAGTCTCTGGGGGTATCCTGGTAGAGCTTGAAAGTAGGGGAGGAATATAACCCAAATGGGTTTTGGTCAGGGGTGGGATTCATTTACCTTCCCTACTGCTTCGCAAATGTGAGCGTGCACAGCCTTCCACGCATGTGCTTTTGGCGAAAAAAGGGCCTAATGGGATGCCGTAGAGCCAGGGTGAGTGGGCGGGGCCAACCGCGATTTCCGCTACCGGTTCGGGCAATCAGGTCCAAATCAGTAGAATACCACCACTAGTTTTGGTAAGGATCTTAGTCAGAGGTGTCCAACCTTGGAAACTTTTAAGACTTATGGACTTTGACTCCCAGAATTCTTCCGTCGGCCATGTTGGCTGAGGAATTCTGGGAGTTGAAGTCCACAAGTCTTAAAGTTGCCAAAGTTAGTCACCTCTGGTCTGAGCTTTGAGATATGTATCTCCTTTTTTCTGTCCTCCATTTCCAGGAAGAGTCATATCCACGAGTTCTGCTGGGTGTCTTTATTGAAAAGCCCGTACCATTCCTGCCTCAGTTTCTTCAGCGTCTTCTGACTTTGGATTACCCGTATTCTCACCTCAGCCTCTTCATTCACAACCACGTGAGTTGAGCCAATAAACAGCCCGCCTTGACCTTAGACCACAACTCCCATCAGTCCCTGGGCAAGTCAGCTGGGGAAGATGAGAGTGGTCATCCCACAAATCTAGAGGGCCATTATGTTATGGGGAACATCTGGGATTGCTCAACTTCCTCCTTGTGGCTTCCTTTATTTCAGTAATTTCCTTGCTACTGATTGCTTTTCTGCTGTGTGTCGCTGGAATGAGATACCCAGCTGGCCATGGTTTCTGTTGCAAAGGTTGTAACTCTGGATTCCCCGGGGGGCGGGGGCGAGCGGGAATGAATAGGGAACAGATGTTAGTTTTCCCCTCTCCCAGTTATACAGTTGAAATCTGCGGAGCTCTCCCCCCAAAAATGTTAAAAATGCACACTAAGCAAGCTTAGCGTACATATAATGAAGTACAGAAACATATTTCCAAAAGGGACAGGGGGAAAAAATTACCCTTCGCAAATCGAGATTCTCCGCAACAGCATAAATATAAAACAATTCAAATGAGTGCTATGAAATTTCAAGTAATCAAATATTTCTCGCTAGTAGAAAGGTCCCAGCTGTGTTCTGATCTAGGCTTCCCCAGCAGCACGAAGCTGAGTTCTCATTCTGATAAATCCCCTTTTATTTAAATTACACTGAATTCCTCTCCAGCAAAGTCCCGGTCCACGGTCTTTCAAGATGATTCACAATTACCAACCTTTATCAGGCTTGGAGAGGCCGATATCTTTCAGACGCCGAAATACTTGGCAAGAATGCAGGAATGAACTAACTAATTGTCTCCTGCAAACGCTCCTCTTCTTTCGCTCCTCTTTTATTCCCTATGGGAGGGACCATTCATTGTCCACCTGTGGCCTTACTCCCAAGCAATGTTCCCTCTAATTTTTTTTTTCAGTGTGCGCGGAAAAGTATAGTGTTTGAGCGGCATATTTTCATGCCTGAGCACCTGAATTTTTTTCACTGTGCGGAAGTGTGAGCCCGAGACGGCCCAGCCCTCCACTGCCCTGTTGCTCCCAAGCCCCTCCTGCAGGGGTTTCAGAATTCCACCTCACCGTATCACCGTGCGGGACCTTCGGGCTCCCCCTCCTTCCCCCTGCCCCGTCCCTGCATGTTCCATTCCACCCCCAGCCCCCTCGAATCATCTCAATAAGATGCAAACATGAAAGACAAGAGGAAGAAGAAGGACCGCACCTGGGCCGAGGCTGCCCACCTGGTAGGTGCGACTCGAGGCTTTGTGCGTGCGGCGGGGCTGGCCCGTTTGTCTGTCTGCCCGGCCGGCTGGCTGGCTGCTGTTCCCATGGCGAGTCGGGGAGACGCCTAATGCAGCCCACTCCCGACCCGAGTTCTTTGCATTGTTGCAGTCGGTAGGGGATGCTGGAGTGACTGTGCAGAGCTGCACGTGGGCAGAGTCAGTGCCTCGGAGTGCAGGAGGTGCGGGATGAGACGGGAAGTGGAGGCTGCATTCTCGTGGTGGTGGAACAATGTTCTGTGCGAAAGTCTGCTCACCGGGTGTCTCTGGGAGCTATTTTGTTTGTGGACGGTTGCGTGCCACGTTCTGTAGCTAGGTAGTTTGCTAAAGAAGGACTTCTGGTGTTAAAAGGCTGTTCAGCGAGAGGCAACGGGAGTTAAGAAGAAAATCCTCAGTTTCAGGAAATAAGTTGAAATAACATTAAAAATCACTGCTCGGCAGTTGGAAAATGCTGCGCGGCGTTTTCTTGGCACATGCACAGCTGCACAGCTTGCAGGGAACATTGCTCCCAAGTTGACCCTTGTTCCTTAACTGTCACCTTATATGGCAACTCTGTACATGTGCACACTGGGAACAGGCTCCAGCTGTTCTTCTGCCCCACTGATGTCTCACTGCGAAGGCAGCTGATAACTATCAGATGGCTCTGGCCCCCTCTCTGCCTCCAACACAGAGCCCTCATTAGAGCCTTCCCCAGGCTCCAGGACTGGCCCGTGTTCCTCCCCAACCTCGTCACTGTCCGAGTTGGCTGCTAGCTCCACTGGCCGCTGATGGGCCACAGCAGGTCCCAGCTGGCTGGAATACAATGTGGTTAAACAGGAAGAGAGTTGAAAAGGGACTTGTAGGTTTAAGTTACCCTCCTATTATTTCCGTTGCCTTCCTGTCAACCTTGCAAAGTAGTCCTGACAGGAAGCAGACTCAGGAGTATTAACTCTCTTTTAGTATACGGTTACATTCGTGCAAAGTACATCTTTCTTCGCTCACATTTACAATTGAAGAGTAGAAATAGCACTTAGATTCCTATATCACTTCACGTGACCCGACAAAAGCGCGCACGACAAAAGCCCACCGACAAAACTGTGTCGCTAAAACCTCAACATCATCAACGCGCTGACAACAGCGCGGCGACAGAAGGGCGATTTACAACAGCGCAGCGACAGAAGGGTGATTTAAGTTAAGGTAAGGGTAAGGGTTAGGTTTAGGGTTAGGTTTAGGGTTAGGTTTAGGGTTAGGGTTAGGGTTAGGGGTAGGATTAGGGTTAGTGTGATGTTTAGGGTTAGGGTTAGCATTACATTTAGGGTTAGGTTTAGGTTTACAGCGTACTTCTGTCGCTGTGCTGTTGTCGGCGCGATTCAGCGCTCATTCGTCGGAGCGCTTTAGAACTCGCGGTTTTGTCCCTGCGGTTTAGTCGGGCGTGCTTTTGTTGGTCACCCTTTTGTCAGTGAACCATCACTTCACAGTGCTTTACAGTCCTCTCTAAGCAGTTTATAGAGTCGGCATATTGCCCTCAACAGTCTGGGTCCTCGTTTTACACAAGGCTGAGTGAACCTAGAGGTGATGAGAATCGAACTGCTGGCAGTCGGCAGAATTATCCTGCAAAACTGTATTCTAACCACTGCGCCACCAAGGCTCTTCGAAATAAGTGAGGGACGCTTCTAAGATGTCTGCCATGTACTCTTTCTTTTGTTCTTTCTTTCGTTCTTTCATTCTTCCTTCCTTCCTTTCTTTCAATTTATTTTCTGTTTACACATAATAAGTGCTTAGTGAACAGTATAGTGTCTAGGTCAATTTGTTTACATAATCATGCTTTTTCAGTTCCTAGTTTCTACCTCTTATTATCCAACCATTGATAAAACAAGTCCCAAGTTCGAAAATATTCTGTGTCTTTTTCTTTTGTCTTCAATGTTTGTCTATCCATTTCTGCACAGCCTAATTTTTTTTAATTATATCTTTTTCTGCTGTTTCCTTGTTTTTCCAGTATTGTGCAAATACAATTCTTACTGCTGTCAAAAATTTAATATTAAATATACATTCCCTTTATCATATTTTTTCTGGTGTTCTGCCAAATTATAATCCATGGTTTGTAATCTATATCAGGAGTAGTCAACCTTTTTATACTTACCGCCCACTTTTGTATCTCTGTTAGAAGTAAATTTTTCTAACCGCCCACCGGTTCCACAGTAATGGTGATTTATAAAGTAGGGAAGTAACTTTACTTTATAAAATTTATAAAGCAGAGTTACAGCAAACCCCTACCGCCCACCATGAAAGCTGGAACGCCCACTAGTGGGCGGTAGGGACCAGGTTGACTACCACTGATCTATATGCTGCCTAACATTTTTTCGTCCCAATTTTTTCTGCTTTTGGACACGTCCACCACATATGATAGTACGTGCCTGGTATTTGATTACATTTCCAACCTTTGGTGGAATGTCCTGTTTCTTGTGCAGACTCAACTGTCTCTTATCTGACTTATCTTGCCTAGTTTCTCAACTTCAGCAACTTATTTGGACTTCATCTCCCAGAATTCCCCAGCCAGCATACACCTTCAAGTTGCTGAGGTTGCAAATCATTATTGTAGCCTGTGGCTCTTTTCTCTCTCTTGAAATCATTCACAGATGCCATTACACCTCCTTTACTCACACCCTGAGCTTCCCCTCCATTCTTGGCTGCTCGTGGACATTAATAATAAACCTGTCTGACATTTTTCCAGGAGGTGTACCACGAGCCCCACATCCAAGCCGAATGGGATCAACTTCGCAAGGCCTTTGACACCATCAAACTGATAGGGCCAGAGGAAGATCTGAGCGAGGGGGAAGCCCGAGATATGGCTATGTAAGTAAATAATAGTGTACGTCTGTAGAGATTTTCAATCATCCCGATCACGGTTTTTCCAAAGGTGCTTTTTCAGGTTAGGATTAGGGTTACAACTGGTTCATGTTTATGACTTGAAAAGTGTTCGGAGACTGCAGCTGGTCCAGAATGCGGCCGCGCGAGCGATATTGGGTGTACCGAGGTACACCCACGTTACACCTATCCTCCGCGAGCTGCACTGGCTACCAATTGGTCTCCGGTCGCAATTCAAGGTGTTGGTTATTACCTTTAAAGCCCTACATGGCTTAGGGCTAGCGTATCTGCGAGACCGCCTACTGCCACATACCTCCCAGCGGCTGGTGAGATCACACAGATTGGGCCTCCTTCAGATGCTGTCAGCCAGACAATGTCGGCTGGCGGCTCCCTGGAGGAGAGCCTTCTCTGTGGCTGCTCCGACCCTTTGGAATGAGCTACCCCCAGAGATCCGGACCCTACCCACTCTCATGGCCTTCAGGAAAGCTGTTAAGACCTGGCTATTCCGGCAGGCCTGGGACTGTTGACCTCACTGTTGAGGTCCAGCCCCGATCAGAACGAATGCATGTGTTGTGCTTTTAAATCTGTCTTTTTTTTTTTTTACAATTTCTTTCTTCCCCTTCTTTTTGTAAGCCGCCCGGAGTCCTTCGGGATTGGGCAGCATATAAATCCTATTAATAAATAAATAAATGACGCTTGCAATATTCCGGGGTTGCAATGTAATCAACTTCTGTGATCTTTCCGACAAGCAAAGTCAATGGGGAAGCCAAGTTCACTTTAACAACCGTGTCCCTAATTTAACAACTGCAGTGATTCACTTAACAACAGGGGCAAGGAAGCAGTACAAGGTCTCCTGTGTTTGATTGGCGGAGAGAAATGGGCAGCAAACCTCGATGTTTTAATCCAGCATGTCTTAACTGTGACCCTTTTGTTAAGTCTATCCCCGTTAGGAGACTTGAGTTCTGCAGCAGAAGTTAGTAACGAATAAGCCGCTGAATAGTCACTCACAGCCACCGAAGGTAAAACAAAGAATAGCTTTACTTGCGTAACAAAAATAGGATAAATAGTCTCCAAACAGACTATAAGCAGACTTGAAGTATATACACAGTCTGTTTTTCAGTACGTTGAAGTTACAGTTGCTCAACTCACAATTCACCATGTAGACAGGTAACTAACATACAGACTAGCCACCATCCAATACACAGTCTTCTCTCCAAATACTAAGCACATACAGTAACAGTCAGGAACAATCAGGAACAATCAGGAGCATCAGGGAGAACTCTCTACTAGTTCCCACTTCCTTATATGGCTGCTCAAAGCAATAGCATCCAATTACCTCTCTCTTACATTTAAAGTAACAGATACATTTGGGTTACATCCCCAACACCTTTTAAGATGGGTGAATTTCAAATCCCATAGCCGGCTGGGGAATTCTGGGAGCTGAAGTCCACCCGTCTTACAGCTAGCAAGTTTGAGGAACACCGTTCTAATCCATCTTTCGTTTTTTGCATCCCAGGGATCTGTGCCGGCAGGATCCCACCTGTGACTATTACTTCAGCCTCGATGCTGACGTGGTGGTGACAAATCCCGAAATCCTGCAGATACTTATGCAGGAGAACAAGTAAGCAGTAGATCCACACCTCCCTGAGCTTTCAGCCCAGCTGCAGGCCGTATCACTCCTGATTTCTCTATTCCTCCTCTGAACCATCCAGGTATGTGATTGCTCCCATGGTCTCTCGCTACGGCAAGCTTTGGTCCAACTTTTGGGGTGCCCTGAGCCCCGATGACTATTACGCCCGCTCAGAGGACTACGTGGAATTGGTGCAAGGCAAGAGAATGTAAGTGGGAACTTGAAGCAGATGGATGGTTGTGTTTTAGCCCGCCAGCAGCTGGCAGAGCTGGCAGCAGATTCGGACAGTGAGGAGGTTGGGGAGGAAGATGGGCCAGTCCTGGAGTCTGGGGAAGGCTCTGATGAGGGCTCTGTGTTGGAGGCAGAGATGGAGCCAGGGCCATATGCCAGTTATCAGCTGCCTTCAGAGCCAGACATCAGTGGGGCAGAGGAACAGCTGGAGCCTGTTCCCAGTGTGTGCATGTACAGAGTTGCCAGACGAAGGGAACAGCTAAAGAACAGGGATCGACTTGGGAGGAAGGCCACAGGTGGACGATGAATGGCCCCTCCCAGAGGAAATAAAAGAGGAGCGAAAGGGGAGTGGAGTTTGCAGGAGACAATTAGTTCACTTAATTGGTCTGTGACTCTCCGAGACTCCTTGCCAAGTTTTAAAGATCTCGGCCTGGCCGCTCTCCAAGCCAGAGAAGGTCTGTGACTGTAAATCTTCCCTTGAAAGCCTTTGCTGGATGTGAATGAGCAGAATTCACAGTCAATTAATAAATGGGGTTTTTGTCAGGATCAGGAGATTGCTTCATGCTCTTGGGAAGCCTCAGTCAGAACAGGTTGAAAAGGAAGGTGGCTTTTGCAGAGCTGAGGACTTCTACAAGTCAACCACACATGTCAGCCTTCCCATGTAGACCAGACAAGAAATATGACCAGATGACCGAATGTTACTTTATTGTGAGGCTAATTATTAGAATTAGTACAAATCTTCCAGGATCTCACTCTATGGTATGGCTAGTTAACAAAATCCTACAGGTCTGAAAGTACAAATCTCCCGCTGTCTCCTTTACATACCAATAAACTAGAGAGGGTTCCTTCCAAGCCTCTTGCTCTACCTGCTATCTAGGTGAGGGCTATGCCGTCTCTTATCTGACCCATTCCTCTTTGCTCCATCTCTTCCACGTATCCTTACAAGATATTATGCTAAAGCAGAATTCTGGAGCTTGAGAAGAATAGCAACAGCACTTAGACTTACATACCACTTCACAGTGCTTTACAGCCCTCTCTAAGCGGTTTACAGAGTCAGCATATTGTATGTATGTAGCATGTGTATCTCTGTATTATCTATGTGTTTGGGTAGACATACACTTTCTCTTGAGAGCAGGCAACAGAATTTAATTTTTAATGTGGTCCAGTGTGCTCACAGTAATAAAATAAAATTATCTATTATCTATCATCTTATGTTATCTCATCTCATTATCTTGCCATCTTAACTAATTCCATCAAATCTTCTCTTCTCTTCTTATCTAGTATCTTATCTCATTCCATCAAATCCTCATCTCATCTTATTTTATCATCTCATCTCATTCCATTAAATCCTCTTCTCTTATCTATCATATCTCATTCGATCAAATCCTCTTCTCTTCTCATCTCCTCCTTATCCTATCTATCATCTTATCTCATTCCATCTTCTCTTCTCTTCTCTTCTCTTCTCTTCTCATCTAGTATCTTATCTCATTCCATCAAATCCTCTTCTCTTCTCATCTATCATCTTCTCATATCTCATTCTATCAAATCGTCTTCTCTTCTATCATCTTATCTCATTCCATTAAATCCTCCTCTTCTCTTCTCTTCTCTTCTCTTCTCTTCTCTTCTCTTCTTATCTATTATCTTCTCATTCCATCGAATCCTCTTCTCTTCTCTTCTCATCTATCATATCATTTTATCTCATTCTATCAAATCGTCTTCTCTTCTATCATCTTATCTCATTCCATTAAATCCTCTTCTCTTTTCTTCTTATCTATTATCTTATCTCATTCCATCAAATCCTCTTCTCTTCTCTTCTTATCTATCAAAATCTCATTCCATCAAATCCTCTTCTCTTCTCATATCATCTATCATCATTTTATCTCATTCTATCAAATCGTCTTCTCTTCTATCATCTTCTCTCATTCCATCAAATCCTCTTCTCTTCTCATCTCATCTTTTTAATTTTCTTGGGAGGCAACAGAAGGAGATGGCTTCCACCCATCTCCCTTCCTCCGGTCTTCCAAGAAGCCATGGAATTTTGGACTGAATACTCCTTAGCATAATCCAAACCAGGAAAAGCTTTATTTTTTTTTCTCTTTAATTTTCTGATCTCCATACCTGCCGCCTTGTTTATGGTACTGCAGATTCTCATGGTGCTTTCCCCCCCCCCCCTATTGCAGTGGAGTCTGGAACGTGCCCTATATCTCTCAGGCCTACCTGTTGAAAGGGGAGATCTTAAGGCAGGAGTTGCCCCAACGCAATATTTTCACCCTGGAGGACATGGATCCGGATATGGCCTTTTGTAAAAGTGTGCGGGAGAAGGTGAGAGTTGTTGCTTTCTTACAATCTGTTCAGTCAAAAGAACAAAGTTCTTAAAAAATTGTTTATAGAATTTTATATTGATAACTAGCCGATAACCTGGCCTTGCCTGGGTATTTATTTATAGGAGAGAAATGTCCAGACTAAACATAATTTCTAATGTTGGATTTTCCCCCTTACCAGAGGGACCCCCCTTGTGGAGTACTGCAAAGCCATTACCATGGCAACTCCACTGCACTGGACAGTAGAAGCCATTTTACGGCAGTACAGTAGAAGCCATTTGAAGGCACAACAGGCTGTATCTTAACAGAACACCCACCCTTAGGGGTGTCTTATTCCCACAGTATTTGTTTCCAGAGAGTAAGTCATCTGTGTACCAAGTTTGGTTGAAATTGCTTGAGGCGTTCCAGAGTTGTGCTGGAACACACGGGCGCACGCACACGCACACACACACACATTTTTATATATATAGATAGATAGATATAAGTGTATTGCAGAAGTCTTAAGTTGAGAACCAATGTTTTAGCAAACGTTCAAAGTTGGGAGGACGCTGAATGCGGTAGTTCTCAACTTACAACCATTTATTGAGCTAAGTTACAACGGCGCTGAAAAAAGTGTCGTAAGTTTTTCACACTTAACGATGGTTGCACACAATCAAAATTTGAATGCTTGGCAACTGGTTCATATTGACGACAGTTGCAGTGTCCCAGGGTGATTTGATCCCCCTTTGCGACCTTCTGACAAGCAATGGAGGAAGCCAGATTCACTTAACCACCGTGTGACTAACTTAACAACTGTAGTGGTTCACTTAACCACCATGGCGAGAAAGACCGTAAAATGGGGCAAAACTCACTTAACGTGTGTGTTGCTTAGCCTTTTGGGCTCAACTGTGGTCGTAAGTCCAGGACTACCTGTAGTTTCGACAGGTCTCCAAACTTCAGGAAACAATCTGGACATTTGACACAAACTTCAACAATGGTTGCAGTGTGACATGATCATGTGGTCACCATTTGTGTCCTGCCCTGCTGACTTCGCACGAAGTCATTGGGGAAGCCAGTGGAGAAGGTCACCCGTCTCCCTGGTCAATTGCTTGCAATCCTGCCTCTTTTTCTTCCAAGGAGCCTGGCACCTGCAGGACCTCCCTCCTCACCTGGCAGCATCCTCCCCTGGTCCTGCCACACTTGCGCTTCGCTGCATCAAACACTTACCTGTCTATTGGCCTGTTTGTGAGCCTCTCTGGGATATGCGACTTCCTGCTGGCTTCCCCATTGTCTTGTTGAGAGCCAGCAATAAGTTGCCAATAGGTCTTTGCTTAACCATCCACGATCCTTGCTTAACAATGACAAGAACGACTGATGGGATTGCCGTCACTAAGAGATGTGGTCATGTGACGTGACGCCTCACTTTACGACTGCATTGCTTAGCAGTGAAATCTCTGCTCCCAATTACATTGTTAAAACAAGAACTATCTGTAGTTTGGGTAGTTTTATAAGGAATTTTCCTTTACTTTCCCCCAGATCCTGTTTCGACGTATTCTGAAGGAGTAGAAATTTCCTCCAGACCAAAATACACTCTGAAGCGATGTTTGTTAACCTTGATAACTTTCGAGAATTTCTTTGTGGACTTCAACTCCCATAATTCCTCAGCCAGCCTTGAAGTCCAGACTTCTCAAAGTTATCAAAGTTAAGAAAATCTTCTCGGGAATCTTGTTCTAAAACTCTGCAGAACAAGCACAGGACATATGTGAAATATCTGTGTATATTTATATTATTTTTATTTTTATTTATAGTTATAGTTATATTATTTGTATTTGTATGATTCATATTCATATTATTTATATTTATATTATTTGTATTTATATTTATATTTACATTTACATTATTTATATTTATAATTATATTATTTAACATTTTTGGGTAATCCCTGGAGTGTGGGCTCTTGGGATCCCAAAATGATGCAAATTTCGCTTACATTTGGCCCTTCCTATCCTTTACAAGAAGGACATGGTGGTTCAGTGGCTAAGATGCTGAGCTTGTCGATCAGAAAGGTTGGCATTTCAGCAGTTTGAATCCCTAGCGCCACGTAACGGAGTGAGCTCCTGTTACTTGTCCCAGCTTCTGCCAACCTTGAAGTTCGATAGCCTGTAAAAAATGCAAGTAGAAAAATAGGGACCACTTTTGGTGGGAAGGTAACAAGCGCTCCATGCGCCTTCGGCATTTAGTCATGCAGGCTACATCACCCCAGAGATATCTTCAGATAGTGCTGGTTCTTCAGCTTTGAAACAGAGATGAGCACTGCCCCCTAGAATCGGGAATGACTAGCACATATGTGCAAGGGGAACCTTTACCTTTATCTTTTCTATCCTTTACAGGGCATCTTTCTCCATATTAGTAACCGGGATGATTTTGGACGCCTCCTTTCCACCACTCGATACAATATCTCCCGCCTACATCCTGAGCTCTGGCAGATTTCTGAAAATCCTTTGGTGAGTGTGGGATCCTTTTCTCTCAATCTCATACATTCATCCCTGCGCCTTAGATCACAGAGTGTGCTGCCCAGTTCCCTCACCCATACAGTGACCTGCAGTGAGGTTTATAGCTGGTGAGGCACTGACACAGGGGGTTCAAATTTTTTTAGACTTGTGGACTTCAACTCCCAGAATTCCACAGCCAGGCATGCTCAGTTCCGATTTAAAGCGACAGCATTTTTCCCCCTTGCAAAATAAGTTTTCCTTCGTTTTCTTCTCCCTCCCCCTCCTTCCTCCCTCCCTCCCTCCCTCCCCCCTCTCTCAAACAGACACATGCACACAGAGAAGTTGGATCCCTCTCTTACTCACTCACTCTCAAACAAACACAAACACAGAAGTTGGATTGGATATATTTTCCAATGGCTTGAAAGCAGCCCCTCTGCCATACCCCCCTCTTCCCCTGCTGCCTTCCGATCCGAGCCTTTGATTGCAGGTGGAGCCACGTTGCCTTTTCAAACTTGTAATCAGTGAAGGTGGGCTTATATACTTTTATCCAGCTGTGTGTGTGTGTGTCTGTGTCTGTGTGCGTGTCTGTGTGTGTGTGTGTGTGAAAAGGCAACGTGGCTCTGCATGCAATCAAACTTTTTGAATTCCTCCCCCCTCCCCACACATGGACATTTTCCAGCTGTTTCAGAGAGGATTTCAACTCTGCTCTTGCCTGCCCTCATGAAAAGGAAAAAAATGTAAAAGGAGAAAGGCAAGAGCTCTGAGGTCACACTGAGCTAGTTGCTCCCAGAGAACTCTAAAAAGCCTCTAAAAAATGCCCTCTACAGGAGGCGAGAGAACCACATGCCTCCTTTGCATAAGGAATTTTTCGCCTTTTAACCTTTGCTTAACTCTGCTCAAGTGATCATAAAGATAGACTAAAGGAGGCACGCGGTTCTCTCGCCTCCTCCTGCAGTTAAGCACTAAGCAGAGTCATCCATTGTGACTCTGGCAGCAACTACCTATGCCTTTTTCCTTTTAAATTTTTCCTTTTCATGATGACAGTGGTGAGGCCCTGCCTCCCCTGCCTCCCCTGACTGCACGTCCCTGCACCCATACATGCTGGTGTGGTTTATGGAGAGTTTTATTGGTATTCACCCAGCTTTGGAACTGTTCCCAATGAAGCCAACCACTAGCAAGCCCAGATTAATCCCTCGGGCAATGACCAATTGTTAGTCCATAAAACAAATAGCAAGTTGCTCAAACAAGTAATTCCCATAAACGGACACAAAGCCCCAGGCCAAAACTGAGATTCTATCCACGTTAGCTCATGTGTTACAGAAGTTCAGAGTCTCAAAACTCTCAAGCACTAAACATGAGCAAACCAGTAGTGGGTTCCGGATCCCATCGCAACCCGTACGCTGCGACAGGGCCGGGCGTGCTCGTCGGGCACGGTTGCTGCGCACACATACGCACACCACCACCAAGTGACACTCAGCTGCTCGGCGGAGGTCACGCAGGGGCTGCACGTTGTGCGCACGTGTGCAATTGGCCGTTTTCAGTCAAAAAGGGCCCGGAGTCCTTCGGGATTGGGGGGCCTATAAATTCAATAAATAATAATAAAAATTCAATAAATAAAAAAAGCGGTAAGGAACGCGGGCGGGCGGGTGGGCCCAACGAGCCACCTTTCCGGTATGGTGGCCGCTGCTCCCAGCTATGACCAGTACTAATGTACCAGGGCGTACCGCCCAAAACCCACCACTGGAGCAAATGGATGGCCACGACCCACACACGTCGTTTCCTGCAATGCCTCCCTCGGCCTGGCATGCTAAATATCGTCTTTTTCAGACTATAAGACGCACCAAAATTTTGAAGAGATAAATTTTAAAAAAAAGTTTTTGCACTCTGCAGGCCTCCCAAATCCTCTGCACACCTTGATTTTTTGTGAAAAACAGGGTATGCACAGAGAGTGTGAGAAGCCTACAAAGTGCTCCTGGGGACTGGGGTGGCGGCGGGGAGGGGCAGAAAACGAGCTGTTTTTCACAAAACCAGGCCTGTTTTTTGCTAAAAACAGGGCACGCATAGGCTTTAGGAGGCTTGTAGAGTGCTCCTGGGGGCTGGGGGGGGGGGCAGAAATGAGCATAAAACACCTCGTGTTTGCCCTTCCCAGCCCCCAGGAGCACTTTGCAGGCCTCCCAAACCTCCGCATGTCCATTTTTGTGAAGGGGTGGGTTTTCGAGAGGCCAAAAATGCTGTATTCAGGGTACCCAGACACACCCAGATTTTCACCCTCTTTTTTGGGGGGGAGGGGTAAAGGTATTTGTATTTGTATTTGTTTATTATTTATAGGCCGCCCTTTTCCCTGAGGGGACTCAGGGCGGCTCACAATTTATGGGGAGTATAAGGTGCATCTTATACTCCGAAAAATACGGTAGCGTTCCAGGGGAGGGTTAGGGCCTTCTCCCAAGCTATCTGGCAGACCTCCGTTTCTCTGCCCTGTGTGCTCTGAGGTCTACCAGGGCATGGAACTCCCCCCCCTCCTCCTCACTGGCCTGTAAGCTGTGCACAGCTGAAGCCTATCATTCTCTTTCTGCTGGCCGTTCAGAGTCAGTAACTAACTCCGTTCCTGATTTGCCAAGAATGAGCTCATTCTCCCTTGAGGAAGAGTCGGAGTTGGAGTCCAAGGGAGACATCATAGGGAGGATCTTTCTGGAGGGGTGAGAAATTTTGCTGATGGAACTACCCTTGCAATTTCCATGGCATGTTGGGAAATCCAGGTGTACTCCCAGAGTAGCTATCTCTTGAGCTTCCTACAATGTCCAACACTGTCAGGGAATTCTGGGAATTGTAGTTTCAGGGTTTCAAAAAGTGTTTGAGGAAGTACCCCACTTGAGTACCCCAAGGCTCTGTTTTATGCCTTTACTCTTCAACATCTTCATCAATGACTTGGACGAGGGGATAGATGGGGAACTCATCAAATTTGCAGATGACACCAAGCTGGCAGGAATAGCCCACACTCCAGAAGACAGGCTTAAGATACAGAAGGATCTTGACAAACTTGAGCATTGGGCACTATCTAACAAAATGAAATTCAAGGGTGAAAAAAGTAAGGTTCTACATTTAGGCAAGAAAAACGAAATGCACAGGTACAGTATAGGTGGTACCTTGCTCAATAGTAGTAACTGTGAGAAGGATCTTGGAGTCCTAGTGGACAACCATTTAAATGTGAGCCAGCTGTGTACAGCAGCTGCCAAAAAAGCCAACACAGTTCTAGGCTGCATAAACAGAGGGATAGAATCAAGATCACGTGGTGTTAATACACTTTATAATGCCTTGGTAAGGCCACACTTGGAATACTGCATCCAGTTTTGGTCGCCACGATGTAAAAAAAATGTTCAGGCTCAGAAGAGTGCAGAGAAGAGCAACAAAGATAATTAGAGGACTGGAGGCTAAAACATATGAAGAACGGTTGCAGGAACTGGGTATGTTTAGTTTAATGAAAAGGAGGACTAGGGGAGACACGATAGCAGTGTTCCAATATCTCAGGGGCTGCCACAAAGAAGAAGGAGTCAAGCTGTTCTCCAAAGCCTCTGAGGGCAGGACAAGAAGCAATGGGTGGAAACTAATCAAGGAGAGAAGAAATTTAGAACTAAGGAGAAATTTCTTGACAGCTAGAACAATTAATCAGTGGAACAACTTGCCCCCAGAGGTTGTGAATGTTCCAACACTGGAAGTTTTTAAAGAGGATGTTGGAAAACCATTTGTCTGAAGTGATGTAGGGTTTCCTGCCTAAGCAGGGGGTTGGACTAGAACAGTGGTCCCCAACCTTTTTATCGCCGCGGACCAGTCAGCCTTTGATAATTTTACTGTGGCCCGCTGAGCGCGCGCAGGGGTGGGGGGCGTTGTTCGCGACGACACATTGATTGTTTATATATCAGATTGTTTTGATTAAACCAAAACTATTTTAAATAAAGATATGAAATTAATCAAGTATTGCATTTATTTTTCAAAATGAATGTACAATTTTTTTATTATTTAAGTTTTGTACCCTATCTTTTCTAACTAACGTTAACTTTAAAAAGATGTTACATCAGACTACAATACAAGTAATTAAATGAAGACTAAAATAAGTGTTTTGGCATATTGAGCTTTTTATATTTCTTTCTTATATTGCTTCCTTAGTTGAGAACTTGCTTCTCAGCTTACTTACGCATTAACTGTTTGTTGCTTTTATGGTTTATTCATTCACTGCTCCATCTTCAGTTTTTTTCACAGGGGGCAGGGCTTCCTTCCTCCCTCCCTCCCTTCCTTCCTTCCCTCCCTCCATTCCTTTGGCCACCAATTTTGATCCACTTCTCTCTCTCTCTCTCACACACACACACACACGTTCTTTGGGGGGGTTGAATTACTCCGCCTCACTGCGCAAAGTCGGCTCAGCATGCGGTCGGCCCCCACTTATGCCGAATCAAATCCGCGGCCGGCGGGACCAGGGGGTTGCATTTCAAAGCTGCCAGTCCTCTTGCTTCTTCTCCTTCACCGGCAAAGCTCCCGCTGGCGGCTCCGCCCATGGCAGCAGCGGTGGTGCCTCCCCCTCCGCTCGGAGCACCTCAGCTGGGCTCTGGGTTATCCCTGCCTCCACCTCCGCCGCTTTCCTACTAGCTCCCGCGGCCTCAAAAGCACGGCAGAGGAGGAAAGGGGAGGGATAACGCGGGAGCCAGCTCAGGTGCTCCGCTTGGAGAGAGAGGCACTGCCACTGCCATGGGCAGGGCGCCAGCGGGAGCTTTGCCGGTGAAGGAGAAGAAGCAAGAGGACTGGCAGCTCATCAAAACAAGTCTGGGGAGGTCCTTTGCAGGCGGCCAGTTCTAGCCGCCTGCAAAGGACTTCCCCACGTTTGCTTTACAGAAAACTCTGCGCGGCAGATAGAATCTGCTGCGCGGGCTTTTTTTGTGACGTGCGCGGCCGCGCAGGCGCGCACCTTAGAGGAAACAGTGATCATGGCCCCCGGTCGCTGCGCGGCCTGGTGCCAGGTACTCCACGGCCCGGCACCGGTCCGCGGACCGGGGGTTGGGGACCACTGGACTAGAAGACCTCCAAGGTCACTTCCAATTCTGTTATTCTATTCTGTTCTATTAGTATTCCTATTATATTCTTATTCCTATTCTATTCCTGTTCTGTTCTGTTCTATTCCATTCCATTTCATTCTGCCCTTTCCTATTCTACTCTGTTCTATTCTATTCTATTCCTATTCCTATTATATTCTATTATATTCTATTCCTATTCTATTCCTGTTTTGTTCTGTTTGTTCTATTCCATTCCATTCCAATCTGCCCTTTCCTATTCTATTTTGTTCTAATCTATTCTATTCCTATTCTATTCCTATTCTATTCCTATTCCTATTCTATTCCTATTCTATTCCTATTCTATTCCTATTCTATTCCTATTCTATTCCTATTCTATTCAATTCCATTCTTCCCTTCCCTATTCTATTCCATTCTGTTCCATTCCATTCTTTCCTTCCCTTTCCTATTCTATTCCATTCCATTCTATTCTTCCCTTCCCTTTCGTATTCTATTCCATTCCATTTGATTCTTCCCTTCCCTTCCCTTTCTTTTCCTATTCCATTCCATTCCATTCTTCCTTTCCCTTTCTTTTCCTATTCTATTCCATTCCATTCTTCCCTTCCCTTCCCTATTCTATTCTATTCCATTCCATTCTTCCCTTCCCTTTCCTTTCCTATTCTATTCCATTCCATTCTTCCCTTTCCTTTCCTATTCTCTTCCATTCCATTCTTCCCTTCCCTTTCGTATTCTATTCCATTCCATTCTTCCCTTCCCTTCCCTTTCCTATTCTATTCCATTCCATTCTTCCCTTCCCTTTCCTTTCCTATTCTATTCCATTCTTCCCTATTCTATTCTATGGAGGAAATATGATGGCGAGTTTTAGAAATGAAACGTTTACTCCAGGACTGGATTGCCTTGACATGCCTTAGATTAGGAGAGGCACTTCTTGAATATTCCTGATAACTCTACATGACTCTGTTTTCAGTTTGTTCCTTTTCTTCCTGGACAGGACTGGCAGGAGAAATATATCCACGAGAACTACTCGCGCGTTCTTGAGGGAGAATTTTTTGAACAGGTGACTGTCTCCCTTTTCCCTGGTCCTCTCGAGTTGTTGACTTCTTTGCTCTCTCAAACTTCCTGGGCTCACTGTTTCTTCTTCCCGTTGGCAGCCTTGCCCTGATGTTTACTGGTTTCCAGTGTTCACCGATCAGATGTGCGACGATCTGGTGGAAGAGGCGGAACACTTCGGCCAGTGGTCTGGAGGGAAACATGAGGTGAGACCACCCTAACCTTTTTCCTCTGCCAAGATGATCGTTCAAGTTGCTTCATTTGGAAGAGGGTTGAGGCAGAGGTGAAATCAACTTACTTTCGCTACCGGTTCGCAAATATGAACGAACCGGTAGCAAATGTGCAGAATGTCAAAAATGGGACACGATGATGTTCAACAGGGGTGAATTCCTGTACTGGTTAGTATTGGTTCGCTTTACACTCTGTGTTGCTTGCGCATGCGCAGTTGACTGTAAATAGTTCTGCGCAGGCGCAGAAACATGCCAGCAATGGTAGTAGAGACCGGAAAACCAGTCCAGGGGCATGGCCAGCCTGGTCTGCTGCCGTTTCTGCGACCCAGGCCAAATCACCATTACCGGTTCGGCCGAACTGGGCCAAACCGGGAGCAACCCACCTCTGACGTCCAACCGTTTGGGCGGAGCCTCCCGACGCCACTGCTACCGGTTCGTCCAAACCGGATAGAACTGGCTGAATAGCACCACTGGTTTGAGGAGAGTTGGGAAGAGAGTCAAAGAAGACTCGTAGAATCACGAGGGACCTTACAACAAAAACAATTGGAACTCTGGATGTTAAAAGAAGGCCTAATTGAGGAGTAGAACAGTTCACAGAAAGGTCAAAAGAAATCAAGATGGTGACTACTTTTTTAATGTGTGTTGGATATAAAACAAGAGTTGTGCTTCATACACACAGTCATGGCCACGATTGTTTTTGGCCCTTTTCATCCTATGGGCCAGGTGTATAAATTGGAGCATGATATGAAGAAGGAGGAACACTAGATTTAAGGTGCCTCCAAGCCCACCTCTTATCCACCCCCCACAATATGAAGATTGGAAGAAGAATCAGAAGAGATGAAAGGACAGACTCCATAATTCATGGAATTTCTTGCTTCCAAGACAGGGAAACCGTACTTAACCTGGAGGACTGTAATGTGTGAGGCACACAAATGAAAAAGAAGCCATCGGTCACCCGGTTTGAAGGTGGATCATTTGTAGAAAACTGGCTTGATCCACTTCCTGAACAATCTTCCATTTCCTAGATGTTATATTCCTGTCAACCTTTGAGTTAGTCCAGACTAGGAAACCAAACCAAAATCATGAATACTAATATTATTGTCAATCATCTCATTGGCACAAGCAACAAAAGAAACTGGTGGGACATTATTTTATCAAGTGTATCTTTACTGATAATTCCCACAGAAGAAGTGAAGCCAGTTCTGATGTTTTCCTGTGCAAAGTAGTTAAAATCCCCTTTTCTTCCCTGAGCCATCCACTATTCATTGTCTACTAATCAATTGAAGTCAACTTTTGACCTGGGGCATTGGGACATTGCCAGATGACCGTCGGCTCTTGCTTTTCACAATTCCCTCCCTTGAATTCCAAATCTACCCACCCTCCTCCCTGTTTCTCTTGTCTCCTTGTGAGGGTGTGTCTGTGTAGCGAGTCTCGCATGGTGATTACTTTTATTGTAAGGAGAAAGTAACCAAATCTTCCAAGTTTGAAAGCGCTCCCTCCTCCCCTGACTTTATGTTCCAGAGAACTAGGGAGGGTCAGCACTGAGAGCACTTTCTCCATGGCCATTCCTACTCTGGATTCAGATCTCCTTTATCTCAGGGGTTCCCAATCTCCAATCCGTAGTACGGCACCAGCCCACAGCATGCCAGAACCTGGACTGCACAAACAAGCGAAGCCCCATGTGCGGAATGCAGGCAGCATACAACAACACGCCTCTTCTGGTCTGCTCTCCATGGAGCCAGTCCAGGGGTGGGTTCTGGAGTCTTTTACTGCCGGTTCGCTCAGGAACGTGCTTTGGGCAGAATGCACAGAAGCAAAAAACAAGATAGAACCAGTTCAGGAGTGTGGATGGCCGAGTTACTACCTACTCAGCCGAACCCGGCCGAACCGGTAGGAACCCATCTCTGAACCAGTCCCTGTTGCCCAAAAAGTTGGGGGCCGCTGCCTTATCTGACCACCAACTAGTCCAGGGGTGTCAAACTCAATTTCATTGAGGGCTGCATCAGGGCTGTGGTTGACCTCAAGGGGAGGGAAGAGTGGGACGTGGTCGACTGGATGGGTGTGGCCAGCTTGACACCACTCACTAGGCATGGGTGACTGGGTGGATGTGACCAACTGGCTGGGCGTGGCCAGCTTGACGCCACTTCCCAAACTGCTGGCATGTTTCCTCTTTGAATTGGGTAGATCGGGTTGAAGCAATACAGGCCGGTCCCTTACATTTTCTAGGATGGCCCCGCGGACCGGATCTGACCACATCGCGGGCCAGATCTGGGCCGCGCGCCTTGCATTTGACACCTCTGGCCTAGGCTACGGCTCTCCCTTCTGTCTCTCAAGCTTATTTTCAGATCCTAGCACAATTCCTCAAATTCTGCACCTCCCTTCTAGGACACTCGGCTGGTTGGCGGCTACGAGAACGTCCCCACCGTTGACATTCACATGAACCAAATCGGCTTTGAGAAGGAATGGCTGCAGTTCTTGCAGGACTACATTGCACCGGTCACAGAAAAGTTCTATCCAGGCTACCACACCAAGGTAACAACACCATGTCTGAAGGTTACTGGGGGCCGAGTGTAGGTACAGGAAGCAGAAGATCCTACAGGATGTCTTTTGCCATTGCTACAAATTAATTGAGGCTGCAACAGTTGCTTACCCCATCCCTCACATTTGTCATGTGACTGTCACTTAATAATGCTGCTTCCGGCAGTTCCAGGTGTTGCCATTAAGTGAGGATTACTAGGGTGGTTGAGGATCTTATGTGACTGCCACTTTTGACTTCCTGCTGGCTTCCCCATTGACTTTGCTTAGGAGAAGCCAGCAGGAAACATCAGACATTGAAATTGCAGGATGACTACAAAGCTGGAACTCCGAGAACTGGTTGTAAGTTCCTCTCATTCCAGGTTATTGCCAGGAGTGGGCTGCTGGGAGTTTTCAGGGGTTCGGGAGAACCTCTGGCTAAGATTCTGTGCAGTTCAGAGAACTCCCAAATCCCACTCCCGCCTTTTTTCAAGGTCAGCCTGGTGCTGTCATCTACTCTTACACTTAGATTTTTGAGAGCTGACACTAGCAAGAACACAACTTGGGTGTGTTGTACCTGGAGTGAATATGATTGCCTTATTTTAGGCAGGTGTTGTTGTGGCCTGTTGGCCGCCGGCCCCTCCAGCAGCCAAATCAGGAGGCGGCGGCATGGGAGTTAGGGTCAACATCAGGGCAACCTGTGAGCTCCAAGGGAGAAGAGGGAATGGAGCTGGCAGAGAGAGAGAGAGACAGAAGTGGAGCCTGGGCCACCCGTCAGCCCTCAGATGGAGAGTCAACAGCCCCTAGGCCTGGAGGTGGCTGATGAAGAAGAGGAACAGCTGGTTCCAGTGCTTGATGTACGGATGCACAGAAGGCAGAGGAGAGGAGACCAGTGGAAATCCATGGGCTGATCCTTGGGACGGAAGAGCCACTGCTGCTAGAGAAGACCCACCCTAGCTCTGGGGATAAAAGGCAGGGGGTGGAGATGAATAGGTGTGGCATACAACTATTCATCTCCTGGATGGACGGACTAGTTAGCCTGCAATGAAAGAGAAACTTTTGGCCGAGGCTGCTGGCCAATAAAGGGATCCTTGAGTTAACTTCAGAGGTTTTGTCGTGGTTGGGAAGCTGGGTCAGAACAGGTGTGTAGACAATGTGCCGTTCTCCACCCTGCCTTCACCCAGAAGGCGCTAACTCCAATCTCCTGTTTTCAGGCTCGCGCAATCATGAACTTCATGGTCCGATACCGTCCGGACGAGCAGCCTTCTCTTCGCCCCCATCACGATTCTTCCACTTTCACCATCAATGTTGCTCTTAACCACAAAGGGATAGATTACAAGGTGAGTAAGCCTGTGTGAAGTGCTGGAGCACCCTCTGCACGGCTTGGTCTTGGAGGCTTTGGGGCTGTGAAGAGAATGAGGAAAGGGACTTAGGGCTTCAAGGGTGAATTGATTTGAACTTGGCTGCATTGCGCGAACTAAGTGTATGTTTTGGGATATAATCTGGGTCGATCGCGGGACAAGAGGTTCTGTCTTCTGAGCTTTGGGACTCATGCTGGAGCCCATCTTCAGGGAACTTCTCACTCGCAGTGTGTGTGTGCTTTGGGCTGTTGTGTGTGCCCAAATGGTGCCCATTGTGTGTGGCTTTGTTGATTGGGGTGTTGATGGCTGGCTATCAAGTCGTTGGCTGTTGTTTGCTTGTGCTGCCAAGGCCTCCCGTCCTAAGTACCTGAAAAGCTAGTGGTAAATCAGCCCTCTGTGTTGATTGATGAGGTTTCCCAGGCTTCAATCCCTTCCCTGACTGTTTTTGTGCCTGCTCGTCCAACAATCTGAGTAGCTGCAAAAATTGAAAGCACGTCCTTGTTCATTGCAGTGTGGATTGCAGATTGTATCCTGCAACGTTATCCTGGGACACGTATATCCGTCTTCATAAGTTTATATTTGCCTGATGGATGCATAATGGGCCATGTGTTCAGTGTTGATTCTTAACAACTACAGAGTTAGATCTTCTCCAGGATGGTCACTCTCCAACCTGATCTTTCAGGTCTTCCAATGGTGCACCCAAGGCCATAGCATCCATCTATCTTGCTGCTGGTTACCTTCTTCTCTTTCCTTCCATTTTTTCCAAGGATGATAGACATCTCAAGAGGGTCTAATCTTTGCATAATGCCTATAAACCAGGGGTGTCAAACTCAAGGCCCTGGGGCCGGATCTAGCTCGCGGGGTGCTTAGATCTGGCCCACCCTGGAGACAGTGAAGAACTGCCCTGCGGTGCCTCTGCCAGCAAAAATGGAGGCTATCGCAGCTGAAAACAGAGCTCGCGAGGGCTGTGTGTGGCTCTCCTGGGCTTCATTTTTGCTGGCAAAGGGTTGCAGGAGGCCATCGCAGCCAGAAACGGAGCTCGGGAGCCCATTTTCGCTGGCAGAGTGCTTGGGCCACCAAAGGCGCCCCCGAAACAAATGACGTTGAGCTGGCCACAGCCACCCGAGGTCAAACACCACCCTGATGCGGACCTCAGTGAAATTGGGTTTGCTGTAAATGTATGATCATTTGGTCTCTTGTCTCTCTAAACCGTTTCTCTTTGCCCCCCTCCAGGGAGGCGGCTGCCGATTTCTCCGCTACAATTGCAAAGTGGAATCTCCCCGCAAGGGCTGGAGCCTGATCCACCCAGGACGTCTCACCCACTACCACGAAGGCCTGCCCACCACTTGGGGCACTCGCTACATCATGGTTTCCTTTGTGGACCCCTAACGCTGGCATCCCCTGGCTCCTCCTCCCCTCCGGCCCATGGATCGTTGAGGGCACCATTGTGGCCAGCACACGAGGAGAGGTGCCGAAAAGCGGGGATGGACACACTCTCTCTTTCTCTCTCTCCCTCCCTCTCTCTCTCTCTCTCTCTCCAGCTTCATTGCCACTAAGTGCCTTCAAAAGCAGAGACAGCGACAACTGGTTTCCAGGCGCAAATGGACTCATCTTACTGCTCCGCCTTCCTCGTTGTGCACCATTAGCATCAAGAGCCACTGTTGCCCTTCTTTTCCCTCGTCTCCCGTTGTCCCAAGATTGGAGAAACACAGAGGTCATTCCACTCTTCGGCCAGTCGTTACTTGATCCGGATCTGCTCCGAGCCCTGTCTTTGCGGTTCAGCCCCTAAAGAATTCTTACCACCACCACCCCCTCAAAAGAGGATGAGCATTTTTGGGCAGTCTCTCCACAGAATGAATTGGAGGTGGTTGTTTGGTTGCTACACTGCATCTGACTCTTGGCGACCTCATGGACCATAGCATGCCATGACCCACCCTCCTGGAGTTTATCCAAATTCTTGTTCATTGCGTTGATGACATCATCTAACCTTTTGATGAGGGGGACCAATCAAAATGATTTCCTCCCAGAGGGGAGCAACAAATCATAAAGTGGGTATGTGGGGTCTCTAACAATGCTTCGAGCTCTAAGAACATAGCTCTTATAAGCAGTGTCCTGAATAACAGGAATCGGGTTTCCTATAATCTTCTCTGCTGTCCTCACCACTCTCTGTATGGACTTTCTATCTGAGGCCCTGCTGTCACCAAACCAAACAGTGATGCAGTTGAGGACTATAAGAGCCATGGCGGCACAGTAGTTAGAATGCAGTACTGCAGGCTACTTCTGCTGACTGCCGGCTGCCTGCAATCTGGCAGTTCGAATCTCACCAGGCTCAAGATTGACTCAGCCTTCCATCCTTCCAAAGTGGGTAAGATGAGGACCCAACATTGTTGGGGGCAATGTGCTGACTCTGTAAACTGCTTAGAGAGGGATAGAAAGCACTGTGAAGCGGTATATAAGTCTGTGCTATTTCTATTTCATCCTTTCCCAACATCAAAGCCTTTTTAACAGAGTCCTTTCTTCTTGTTTGGCGGCCAAAGTATTTGAACTTCAGAGTAACAGAGTTGGAAGGGACTATGGAGGTCTTCTAGTCCAACCCTCTGCTCAAGCAGGAAACCCTACGCCATTTCAGACAAAATGATTGTCCAATCCCTTGTTAAAAAGACAAGAGCTACAGCTTCTGGCTTTCCAACGAAAGTCAGGGTTGATCTCCTTCAGAATTTTCAGATCGGGTCTCCTTGCAGTCTTCTCCAACACCCCAAGATGGATAGAAACCTGTCCAGAATTCCAGCTCCTGATTTTCTCTTCCACGCCCGTTTTTCTGCCAAGCCCCTTCCTTGGGCTACAATCTGCCAGGTTCTTTCCGAATTTGATTTCGGAAGAATGGGTGGGGGGGACTCAAGATTTGAAACGAGAAGGGGACTTCATCCCAACTCCCGTGCACCAGAAGATCAGGACAGGGCCGGAAGTTGTGTCCTGGGAGGCTTCTTCCTTTGTTTACAAAAAAAACAACTCGAAGTCCAAGGAAGCAATGAAGAAGGAAGACGACCAAGGACAAGATAGAATTGGTTTTTCTTCATTCCTGATGCTGGAGAGGGAGAATTTGGGGCATGCCACTTGGCTTGGTTGGGCTGGAAAGAGGGAGGGAAGAAGACATGGGAAGCCAACTATAGTTACAAATCACCCCCCCCCCCCAAAAAAAGCTCTCAATGCATTTTCAAATTCCTAGGAATGTTAAGCACTGTAATGGGCAGAGATCTCATTCACATCTTATTTTTCCAATGACGGGCACTATCCCATGGCTAAAAAAGTGTTGCGGTCGTCATGCTGACTTCTATGTATTTGATAGCTAAGAGATCCTCATCTTGGCTTCTTCCCATTCCTCGAGCCTCGTGGCTCTCGGTGGGAGCTCGCGGCCTTGCATAGCCTCTCCCACTGTACGTCGTGGGCTATGCGGTCTGGCGGACGGAGGGGCAGCAGGGTGCTAGCACGAAGCGTGCTTTAAATTATTTCCTGTCGGACGGCGTACTAAATAAAGCTCCGTTTTAAAAGAGGCAAGTACACTCAGCTTCACTCGAAAAAGAAGGGAGGAATGGAAGTTTTGCAACCCGTGTTCTTTGGCTGAAGAACTTTTGGTTAGTCAGGATCATTGAAAGAAACTTTAGAGGTTACCTGCTCAAGGAAGAATGCACTGGAACACATCTAGCTCTATTCTTTGAAGATCTTTAATGAAGACTACCCTGTTTTTCAGAGTATAAGATGCACTGGAGTATAAGACGCGCCAAGGTTTTAAAGAGGAAAATTAAAAAGAAAAGTTTTTGCACTCTGCAAACCTCCCAAAAACGCCCTGTTTTTTGAGAAAACGGGCCTGTTTTTTCCCCCAAAAAGGGCATGAATACCTCTTAGGAGGCTTGTAGAATGCTCCGGGGGGGGGGAGCAAAAAATGCCCCATTTTTTGTCAAAAATGGGGCATTGATAACATTTAGGAAGCTTATAGAGTATTGCTGGGGGCCCGGGCGGGGGAATGGGCGATTTTTTGCTCATTTCTGCCCTCCCTAGCCCCCAGGAGCTCTCTGAAAGCCTTCTAAAAGCTACGCACGGCCATTTTGATGAAGTGGGCGGGGTTTCAGGAGGCAAAAAATGCTGTATTCAGTCTATAAGATGTACCCAGATTGCTGCATCTTATACTCCCAAAAATATGGTAGCTACCGTGTTTCCCCAAAAGTAAGACAGGGTTTTATTTTCTTTTAACCCCCAAAATAGGCGCTTGGCCTTATTTTGGGGGAGGTCTTATTATTTTTGAGCTGCAGGATGCCACATAACCATGGCCCGTGGCCTGCAGATCAGCTGATCCAGAGTGGGGCGGAAGTTCTGTGCCTGTTTCTGGTACATTCTTGCCAGCACTAGCGTCACTGGGACTGCCACTCTTTTTTGCAGCCGCCACTAAGAGAAGTAGCTAGTGTGTGCAGTAGCAGCCTCTGTGAGGCTATTCCATGTGGATGGCAGGTGGATATGGGGCACTTGGGGCATGTTTCCTCCCCCTTTCCCCCCAGGAAATAGTGGGGACCGGTTGCGCCTGCATTTAAATATTTCAAGTGAGGGCTTATTTTAGGGGGAGGACTTATGTTAGCGCATGCGCTCAACAGCCCGATTGGGCTTATTATCCAGGGAAGGTTTATTTTCGGGGAAACAGGGTATTCATGTGGCTGTCTGTTCCACTGGCTAACTCTTCAAGGTCTATAGCAGTGATGAAAAACCTTTTTTGGCTCACATGCCAAAAGTGGGGGGGTCGTGCGTGGGCGTGCCACACCCATAATGCTTTGCGCACGACCCCAGTGCGCAAGCACACACAACCAGCGTTCCCCCCTATTTTTGGCATGCTTTTTTTGCCATCCCCAGGCTCCAGAGGCTTTATAGGACCCTGGGGAGGGCGAAAACAGCCTCCCCTGCTCCCCGGAGCCTCCCCTGCCTCCCTGAAGCCTCTGGAGCGTGAAAAACCAGCCCTATGGGCAAACCAGAAGTTTGGGAACGGACTTCCGGTTTGCTCATAGGGGCGGTTTTAGCCCTCCGGAGCTTTCAGGGGCCTCCAGGAGGTTTCCCTGAAGGCTCTGGAGGGCAAAAAAACGACCCTATGAGCAAACTGGAAGTGATTTCCTGTTTGCTCTTAGGGCCGGTTTTAGCCCTCCAAAGCATTCAGGAGCCCTCAGGAGGCTTCCCTGAAGGCTCTGGAGGGCTAAAACCAGCCCTACAAGCAACCCGGAAATCACTGGCCAGCTTACGGGACAAGCCTCGCGTGCCCTGACAAATGGCTCCGTGTGCCACCTGTGGCATGCGTGTCATATGTTCGCCATCACGGGTCTATAGTTTATCCTTCTTGACACCCAGCTTGCATCTACCATGTTTCCCCCAAAAATGTGACCTCAGAAAGTAAGTCAGAGCTTCATTTTTACACGTGTACCCAATGTAAGCCCTTCCCCCACAATAAGCCCTAATTAAGACCCCGCCCACTCCAGGGTGCATGAGTGAAAATTAAGCTAGGGTGGGAATGGGGTGATGGTGGAGCTGTCCTACTAGTTACCTTTGGATAGTCGCCAGGATTTGCACACCTCAGCCCACTTCTACACAGAGCTCCAGATCGATCCAGAGTTTTGTTCTCGGCTACAGATGCCTTCAGGAAAGCCTTGTCAGCTGCAGAAGTTCCTGAAGGCCTCTTGACAGCGAAAAGGAGGCCAGGGACAACGCACACAAGTGAGGTGCGTCGGTGGCAGAGGTGGGTTCCTACCAGTTCGCACCTATTCGGTAGAACCGGTTCATCAAATCTACCGAACCGGTTAGAAGAGGTTCCACCAGTGGACCCGGAAAGCAGGCCACACCTACAGAAGAGGTTCCAGAGAATTTTTGAAACCCACCACTGGTCCTTGGATATGATTATTCTACACTATCACGCTCATATTTATAAAACTCAGTGCCTCTGTGAAAGATAAGGATGACTACTGCGTTTGTGGTGCAATCAGAACATTGCGTGTGTTGAAGTTGTTTTAATGCAAACCAAAGATGCCTTTTAAAAAACAAGTTTACATCATATTCTTATGCATGCCAGTGCTGTGTGTGAGATAATTTAAGGTGGTTCTGACAAGTGTCGTCGGCATCTTCATATCCGGTCACATGGGCAGCAAGCCACTCCCATCCGGTCACATGGGCGGCAAGCCACTTCCACAAAGGAGGCCACACCCACAGAGTAGGTTCGAACAATTTTTGAAACCCACCACTGGTCGGTGGACAACATCCACCCCGAAAATGAGACCTGTTGCCCTTTTTGGTGGCAAAAATACACGAGGCAGGGTCTTATTTTGGGGGGGAACTAGCTTGTTAAGCCATTGTTTTTAGATATTTGTAATGATACAGGAGGGACGCGGTGGCTTAGAGGCTAAGACGCTGAGCTCGTTGACCAAAAGGTCAACAGTTCAGCGATTCGAATCCCTAGCGCCGTGTAACGGAGTGAGCTCCTGTTACTTGTCCCAGCTTCTTTATATATATATATATATATATATATATATATATATATATATATATTTATTTATTTTTCTTAAAAGAAAAAAAAGCAACACATACAAAACAAAAGCAAGAAAAAAAAACAACTTCCATCTATTTCATCAAGCATGTCATTGGTTACAAGTTTTTGTGCATCGATTCTTAAGATTAAGAATAACATCACTGATTTTGCATTAAACATAACTGAATATTTCGCTGTCATTGAGCATTATGTGTTCAAATTACCATGAATATTCCTTCATTTGTAATAATCCTTATTTCTTTGAATTCATAATTATTTATCAATTAACAATGAGTTAATTAACGAGTTAACCAGCCCAGCCATTCAGTATACCCCATCATTGATGTTTCCTTCTGGAACCAGCTAAATCCCTTCTTGTTTCTGCAACTGGAAAACTTAGCCACCCGTTCATAGCCTTTCCCTGCTGAGGCAATTGAATAATACTCCTTTCAGCACCAGCCAACAGGAGCCAAGCTCAATCGGGAGAAGAGATTTTGACACAGAGGCCTCTATTATTATCTCCAGTTGCAGAGACTTGAAACCCAATCCTGAGCTGTAATATTAGGACTTCTCCGATGTCAGGCTCATGTGCTCCAGCTGAGTTTTGAAGCTGGAAGGTTCCCATTTAAGGTAAAAGGCCTTCGTACAATCTATTTATCCCACTGGCAATATTTTCCCTCTTGGTTTTGTGAGTTGTCGAAGGGAACTATTCTAGTTTGGGGGATTGGCTATTTGCAGCAAATATCAGCTTTGGCACTAAGTGTTCTGACCCGGTTCCCAAACCCGACAAGTGTCTGTCTCTCTCTCTCTCTATGTCTTTTTCTGTCTCTCTGTGTGTCTTTGTCTTTCTCTCTCTCCGTCTTTCTGTCTCTCTGTTGTCTGTGTGTGTGTGTGTATGCCTTTCTATCTCTGTCTCTGTGTGTCTCTATCTCTCTGTGTCTTTCTATGTCTGTCTCTGTGTCTTTGTCTGTCTGTCTCTTTGTATCTTTCTGTCGCTGTGTCTTTCTCTGTCGTCTCTGCATGTATGTATGTCTTTCTATCTCTGTCTCTCTCTGTCTTTCTGTCTCTCTGATGTCTGTGTCTTTCTGTCTCTCACTGTCTCTGTATCTCTGTCTTTCTCTGTCTATCTCTCTCTGTGTCTGTCTGTCTGTCTGTGTCTTTCTGTCTCTCTGTTGTCTCTGTGTCTCTCACTCTGTCTCTCTATCTTTGTCTGTCTGTCTCTCTTGTCTCTCACTGTGTCTCTATCTCTGTCTTTCTCTGTCTTTCTGTCTCTCTGTTGTCTCTCTGTGTGTCTTTCTGTCTCTCACTGTATCTCTATCTCTTTGTCTTTCTGTCTCTCTGTGTCTTTGTCTCTTTGTCTCTGTCTGTCTTTCTGTCTCTCTATTGTCTCTCTCTGTGTCTTTCTATCTCTCACTCTGTCTCTGTATCTCTCTTTGTGTGCGTCTTTCTCACTCTGTGTCTTTCTGTCTCTCTGGTGTCTTTCTCTTTCTCTGTCTCTCTGTGTGTGTATCTCTGTCTCTCACTGTGTCTCTGTATCTCTCTCTCTCTCTCTCACACACACACACACACAGAGCAAGCGCTCCCTTTTACCTTGAACTGACTCTCAACACATCAGGAGAGTCTCTCTCTCTCTCTCACCACACTTGTAATGTAAGTCCTGGAAGGACTTTTTCCAGCAGTGGACACATACACACACAACACTCCGAAGGCGCGCTCGAATCTCATTGCCGTAGATTACCAGAAAAAATTGCAACACAGCTCCAAACAGGATTCAGAAGTTTGGATGATCAGTGGCTGACAGCCAGGGAGACCCATTCGTCTCTGACCCTTGCCTTTTATCCCCAGAGCTAGGGTGGGGCTTAGCTAGCAGCAGTGGCTGTTCTGTCCCGAGGACCAGCCCATAGATTTCCCACTGCTCTCCTCTCCCTTCTGCGCATCTGCATCAGGCACGGGACCCAGCTGTTCTTCCTTCTTCCTCAGCCACCTTCAGATCTGGGGGATGTTGCCTCTCCATGTGGGGGCTGATGGACGGCCCAGCCTGTCTCTTATCTCAGACAGTTCCATTCCCACTTCCCCCTCGGAGCTCTCAGATTGCCTTGATGTTGGCTCCGATTCCCATGCGTCCGCCTCCTCATCTGATTTGGCTGCTGGAGGGGCCAGTGGCCGGCAAGGCACAACATTAAGACACTCTTGTATTTAGTAAGGTAAAGGTTCCCCTCGCACATATGTGCTAGTCATTCCCGACTAGGGGGCGGTACTCATCTCCGTTTCAAAGCCGAAGAGCCAGCACTGTCCAAAGATGTCTCCGGGGTCATGTGGCCGGCATGGCTCAATGTCGAAGGGGCACAGAGTGCTGTTACCTTCCCACCAAAGGTTGTCCCCATTTTTCTACTTGCATTTTTACGTGCTTTCGAACTGCTAGATTGGCAGCAGCTGGGACAGGTAACGGGAGCTCACCCCATTACGCGGCGCTAGGGATTCGAACCGCCAAACTTTCTGATTGACAAGCTCAGCATCGGAGACCTTGAGCCACCATATCCCTATTATATTTAGTAGGGAGAAGTAAGACCCTTGGGACTGGCGTCCCCTTGGGTATATCCAGCCGAAACAGCTTCCATGGATCGCCATAACTTTCCATGGAAGTCGCCTATACCCACGTTGGGTGAAGAGGCGTCGAGTGAGTGAGTGAGAAGTAAGAAAAACTGAAAGTAAGCACTGGCACCTTTTGTTTGACTTTTTGTTTTTTATTTTTTTAAAAAGGCCATTTGGGGATAGAAAAACACAAGAGAAGTTACGGCGTAAGCAAATATGGCACAGAATAAATTAAAATACAATCCCTGCTCCCCCCCTCTCCCCTACAGCCAAAACTCTCTCAGCTTGAGAGCTAAAGACAGCAACGCATTAATAAATACAAGACGGGTCTGTGGTGAGATTTCCAAGCTGGAAGGAAGGAACAGGAATTCCTCTCTTGCAAAGGAGAAAATCCAAGATGTTCAGGCAGGTTAACCTGAGGGAGAAAGGACTGTTGAGCTGTGAGGTTGTGGGAAGAGTTAGAATTACTGTGTTTCCCCGAAAATAAGACAGGGTCTTATTTTCTTTTGACCCCCGAAATAAGCGCTTGGCCTTATTTTCAGGGAGGTCTTATTATTTTTGAGGTGCAGGGGGTCACCTCATGGCTGCTGCGGTGTTGCAATATTGTCGTGGAGGTCTTATTTTCGGAGGGGAGGACCTTATTTTAGCGCATGCGCTCCAAAGCCCGATCTGGCTTATTATCCGGGGAGATCTTCTTTTCAGGGAAACAGGGTAGCTGGGTCCACAGTCTGTAGGAGTCCCAGATTCCCCACACCAGAAAGGAAAGGAATTGAGGTAGAGAAGGGACATCCCCTGAGCCCAGGTTAAGGACTGTCGGGAAGGTTTTGAAGTATTGGCAGCCACAGCACTTTGATAGGGATTAGGAAACTGGTAATACCAGTGTGGATCCTGTTTGCAAAACACATTTTATTGGGGGCGGAGTGGGGGGGGAGTGTGTTCTGCCTAGCAGAGTTGTGCCAACGAAGCGCAAGGCGCACCCATCTGTCAACGTGGGTGAAATACAAACCAGCCTGCAACCAGCCCCAAAAGAAGGCTACGAGGTGGTAGGCCTGAATCATTAATGGATAAGTCATTGCAAAATGTGGGGGGCAGGTAGAACTGCTGCTCAGGTTGAACCGACCCTTCTAGTTAAACCCGAGGCAATCCATTTCATCGTTCATCTCGGATCAGGGCATCTCCTGAAATATGGCACCATTGCTATTTAAGGTAGAAGATGAGGGGGGGCACCTCTTCACCCCAATCGTCGGAGAAGGTTCGTTCATGGTCCTCGCTTAGGGTTACCGAGCTGCCACGCACATTCACTGGAATTTAGGATGTGACTTGGGGACGGTAAGAACGGGACATTGCGAAGTCTGTAAACACTGCAGTGCGACTGAAAAATGCAGTCTGTCGCCCCCTTCTGGCAGAAGGGACACATTTGAAGTAGTGCCTCCGCTGGCTAGCTGCTGGCATTGCAGCGCCGGACAGTCAAATCAGGCAAACTTGGCTCGAAGCTCATGAATTAATTAGGGCATCTTTCAGAAACCTGACAGCATGTTTGCATCGCCTCTTCTGCTTCCTCGTCCTTCAGCAGCCTTCAATCCAAAACACAACTGCTCTCGACCCTCCTCCCCATCTTCAGCGCACCCCTCCCCTTTGAGGCGAATGTTGCTCCACGCCCAGAAAAATCGAACTTGAACTTCGAGTCCAACCATGAGATTGATCGCAGTCCAGGGATACCGTCACTGGCTTCCACTGTCTGTGCGCTTTTGGTCTCAGGCTGAGCTGTACTTGCTTTTGGCACAATTGGTGCGCATCAGCTGGAGCTGGCGGGCCACCTGGAGGACGCGGTAACGCTCCCGGAGGTTGCGGCGGCGTACGTGTTCGTTCGTGATCTCCTGCACATAGCAAGAGGGGAACCAGCCCTTCTTGCCGTCGGCTAGGCGTATGCCCTCATACCAGCCTGTAGCATGGGGGATAGGAGAGGAAGTTAGAGGAAAGGAGAGGAGAGGAAAGGGGAGGGAGGGGAGGGAAAGGAAAGGAAAGAGGAGGAAAGGAAAGGAGGGAAAGGAAAGAAGGAAAGGGAAGGAGGGAAGGGGAGAAAGACAAAAGAGAGGAGAGAGACAAAAAAGAAATGAGAGACAGGCAGAAAAGAGGAAAGGAGAGACAGAAAAGAGGAAGACAAAAGAGATGAGAACAGGAGAGAACAGGAGGTGAAGACAGAGAAGACAGAAAAGGGAGAAAAGAGAAAGATAGAAAAGGGGAGAAGCAGGCAGAAAAAGAGACAGCAAAGAGGAAAATAGAAAAGGAGAAGAAGACAGAAAAGAAGAGAGGGGCGAGGAAGACAGAAAATAGAAGAGAACAAGAGAGGAGAGGAAGATATAAAATAGAAAACCAGAGGAGAGGCAGGCAGAAAAGAGGAGAGGAGGAGAGAAAATAGAGGAGAGGGGAGGACACAGGAAAGAGGAGGTAGGCAGCAAATAGAAGAGGAGAGGAGAAGCAGGCAGAAAAGAGGAGAGGAAGACAAAAAAGGAGAGGAGGAGATTAAAAAAAGGAAACGGTCAAGACCTTTGCACCTTTTTTCTTGCCTCAAAATTTATTGGGAGTCCGTCCTGCCGCTTTGTGAAACTCCAACAAGCCCATTGCTGCTGAATCATCCCCCCCTTCATCCCATTAGTCCTCAGGCCATGGGGGGGGAATACCCTCTGCGCCCCATTTTGGGCCTAGCAGGCCTCCCTGCAGCCTCCTGGGACCAAGAACAGGCCATGGGGGGGGAATACCCTCTGCGCCCCATTTTGGGCCTAGCAGGCCTCCCTGCAGCCTCCTGGGACCAAGAACAGGCCATGGGGGGGGGATACCCTCTGCGCCCCATTTTGGGCCTAGCAGGCCTCCCTGCAGCCTCCTGGGACCAAGAACAGGCCATGGGGGGGGAATACCCTCTGCGCCCCATTTTGGGCCTAGCAGGCCTCCCTGCAGCCTCCTGGGACCAAGAACAGGCCATGGGGGGGGGATACCCTCTGCGCCCCATTTTGGGCCTAGCAAGCCTCCCTGCAGCCTGCTGGGACTAAACATGGGCCGCAGGGGGGCACACCGCACCCCCTGTACTCCCCACCCACCGTGCATGCGTGGCAGAGATCCAAACATCAGCTGGCTGGCGGGAGGCGCATGCACAGTGAAGCTGAGCTGGGGCGACGGCTCGTGTGCCTACAGGTTTGCCATCATGGGCTTACAGCTGGGGGTTGAGCGTGGCTATAAGGTTATAAGACTATAAGAACAGAAGTCCCCAGCCCCCGTTCTGTGGCCCGGGGTCCCAGACCGCAGCATGCCGGAAACTGGGCTGCACAAAGGGGGAAGCCCCATCCATGAGGTGCAAGCAGCATGTGAAGCCACGCCTTCTTTGGTCCATGGAAAAACCTCTCTCCGCGGAAACAGAAGGTTGGGGGGCGCTGCTCTAGACTGATTACGGCTCGATGTTACCCAGTACATCAGATTAAAGTTGAGTTTAGTTCAAGGGGACAATACAGACAATACCCCTGCAGTTCTCAGAAGTGATTTGCTATCACTTTTTCCTCAGATGCTTACAGCCTAGCCTGGGATCACTTGGTGGTCTCCCTTTCAAGTCCTGCTGGAGCACCACAGCATTAACACCGTCGAGACGGCCAAGGTTTTAAACGGTGGAGGGCCATTTTCTTCAAGGAGACCCCGCTGTCTCTCCCTGTGTATGTTGGGGACTTTAGCTTCCAGATGGCTGAGAATTTGGGAAGGTGCCGGAGTCACCGAAAGGACCTTGAAGGATCGGAAGAGAATCCTTTAGCAGAGAACTCCGCTAAAAAAAAGCCACCATCTTTGGGTTAGGAAGCCCCACAGCCCAGGCTCCCAATTTCTAAAATCGTTCAGAGAAAGAAGGGGAAGAAGCCACAATTTGGTCCCAACCGTTAGGGAGGGTCACATCCCCGAGCTCACCCTCGGTTTTGCGCACCACGTTGACAATGTCCGTCTGTTCGAGACTCAGCTCGTCTGCCTGGGCGGCCCTGTAAGTCTCTGTGCACTGCACCTGGGGACAATCTGCGGAAAGGGAAGAGAGAGAAAAACAACAACTGAATGAATTATTTCTTACGAAAATAATAATAATAATAATAATAATAATAATAATAATAATAATAATAATAATAATAATAATAATAATAATAATAAGCTGATCATAATAAGCTCATCATCATAAGCTGATGAAACTGTTGATCACATCCTCAGCTGCTGTAAAAAAATTGCGCAGACTGATTATAAATTGCGGCACAATTCAGTAGCACAAATGATCCATTGGAATTTGTGCAAAAATTATAACATTAAAACAGCAACAAACTGGTGGGAACATCAGCCTGAAAAAGTCACCGAAAATCAGATGGTCAAGATCTTGTGGGATTTCCGTCTACAAACGGACAAAATACTGGCGCATAATACAGCAGACATCACACTGGTTGAGAAAAATAAGGTCACAATCATAGACATCGCAATACCAGGTGATAGCAGGGTCGCCGAGAAGGAACATGAAAAAATTGCAAAATACCAGGACTTAAAAATCGAAATTCAATGAGTATGGCACAAACCAGCAGTGGTATTTCCAGTGATAATTGGCACATTGGGTGCTATTCCAAAAGCACTGGAATTACATTTAAAACAGTTAAAAATTGACAAAATCACCATCAGTCAAATGCAAAAAGCCGCACTGCTTGGATCTGCACGCATATTACGAAAATACGTTACGACGTCCTAGGCCCCTGGGTGGGGCCCGATTAGTAACCAATGCCAAATCCGGCGAAACAACTGGCCGCTGTGATACAATTGTATAATAATAATCATCATCATAATCATCATCATCATCATCAAAAGAGGGAAGGAAAGACAACATAGGGAAAGGTATTAAGTCTCTCTGTGGTGGTAGGGAATAAAGTTCCTGGCAACAACTAAGAACAACTAAGAAATCAGGGTCGACTTGGGAGTAAAGCCACAGATGGGTGGTGAATGGCCCCTCCCATAGGAAATAAAAGAGGAGCGAAAGGGGAAGGGAGTTTGCAGGAAACAATTTGTTCGTTCAGTCATTAGATTCGTTTCAGGAGTGTGAAGATCTGTCCGTGAATCTCAGAGACTCTGTGCCAAGTCTTTCTTTGCACTGCACTGCGTTTGGAAAATATTTATATGGCAGCTTTCCAAGATAGATAAGGTCTGTGCTCATAAATTCACCTTTGAAAGACTGCTTGCCAGGCCTTTGCTGAATGTGAATGAGAGGAATAAAAGGGGTTTTGTCAGGACCAGGAATATGCTTTTCGTGCTTTTGGGGGAAGCCTAGGTCTGAACAGTTTCATCTTCCAGTCCTTTAATCAAATTTGTTGCTCTCCTGCTTCCTCTAGCCTCCAGCCTTCACCACTAAAGATAACTGGGCTTTAGGTAAAATTGCAAATTGGGAAAGGGGAAAAAAATCAGCCCTGTCACAGAACAACGAATTTAGCCTGAAAGGCAATGTCCTAAGTCTGTTTCAAAGCTCAAGATATGAGAAATTGCTTTGTGCATTTAAATCATGGCTATTTTAGCCTGGTCTGGTGGAGGCTACCGTTGACTGATCCAGAATGTGATGTTCCTCAATTTTTTCAGCCTTTCGGAATAGCAGGTAAAGGAAACCATGTTAGCGTGAAGTAGGAACTTTGGTTACAGCATAGATTTGGACAATTGGCAAGACTTACGGGAAAGAAACAGAAAGTTAACTTTAGCCACTTCGTATAAGGAAAATTTATACCAGATGTTCTACAGGTGGCACATCCCACCCAAAAGATTAGCTAAAATGAACAAAAATTTATTGCCATGATGGTGGAAATGTAATGCTGCACTAGGGACCTTCTACCACATATGGTGGGAGTGCACAAAAGCTAGGGCTTTTGGGCACCAGATAAGAAAGTATTTGGCAGAGACGCTAAATCAAAAGATGGAGCTGAGGCCAGAATTATTTCTACTAGGAACCACAAAAGAAAAACATGGCAAAGGTGGACTATATTTGATGCTCCATATTTTAACAGCGGCAAGGCTGTCTTTGTGCACAGAAATGGAAAAATAAAGGAGACTCCCTCGGAAGAAGAAATAATAAATAAGATACTGACATGCTCAGAGATGGACAAACTAACTCTAGAGCTCAGAGACAAGGGTGAGACGGAATATTACAAAATCTGGGAGAAATGATACCGATGGTTAGAAATGAGGGGAAAAGGCCGGGACAGAAAAACTCAGACAAGTTAAGAATTGGAAATATATATTGTACCATATATTCCGTTGCATAAGGTGACTGGGCATATGAGACGACTCCCTACTTTAAGGCGCCCGTGAGCCGGCTGAAGGCCTCCGGGCTGCCGGGCTTTCGTACTTTGAGCTCAGCACCTTCCTCCTCCTGACCGCCAGCCAGACCTTACTAAGCCATCCCAGCCCGCATCCATCCATGTGCCCAGGCGAGGAGCGCTGAGGTTAACGATTGAAAGGCCGGCGTCTGCTCTGGTGGTGGCGTGGCTTTTTGTTTGGCGGTGTTGCTTTTTCTTTTCTTTTGGTTTTTTGGTATACCCGGCGTATAAGACGATCCCCGATTTTTGAAATAATTTTTGGGGGTTAAAAAGCCGTCTTATGCACTGGAAAATACCGTATTAAGAATGTGTGATAGGTAGGAATTGGATATGTATTTGTATGATTAGTAACAGGGGTGGGTTCCTGCCAGTTCTAACCTCTTCTATAGAAGAGGTTCCACAAATCTCCCCCCGCCCGTCCGCACATCATCAAGATGAAGAGCGAGAGGAGGAATTCTGGGAGTTGAAGTCCACAAGTCTTAAAGCTTTCAAGTTTGAACACCCCTGGGTTTTTTTTCTAAAGAGTTAGGGTTGCCAGGGTCTTGTAACTTGACAGCTTTAAGATTTGCACGCTTCAATGTCAGAGTTCCTGAGCCAACATGACTAGAGGAGGAATTCTGGGAGTTGAAGTCCACAAGTCTTAAAGCTGTCAAGTTTGAACACCCCTGGGTTTTTTTTTCTAAAGGGTTAGGGTTGCAAGGGTCTTGTAACTTGACAGCTTTAAGACTTGCGTGCTTCAAATGTCAGAGTTTCTGAGCCAACATTTTAGTTGCTAAGCAAGAGCGTTGTTAAGTGAGTTTCACCACATTTTACAAGTTGGCCATGCCCACTCAGTTACATGGCTGGCAAGCCACTCCCACCCAGTCACATGGCCAGCAAGCCACTCCCACCCAGTCACATGGCTGGCAAGCCACTCCCACAAACAGGCCACACCTACAGAAGAGGTTCTAAAAAATTTTGATATAAAATATAATTATTGTAAGATCTAATCACTATATGGAAACGTTTAGGTCAGAAATGTTGCACTATGTCTAATGTTTTTAATGTTTATCTAATAAAACACTTCTTAATATATATTTTTTACTAGCCTTTGAACAAGAAGCAATGGAAAGAGAGGAGGGGGAAGGTTTAAAAGGAAGACAGCCAAAAACTCTCACCCCAATCTTCATAGATGGTTTCCTGCTTGTTATTAGGCTGGGACTCGTGGCATGGGAAAGCACCCATCCAGCGGTGCATATCAGATCTGGAAGAGACAATTTTGGAGATGCACTATTTGGGTTTCATTCATTCATTCTCCCTCCCTCCCTCATTCATGACAATCATGATCTGGATGACTGAGAATCTCTACAGGCTTTTTGCTATACAATTTGGGATGAACACCCTTCCAACCTCCCCCACGCGCCACGCCCCCCTGCGTAGGAATGGATTTCCAGAGGGGAAAAAAATTGCAGACAACAGGAATCAGGTGACCCTGAGGACAACGATAAACCTACAACCTATCAATGACCCTCTAAAATAGGGGTGTCAAACTCAAGGCCCAGGGGCCGGATCCTGCCTGTAGGATACTTAGATCTGGCCGGTGGGGCCGCCCTGGAAACAGCAAAGGACCAGCCCGTGGTGCTTCTGCCAGCAAGGCAGAGGGTTGCAGAAGGCCATGGCAGCCGAAAACGGAGCTCAGGAGCCCGTTTTCGCTGGCGGAGTGCTTGGGCCACCACAGGCGCACCCAACACAAGTGACATTAAGCTGGCCACGCCCACCCTGGCCACCCCTCCACCCTGACGTCAAACACAACCCTGAGGACAAAGATAAACCTCCAAATGGCTCAAGGACTCTCTAAAAAGGATGCAAATGACCAGCTGCTTGCAAGGCCTATAAATCCTTCCCTTCCCCACCATCCAGTCAGAGCTGAAGAAGCTTCTTGGAGGAGAAGCGAAACGCCTTCAAAGAAAAAACAAAACAGTCCAGTTGCCTCTTGAAAAGAAAAAAAAGCATCTTTGGGATAAGCATGACCTGGAATGACTGTGAATCTCCATATATTTCTAGATCTAGATCTTATGTTCTAGTCCTCTGAAAAAAGCAGCCTGCTCTGATGATCTCTCTTTTCTGTTTATAAATGGGATGCAGTTACTGTTGTGGCCCACCAGTGGCCAACGGAGCTGGCCGCAGAGTCGGACAGTGAGCAGGTTGGGGAGGAACATGGGCCAGTCCTGAAGTTTGGGGAAGGATTTGACAAGTGTTGTGCGTCAGAGGCAGAGATGGGGCCAGGGCCGTCCGACGGTTATCAGCTGCCTTTGGAGTTGGATATCAGTGGGGCAGAAGAGCAGCTGGAGCCCTTTCCCGATGTGTGCACGCGCAGAGCTGCCAGGAGAAGGAAACAGCTAAGGAACAAGGGTCGAAATGGGAGTAAAGCCACAGGGTGGACGGTGAATGGCCCCTCCCATAGGGAATAAAGAGGAGCAAAGGGGAGTGGAGTTTGCAGGAGCCAATTAGTTCACTTCATTAGGGTGAAGATCTGTTCCTGACCTTGCCAAGTAATTGCTGCTAAAGCATGGCGTTTGGAAGATATCGGCCTGACAGCTCTCCAAGCCTGATCAAGGTCTGTAGTTGTGAAATCTCATAAAATACTGTTGGCTGGGACTTTGCTGGAGGGGAATTCCCTTTCAGCTAAATAAAAGAGGCTTTATCAGGACGAGGAGTCTGCTTCACAATCTTGGGAGGCCTAGGTCAGAACAGTTACTACCACCTTTGCTAACTCTCTTCACCCCCTATGCGGCTACTCACTGCGTCGGGGCGCGACAGAGGCGTTCGGCACTCCGCCCTTGGTGGTTCTCCATCAACGTCAGGTAGAAGCTGTTCTCTGTGTTTGGGCCGGCGGTAGTGTCCTCGCAACTCTGGGCTTGGACTAGCGAGCGATGGGCATAATCCAGCACCACGAAGCGTTCTGAGCTGCAGGAGCAGATACGGAAACGGAAGCAAAGAAAACTTAGTAGCGAATCCCAGATCAGTTGCTTTCAAAGACATGTGACGAGCGACAGCTGATCTCCCCCACCAACTGGCTGTTTCCCAGATTAGTGGGCCTGCACATGGGATCAAGGTCAACCACTGCAGAGACTTAGAAGGGTGGGCTTCAAAAATTGCAGCAACGGGTTCGCTGCCCTGTTGCTGGGTGGGTGTGGCCGTGGTGGGCGTGACCCTGTTGGCTTCCTTCAGCACAGCGCGAGGGGGCATTTTCACCCTCCCCAGGCTCCAGAGGCTTATTTTGAGCCTCCGGGAGGGCGAAAACTGCTTTCCCCTGCTTCCGGAGCGTGACCCGACAAATGCGCGCACAACAAAAGCGCACCGACGAAACCGTGATGACAAAAACCGCGACATCATAAACGCGCCCACAACAACGCGCCGACAAAACCATGCCCACAAAAGTGCGATTTCAGTTAAGGTAAGGGTTACGTTCAGGGTTAGGTTTAGGGATTTCAGTTAAGGTAAGGGTTAGATTTAGGGATTTCAGTTAAGGTAAGGGTTAGGTTTAGGGTTAGGTTTAGAACTTGCGGTTATTACTTGTTTGTTGAAGGCGCGCTTTTGTCGGCGCGCTGTTGTCGGTGCACTTCTGCGCTCATTTGTCGGCGCGATTTAGAACTCACGGTTTTCTCACTGTGGTTTTGTCGGTCACGCTTTTGTCGAGCGCGCATTTGTCGGTGAACCCTTCCGGAGGCCCTCCGGAGAATGGAAACAGGCCAGTTTCTGGACTGTCGGAACTTCCCTCCCTGAGCCTCTACGTGGGCCCTGCATTTACCTGGCATGATGAATGGGCTGCGTGGAGAGTCCTGGGAGAGGCGGGGTGGGGTGGGAGGAGTGGGGCCAGCTAGGAGTGGCATTTGGAGGCTCGCTGAACTGCTCAGAATCTTCGCTAGAGGATTACCCGAACCTGTGCGAACCCCCAGGAGCCTACCCCCGCGGATGAATAGATCTGGAAGCTCCCCAACCAGAGGACTCTGGTTTAGATCGCTATGGTTCTCATCCAGGAGAACCTGGGGCAATAGCAATAGCACTTAAGACTTCTATCTCGCTTCATAGGGCTTTCCAGCCCTCTCGAAGCAGTTTATAGAATCAGTGTATTGCTACCGATAAGCTGGGGCATCATTTTACTGACTTCGGAAGGATGGAAGGCTTAGTTAGCCTTGAGCTGGTCAAGATTGAACGGCTGGCAGTCAGCAGAATTAGCCTGCAATACTGCATTCTAACCATTGTGCCACCATGGCTCCTGTAATCATTCCTCTAGGCAAGATGGATTAACACTTCACCCCAGAGGCAGAAGTCTTTTTTGCAACATCTGTTGTTGTTGTTTTTGTTTTTTTCTAGCCCTCAAGATTTGAAGCAGGAGGTTTGGAAAACAGTCCATTCTCAACCAAGAGCCGAGGTGGCGCAGTGGTTAGGGTGCAGTACTGCAGGCCACTTCAGCTGACTGTTATCTGCAGTTCAGCGGTTCTAATCTCACCGGCTCAAGGTTGACTCAGCCTTCCATCCTTCCGAGGTGGGTGAAATGAGGACCCAGTCTGTGGGGGCGATATGCTGACTCTGTAAACCGCTTAGAGAGGGCTGAAAGCCCTATGAAGCGGTATATAAGTCTAACTGCTATTGCTATTGCAAAATTTGCAGAAGCAGAACCATACCCTAAACTTTGCGGTCTCCCCAATTCTCCATCCCCCCTCAAAACTTGACCTTGGGGGCAGAGGCCAAATTTGCCCTCCTCCTCCTCCTCCTGCCTCTTCTGTAAATCATTATCATTTAACAACCCCATAATCCCTTGCAGAGTGGAGTCTGGGCAACTAAATGGAGCTAGCAGAGTGTTTAATGGCCAGATGCCATTCCTGTTGCCAATGCGGAGTTTTGTTTAGCAGATATTATTCTCATTGTGGCCAGAGAGAGAAAGATCTGCCTCTCCCTAGGATCGAACTCACAGCCCCTTGATTGGGAGGCAAGAGCTCCACCTTTAGGCCACTGCACCACTGCTTCCTGCTTCTTCTATAGATATACCTCTTTAAATGCAGACTAGTCGCCCTGTTGCGAGAATTTTCTGCCTAGGCCTTCTGGTCCTTCTCTCACCTCTTACGTTGAGTGACCAGCAGCAGGTCGTTGAAGAGGAACAGGTAGATGGGGATCAGTTTGGGCTTGTTACCAAAGATGGTGCCACGATGCACAACTTCCAGGAGTTCTCCTTGTTTTAACAGCTGTCGGGTCTGGGAAATGATGGGAACAGCCTAAATTGGAAAGAGAATCGTTAAAAAAAAGTTCCTGGAAGCCACCTGGATTTTTTTTTAATGTTATTTTTATATAAACAATCCATTTTCCATTAACCAGGGTATCGTCTGGGTACAAATATTTTGTGCCAACATTAAAACATGCAATCTTATTCATTATTTAATCCCATTTTAGCTTAATTTCCAATACTTTAAGAATCTAATATTATAACAATCCCATAGTAATTTATTTAACTCTACGAGTTATATTAACTGTTAATACATTTTCTATACTTTAGATAACTTCTTTCACTATTAATTTTTATGTCTATTCTCTAACCACCAGTAAAAATATTCCCAAATTGTATAATAATCCATTTGTTCTTTCTCTTTGATAGCCAGTGTCAATCTGTTAATTTCTGCACATTCTAATATTTCTCTAATCGCATTCTCCTCGATAGGGATCTCTTCGCTTTTCCAATTTTGTGCAAATACAGTCCTAGCTGCTGTTATTAAGTATAAGTATAATCTTTATTGTCATTGTACTTAAATACAACGAAATTGGTTTTAACCTCACTGGTGCAAAATTATAACAGAAACGAAAGAAAAAAACCTAGCTTTTTTTTAAATAAAATGAATAATCAAATATACATTTTCTTTATTATAATTTTCTGGTAAAATCAGAGAACAAAGATTCTCTGAGCAAATTCACAAAGGCTGGGTCACGCGCATATGTGTGCTGGGGTCACACGCATATGCGCGCTGGGGTCACACGCATATGCACGCTGGGGTCACACGCATATGCGCGCTGGGGTCGCACGCATATTTTATTTGTTTGTTTGTTTGTTTGTTTATTTGTACGATTTATAGGCCGCCCAATCCCGGAGGAATCCGGGCGGTTTACAACGAAGGAAAAAAAGAAATAATAAAAAATGAAAATAAAAACAGGTTAAAATCAACACGCATACATTCGTTATGATCGGGGCTGGACCTCAACAATGAGGTCAACAGCCCCAGGCCTGCCGGAATAGCCAGGTTTTAACAGCTTTTCTGAAGGCCATGAGAGTGGGTAAGGTCCGCATATGCACGCTGGGGTCGCACGCATAGCCTTATAGGTGTGGCACACCCACACACGACCCTGCACACCCACCGCTTTTGGCACACAAGTCAAAAAAGGTTACCTATCCCTGGGTTAGGGCATGCCAAGGGAGACAATTTTTCAATAGTGAGCTTGCCAAAATGGCAGCCCTTAATGTGTCAAATCTAGTTTGTTATTTATATTTTTTTTTTTTTAGATTTTATTTAGCATTTATAGGCCGCCCTTTTCCCTGAGGGGACTCAGGGCGGCTTACAATAGTAAGGGAAGGGGAGTGAAAGACAAAATACAGAAAAAAAATGTGAGATAACTAAAAGGTACTAAAACACAACATTCACTCAGCATTCGGGAGGTTATACCTGTCGAATTGGGTGATCTGAGGATCCCTTGCAGAAAAAATATCACCACGCCACCTCCCAAAGGCACAAGTGGATGACAGAAGGAATAGATCAGACATCCAGCTCTTGCTTATCAATGGAGACCGAGTGGAGCAAGTGGGCAATTTTAAGTTTCTGGGTGTTAGCATTAAAAGAGGACCTGACTTGGGCTGCACACATTGCAGCCCTGGTCAAAAGGGCCCTGCAGAGATTATACTACCTGAGGCTTCTCAGGAAACAACAACTGAGTGAAAAACTGCTGGTGACCTTCTATTGCTGCACCATAGAGAGTATTTTAACTTATTGCACCTGTGTGTGGTTTGCCAATTGCACAGTGGCAGATAAGACAGAGCTCCAGAGGGTCAACGTCGTTGCCCAGAGGATCATGGGTTACCCTCTCCCCTCTTTGCAAGAGCTTTATAGTTCCTGCTGCCTTAAGAAAGTTCAAAACATTCTTTTTTTGTTGTTTTTGAAATATACTTTTTTTATTTTCCATTTTCATAACATATAACCACATGTATACTATTACATAGCCAATATCCTATTGTATTAAGTAGTAATTACATCAGTTCCTCTTGCCAACAACACCCAGAAAGATAAAAACCCATTATTAGCTCTTCTGCTCTCCACACACCTCTTTCTTCTACCTCTCTCCTACCTCCTTTCTTCCCTCCATCATCCTTTTCTCTCTTCATTCCACTCCTCCTTATCCTCCTCATCTTCCCCCCTTGCCCTCTCTCCTATCCCTCTCTTCCTATCTTTCTTCTCTCCTCTGCTTCCCACTCTTCCTCTCATTCACTTGGTGTATTTCAGCTTCTGAGCAAACTCCCTTCTGCGTTGATGGTATTTATGCTTCCATATCAATATACTTAACATATCTTAGTTTTAAAGAAAAAATAAGAGAAGACAGTATACATGTGCAATCATATTACTTTAAAATCTAACACCCCTCCTCAAGCCTAATATACTTCCCTCCCTCCCCTCCTCCCCCAACCTTCCCTCCCCTGACTTCCCAGAACCCATACACGGTATAAATCTTTCTTAAAGATCCATTTCATCCTGGACATCCTTTTTTGTTTTAAGTATTACCATCTGGCAGACAGTACAGGATAATAAAAACAAGGACAAATAGGCTGAAAAACAGCTTCTATGCCAGGGCAGTAACTATTCTGAACTCTACCGTATAGTGCAATATTAATGCAATGCCGGGTTTTCAATTTCAATTATATGGCACGCGACGGATGTGTGTTTGTGTTTTTACATTTACACTGAAGATGGCATTTAATTTCATGGTACGATGTGCAGTGACAATAAAGTAAACAACCCCAGGCAGCTGTATCTTCTCTTAAATTCCCAAATTCATTGCAAGCTCACAGGGACAAGCTGTGGCAGGCTACAGCAAGGCCAAAAGACGGGCCCGGGCCAAACCCCTTCTGACCTTCAGCTTATCAAACTCAATCTTGCTCGCCGTGTAAATGAGTTCTTCCATGTGACGCATACGGCCGACCTCAGAGTTACATTCTTCGATGATCTAAAGCAGAGATTTGGAGACAGGTGTGAGGCAGAAGAGAAAAAAAAAACATCAGCATCAGGTTGTGTTTAACCTTGGGGGGCCTGGGTGGGCGTGGCCAGCTCAACGCCACTCATGTTGGGGCGCCTGTGGCGGCCCGAGTGCTCTGCCAGCGAAAACAGAGCTCCGTTTTTGCTGGCAGACGGTTCCAGGAGGCTGTCACAGCCGAAAACAGAGCTGGGTTTTAAATATGTTGTGAGGGAAAGACGCAGGAGCCATGGAATCAGAGAGTAAGATGTTTATTGCGAGATGACAAGCGATTCGGACCAGCCAATCAGAGAGCTGGTAACAGGGAACATTTGCATATATAACACTGGGTGCGACCCTCCGGAGCTCCGTTTTCATTGGCAGAGGCACCGTAGGCCGGTCCTTCGCTGTTTCCCAGGGTGGGGTCCCACAGGCCAGTTCTAAGCACCTCACGGGCCGTATCTTACTTGTGGGCCTTGAGTTTGACGTTGCTGTTTTAGAGGGCGCCAGGTTGGATGGATGGATGGATGGATAGATAGATAGATAGATGAATGACAAATGGATGAATAGATAAGATAGACAGATAAATAGATAGATAAATAGATGATGGATGGGTAGGTAGGTAAGTAGATAGGTCGGTAGGTCGGTAGATAGATAGATAGATAGATAGATAGCAATATATAGCAATAGCAGTAGACTTATATACCGCTTCATAGGCCTTTCAGGCCTCTCTAAGCGGTTTACAGAGAGTCAGCATATTGCCCCCAACAATCTGGGTCCTCATTTTACCCACCTCGGAAGGATGGAAGGCTGAGTCAACCCTGAGCCGGTGAGATTTGAACCGCTGACCTGCTGATCTAGCAGTAGCCTGCAGTGCTGCATTTAACCACTGCGCCACCTTGGCTCTTAGATAGATAGGTAGATAGATAGATAGATAGATAGATAGATAGATAGATAGATAGATAGATAGATAGATGATGGATATGTAGGTAGGTAAGTAGATAGATGGATAGATGGATGGATGGATGGATGGATGGGTAGGTAGGTGGGTGGGTGGGTGGGTGGATGGATGGATGGGTAGGTAGGTAAGTAGATAGATAGATGGATGGATGGGTAGGTAGGTAGGTAGGTAGGTAGATGATAGATAGATAGATAGATAGATAGATAGATGATAGATAGATAGATGGATGGGTGGATGGATATGTAGGTAGGTAGGTAAGTAGATGGATGGATGGGTAGGGAGGGAGGTAAGTAGATAGATAGATAGATGGATGGGTGGATGGATAGGTAGGTTGGTCGGTCGGTCGATCAATCGATCGATCGATGATGATGGATGGATATGTAGGTAGGTAGGTAAGTAGATAGATGGGTGGGTGGGTAGATGGATGGATGGATGGATGGATGGATGGATCGACGGATGATGGATGGATGGATAGTAGGTAGGTAAGTAGATAGGTAGGTAGGTAGATAGATTATAGATAGATAAATAGATAGATAACTATCTATCTATCTATCCATCCATCCATCTATCCACCCGAAGCCGAGGTGGCGCAGTGGTTAGAATGCAGTACTGCAGGCTACTTCAGCTGACTGCAGTTCAGCAGTTCGGCTGTTCAAATCTCACCGGCTCAAGGTTGACTCAACCTTCCATCCTTCCGAGGTGGGTAAAATGAGGACCCGGATTGTTGGGGGCAATATGCTGACTCTGTAAACCGCTTAGAGAGGGCTGAAAGCCCTATGAAGCGGTATGTAAGTCTAACTGCTATTGCTATCTATAATCTATCTAATCAATCTGTCCGTCCGTCCGTCCGTCCGTCCATTCATCCATCCGACTTAGTCCCTGATCCTTTCAAGGAGAATATTTGTAGCTCAGGGTTCAAATGAGGGCCCCTGTGGTGCTCTCTGAGCTTGGTTATTTGCTTGCAGATGTTTCATTACTCAAACTAGGTAACATCATCAGGGCTTGTCTCTATTCATGGCTACTTTTACCTTGGAAACAGAAGCCAGGGCCTTCAGAGCGTTTTGTTCTCGCAAAGACGCTTCTTCCGTCCGGCGCAGGATATTCTGGACACACACAAAATAAAACCAAGAGGAAGGAATTTCTGGTTAGAAGGGAGCAAAAACCCTGAATTCAGAAGAGTTTGAACTGGGCATGCCCTGGTCTTAAGACAGAAGCTCAGGTAATCCCAATTATTGAAAATATTCCAAGCTGAAAAAAGAGGAATCTGTTGAGGTTCAAACACAACCAGAGAGAACAGGCTGGTGTTGGACCATTAACTGTAAAAATTAGACCGGAAAAGTTTGGAGTTTAAATTATAAGGGCAGAGTCAAATGTGAAACTTTTGGCACTCCTCTGGTTCAGCATCCCATTCTCACAATCCTAAAACCCTTCTTCCAACTGGATTTCTGGCTTGCTTAGAAATGTGTGCTTCATAGCCGATACACCATTCAAACAATAGCCTGTTCTGGCCTAGGTTTCCCCAGCAGCACGAAGCCGAGTCCTTGTCCCGATAAACCCCTTTTCTTTAATTTACAGTGAATTCCTCCCTAAGTTTTTCCTCTCCCCAAGTCTTTCAAGGTAGATCACAATTACCGACCTTTGTCAGGCTTGGAGAGTGGCCAGGCCGATATCTTTCAGACGTTGCAATGCTTGGCAAGAATGCAGGAATGAATAAATTGTCTCCTGCAAACTCCCCTCCCCTTTTGCTCCTCTTTTATTCCCTATGGGAGGGGCCATTCACCGTCCACCTGTGGCCTTACTCCCAAGTCGACCCTTGTTTTTTAGCCGTTCCCTTCGTCTGGCAACTCTGCGCATGCGCACACTGGGAACAGGCTCCGGCTGTTCTTCTGCCTCACTGATGTCTGACTCTGAAGGCAGCTGATAACTGACGGACGGCCCTCACCCCCTCTCTGCCTCAGACACAGAGCCCTCGTCAGAGCCTTCCCCAGACTCCAGGACTGGCCCATCTTCCTCCACAACCTCCTCACTGTCCAAATCGCCCATCACATTGCCAAGGAAAAAGGAGATATGAATGGGTTTCTCTGCTCAGGGCAGATTCTGTGGGTGAAGGCCTGAAATGAGCTCCCAGGGAAATTGAAAATATAGTGACAACAAATGGATTAGTCCGCCGTCCCTGCCTCAGATTCCCTGTAGCTGGATCCTCATTTGCACCCAGAGGCATAGACGGCAAAGCTGCTCTGATCAAACAAATTTGATCACTGCCCGTTAGATGGAGGAGAAATTGAAACCAGCAATATTTCAGTGCTTTAATTTCAACAGACCTTGCCAAAAGATGTCAATAGTTCCTCTCCTCTCCTCAAATATCCAGAGAAGAGAAAAGGGGGGGGGAGACAGAGATGCAGAGAAAAAAATGGAAATGACCGTGAAAAAGGGGGAATAAAATGGAGGAGAGGTAGCCAAAAGAAGAGGGAGGGAGGGAGGGAAGGAAGGAAGGAAGGTAAGAGGGAAGGACAGAAGAAGATGAGAATGAGGAAAGGGAAAAGAAGGGAAGAGGAGGGAGGGAGAGAGGGAGGGAAGAAAGGAAGGAAAATGGAGAAAAAGAAAAAGGAGAGAAATAGAGATAGCAAGATATATAGATATATAGATATATAGATATATAGATATATAGAGATAGATAGATAGATAGATGATAGATAGATAGATAGATAGATAGATAGATAGATAGATAGAGATAGAGATAGATATAGATAGATATTGATAGAGAGACAGACAGACAGACAGGGAGACAGACAGAGAAAGATGTGTGTGTATGTGTGTATGTTTGTGTATAGAGACTCAGAGACAGAGACACACACACAGAGAAAGATATATGTGCATATGTGTGTGATGTGTGTGTATATATAGGGAGAGAGAGAGATAAAAAGGAAGGAAGGAAGGAAGGAAGGAGGGAAGGACAGAAGAAGATGGGAATGAGGAAAGGGAAAAGAAAGGAAGAGGAGTGAGGGAGAGAGGGAGGGAAGAAAGGAAGGAAAATGGAGAAAAAGAAAAAGGAGAGAAATAGAGATAGCAAGATAGATAGATGATAGCTAGATAGATAGATAGATAATAGATAGATAGAGACAGACAGACAGACAGAGAAAGGTGTGTGTATGTGTGTATAGAGACTCAGAGACAGACACACACACAGAAAAAGATACATGTGCATATGTGTGGGTGTGTGTGTATATATAGGGGGAGAGAGAGAGAGATAAAAAGGAAGGAAGGAAGGAGAGAGAAAGAAAGAGACAGGAAGGAATGATGGAAGGAAGGAGGAAAGGAAGGAAGGAAGGAAGGAAGGAAGGAAGGAAGAAAGAAAGAAAGAAAGAAAGAAGAAAGAAAGAAAGAAAGAAAGAATTAGCACTAAAGAGAAAACTGACAGGCATATATCATCTTGGGTTAGGTCTTGCTGTCCCAATCTGCCACCACCCCAGCCCCCCCCTCCAAGGGATGCTTTCCTTCGACCCAGAAGCCCCCTCCTCTGCCCTTATAGCCACCCCGATTCTTGGCTCCGCCCGGCTCTCACCTCCAAGAGCATCTTGATACGTGTGATCCTCTGGAAAGGAAGCAGCAGAAAGGACATGAAGGGGAGGCGTTGGCACTGGGGCTGCTCCTGGAGTCGTGTAACCACGATGGCAAACTGAGCGTTCTTCTCCCTAAGAGGGAAAAGGAAGGGAAGCTGCACCCAAGAGCATCGGACCTGAATTCGGGGCTTTGGGACGGCTAGGGAAATATGGAAGGGCCAAAGCATCTGGTCATGCCAGAACGTGAGCTGTCAGCTCCAGCGCGCATGTGTGCGTCAGCCAGCTGATTCTCGGCCTTCTGGAGGGCCATGGAAAGCTGTTTCCTTGCTCCTCAGGCTCTGGAGCTCCTCCCGGAGCTTTCCTGAAGCCTGAGGAGCACGAAAACATCCTTCTCCAGCCACCCGGAGGACCTCCAGGAGCCAGAAACGGATCTTTTCCAAACTTCTGGTTGGCCCGTTGGGCCAGTTTTTTGCCCTTCTGATGTTTTGGAGGCCTGGGGACGGCAAAAACAGGCCCAACAAGCCAACCAGAAGGGCCCTTTTGGTGCGTTTTTTGCCCTCCCCAGACTCCGGAGACTTTCCTGAAGCCTGAGGAGCACGAAAACAGCTTTCCATGGCCCTCCAGAAGGCTGAAAATCAGCTGGCTGGTTCTGGCTGGTTCCCATGTTCCGGAGGCTTTCCTGAAGCCTGGGGAGGGTGAATCCCCCCCCCTCATGCAGGGGAGAGGGTTGTGCGCGCATACGCAGGTGGGTGGGGAACATTGCATTGTGGGTGTGGGGCACGCACGCGCACTATTGCGCGGACACACACAATTTTGGCATGCGTTTACAAAAAGGTTCGCCATCAATGTGTTAGACTAAGCAGAAACACGTAACAAAGATGTTTATGGGGCACAGGTACATCCGCATCCATTACCCATGACATTAAGAACGGGATTCCCACTTCAAAGTTACATTCACAGCCCAAGGGATGGCCATGATCAACCACTAACAAGTTCTGCAGGGGTAGCTGGATGGCTGCTGTTGAAAAGACATGGTGGGTTAATATCTTTTGGAGATATTGGTGATACCAGCAGCTTAGAATTCAAAATGGTGACCAGACTGCCAAATGAGGGGAAACTACAACTCCCAGAATTCTCAGCGAGGTCAAAACAGGTTCGGAAAACAGCCCGAGGAGTTTCTCCAAATAATTTCTCATGTTCTGGCCTAGGCTTTCTCAGCAGCACGAAGCCGAGTCCTCATATCGATAAAACCCTTTTATTTAATTTAGAGTGAATTCCTCCCCAGCAAAGTCTTTCCTCTCCCACAGTCTTTCAAGACAGTTCACAATTACCGACCTTAGCCAGGCTTGGAGAGCGGCCAGGCCGATATCTTTCAGACGAAGCAATACTTACTTCAGGATTGGGCGGCATACAAATCTATTAAAACTCAAACTCAAAACTCAATGCAGGAATGAACTAATTGTCTCTTGCAAACTCCACTCCCCTTTTGCTCCTCTTTTATTTCCTCTGGGAGGGGACATCCACTATCCACCTCTAGCCTTACTCCAAAGTCGGCCTTTGTTCGTAAGTGGTTTCCTTCGTCTGGCAACTCTGCGCATGCGCACACTGGGAACAGGCTCCAGCTGTTCTTCTGCCTCACTGATGTCTGACTCTGAAGGCAGCTGAGAACTGTCAGACGGCCCTTGCCCCCTCTCTGCCTCAGACACAGAGCCCTCGTCAGAGCCTTCCCCAGACTCCAGGACTGGCCCGTGTTCCTCCCCAACCTCCTCACTGTCCAAATCTGCTGCCAGATCCACTGGCCGCTACCGGGCCACAACAATGTAGTTTGGGTGTTCGACAAACAGCTGGTGGGCCACAACAGCTGAACTCATTTTCCCCAAGGATGATCCAGCAGTCTATTTGCCTTTCCTCCTTCTTTACTCACATGAGGCTACTGTAGGTCTTCTCCTGGTAGAGCTGGTTGCGGACGTAATCAATGTAGACCGAGAAGCTCTGCTGAGCGTGGTCCTCCACAATATCGCAAACGTCTGAGATCTGCAGGCTTTCCGCCAGCCGCCGTTCCAGATCCTGTAAGAACCTGCCAAGAGGAAGGACTGGCATCAGATGGCACTTGGGTTATTCAGAGAAGCCCCAGCAAAAATAGCGCTCTTGTGTCTCCAGACGGGGATCTATTTCCACCTCTTGAAGTGGGGGAAGTAACCATTAAACAGATGATCGTGCAGCTGGAGAACAGAACTAGCCTGCTGTTCATCACAGATGGACACCATGATCAGACGAATAGGGGTGAGCCCTATGGGTATGCTTCCTTCTGAAGGGGAAGATTAATCAGAATCAGAAGAACAGAGTTGGAAGGGACCCTGGAGGTCTTCTAGTCCAACCATTGCTCGAGCAGGAGCCCCTATACCCATGCTGGTGAAACTATGGCACATGTGCCAGAAGTGGCACAGAGAGCCATCTCTCCGGGCACGGCAGCTATTGCCCGTTGCTTTTCTGGGTTCTGGTGCGCACATGCGCGCTGGCTAGCTGGTCTTCCGGTAACTGGAAGAGCAACTTCCGGGCATGCATGCTGGTCTTTGTGGGCGCATGCATGCCAGGAACCAGAACCTCAGCTTCCTGGCATGCGTACAAACAGAGGAACTGCTCTTCCAGTTTCCAGTGTTCCCTAAAGTGCACGCCCTCCCGTTTCAGCACTCGGTACCAAAAAAGGTTCACCAACACTGCCCTATTCCATTTCAGACAAATACCGTATTTTTCGGAGTATAAGACGCACCTTTTCCCCTCAAAAAAAAAAAAAAAGGTGTATTACAGTTAAAACTCTTGAATGTACTAAAAGAAGAAAAGGCAATTCAATCATGGTTTCAGTATGGGCAGTTACAGGCCAGATGGAAAAAAGATCAAAAAATCGGTTTTATGCAAGACGAGGATAATTTACTAAAACAAATTAGAGATCAAAGTCCAATGCATATAAAGAGACTATATAATGCATTAATAGAAATGGATTCGGAAACAGAATTAGTTAATGAGCTCCGTTTTCAGCTGCCACAGCAGAGGTGGGTTCCTACCAGTTCGCACCTATTCGGTAGAACTGGTTCGTCAAATCTACCGAACCGGTTAGAAGAGGTTCCACCAGTGGACCCGGAAAGCAGGCCACACCTACAGAAGAGGTTCCAAATTTTTTTGAAACCCACCACTGGTCCTTGGATATGATTATTCTACACTATCATGCTCATATTTATAAAACTCAGTGCCTCTGTGAAAGGCAAGGATGACTACTGCGTTTGTAGTGCAATCAGAACATTCCATGTATTGAAGTTGTTTTAATGCAAACCAAAGATGCCTTTTAAAAAACAAGTTTACATCATATTCTTGTGCATGCCAGTGCTGTGTGTGAGGTAATTTAAGGTGGTTCTGACAAGTGTCGTCGGCACCTTCATATCTGGTCACATGGGCGGCAAGCCACTCCCATCCGGTCACATGGATGGCAAGCCACTCCCATCCGGTCACATGGGCGGCAAGCCACTCCCACAAAGGAGGTCACACCCACAGAGTAGGTTTGAACAATTTTTGAAACCCACCACTGTGCCACAGCCTCCTGCAACCTATTGCCAATGAAAATGGTGGCTGTCCCAAGCTCCATTTTCACTGGCAGAGGGTTGCAGAAGGCTGTGGCAGCGGAAAACGAAGCTCGGGAGACTGTTTTCACTGGCAGAAGCGCTGCGGGCCAGTCCTTTGCTGTTTCCAGAGTGGCAATGTGGGTCAGATCTAAGTACCTTGTGGCCGGATACAGCCCCTGGGCTTTGAGTTTGACACCCCTGTTTTAGAGGGTTGTGAGGTTTATCTGTGTCCTCAGGGTCACCTAAGAAGTGCTCCTGGTTCCTATCGTCTGCAATTATTTTTCCCCTCTGGAAATCCATTCCTACTCCCATTCCATTCCAAGGGTGCTCATCCCAAATTGTATAGGGAAAAGTCTGTAGAGATTCCCTTCTTGGATGAGAAGTGAAACGTCTTCAAAAGAAAAATAGCAATAGCAATAGCAGTTAGACTTATATACCGCTTCATAGGGCTTTCAGCCCTCTCTAAGCGGTTTACATAGTCAGCATATCGCCCCCACAGTCTGGGTCCTCATTTCACCCACCTCGGAAGGATGGAAGGCTGAGTCAACCTTGAGCCGGTGAGATTAGAACCGCTGAACTGCAGATAACAGTCAGCTGAAGTGGCCTGCAGTACTGCACCCTAACCACTGCGCCACCTCTGCTCTTCGAAATGAAGGAAGTCTAGTTGCCTCCTGAAAAAGCACTGTTGGGACTCTCTTTGATTAGTTTCCATCCATTGTTTCTCGTCCTTCTGCTTTGATGCTTTGGAAAATAAGTTGACACCTCCCTTATTTATAGTAGCCCCTCAAATACTGGAATACTGCTATCACGTCATCCCTCATAATGACATCAGCCCTTCACGGTAAAGGTTCCCCTCGCACATATGTGCTAGTCATTCCCGACTCTAGGGGACAGTGCTCATCTCCGTTTCAATGTCAAAGACCCAGCTGTCCGAAGATGTCTCCGTGGTCATGTGGCCGGCATGACTAAACGCCAAAGGCGCACGGAACACTGTTACCTTCCCACCAAAGGTGGTTCCTATTTTTCTACTTGCAGTTTTACATGCTTTTGAACTGCTAGGTTGGCAGAAGCTGGGATAAGTAACGGGAGCTCACTCTGTTACATGGCGCTAGGGATTCAAACCGCCGAAAAGCCGACCTTTCTGATCGACAAGCTCAGCGTCTTAGCGTCCCTCCCTTCAAGGTGACCAGTAGCAAATTGAGGATTTCACAATTGGCTGCCTTCATTCATTCTGGAGAATGGTCCAGAGCAATGAAGATTGGATGAAAGATGGGAAGAGAGGGAAAAAACCTGACCTTTCGCTCACTTCCTGGACTTTGCGTATGTTGGAGAAGAGAATCCGGTGCTCGCGCAGAAGGATGGTGCCAGCCAGCTCCCGAGACTCCATGAAGTGCTCGATCAGAAGGGCTAGCGAGCGTAGGTAGGAAGCTTCAGAGGTCACCACCTCGAAGAGACTCTGATCCCAGAGGCCCAGACCCACAAAGGCACAATGAGTAACCTCTTACATTCACCTTAAATGTGTTATGCAAAAATATGTATAACAATGTTCCCCCCCTGTTTCTAATTTCTTACTCTATTCTAATTCTCAGTACTGCCAATCTTGTTAGAAAGATCTTTTTCTATCCATCATCTCTCACCCTTTTGGAAGTTTCACTTCCTCTCTTCTTAACTTGCCTCCCATGGGTCCTCATCTACAGCTTTCATTTTCAACCCAATCATTATCTCCATCTCCGCTATTTTTTGCTGCCACTCCACCCAATCCTCTGTCTTTTTTTCAAAAATATTTTTAGGTTTACTGGATTCCATTTTTCTACCACCCAATATATGTTCTCCCAACTTTATCTTATATATCTTAAAGAATAGGCCATGGGAATCTTTACCAGATCAATGGACAGAGTGAGGCTTAGAGTCCATCGTTTAAGAATGGTGATCTGCTATTTGCAATACAATACAAGCAGGCCTTGTTAAAATATTCATGACTGGGAGAGACATGGGAGCAAGGTCAGCCAATGAATATGCATAGCAACTAAGCCAGCCAATGGGAACGTAAACAGAACTGAGTCTGTGCAGAGAATTGAAACAGAAACGTAAGAAGAAAGCAGTCTGCTGCTCTGTGAAGTAAACTAGCAGTCTTTCTGGTCTGCTGAAATGAATCTAACTGCTTGTGTTTGCCTGTAACTCTCCTGCCTTGTGTTTACTTGGAAGAACCACCTGTTGGTATTGTACATTTATTCATCTATTCTTATGTATATAAAGAAGTTAATGAATCCAGCTGCATCAGTTATCTGTCTGTACTTCTGGATTTGAATTTATGCAACAAACTCTGAAAGGCCTTCACTTATGATCACAACTGAGAGCAGAATTGTGGTTGTTAAGTTGTTCTGGTCATAAGTGAAGACATCCACATGACCAGACCTGATTCCCCCCCCCCCCGCCAATTTTTAAAAGCAGTTGTTAAGCCGATCATGTGGTCATTAAGCGAATTCACTCTCCCAAATGGGCATCTTTTGCCGAAAACTGACAAAAACCATTGATACTGGATGCTGCAACTGGTTGCAAATGTGTGAGCTTCATCACTGGAGGCTTCCAAGAAGAGACTGGACTGCCATCTGTCAGAAACAGTGTAGGGTTCCCCGCTTAGGTGTGTGTGTGTGTGTGGGGGGGGGGTTGGACTATATGACCTACAAGGTCCCTTCCAACTCTGTTAAATCTGTTAAACATGTGAGTCGATTGGCAAGTATCCAACATGTGGTTTTGTGATCACGGGGAAAAGAGAGCAGCGCAACGTTTTCCAACAGTTAGGAGTGTTTTGCACTGCATAAAACGCACTTCTTTCTGAGGCCACTGTAGCTCCAATGGGTTGTTAAACAACCGATTGTGAGTCGAGAACTACCTGTAGTTGATGAGTCAGATTTCACCCAGGGGAACCTTGCAACAACCTGTTGGCTGCCTAAAGGAGACAACACAATGCTGGCAACAGCTGGAACAAGATGTATTCTGCATCATGAAGATACAGCAGGGGTAAAAAAAAAAGTCGCCAGGGACCTATCTGTGCTTGGGAGTGGCTCTTATTTTGCTTTATTCCATTGCTAACACAATTTACAATTATGTCTTGTGTTATCGGGGGGGGGGGGCAGAATCCACTAACATACACACGGAAAGTTCGTACACACTTATATCAGCACAAAATTCATCCAACATTAGGATATTCTGTCTCCCTAGTGCCACATCAGTTGGAAAAATAATATTAATCTGTTGATATAGCTCGGGTCATAATTCACGCGTGAAACACCCAGTCCCAAGCTGCAAATAAAGATGACTCTCAACTTAAAATGATCTCATTTTCTAGGTGGGGGGTGGGGTGGGGAGAACCCCGCCAACACAACTCCTTAGGGTGTTCAACAAAACTTTGCATGTTCTGATCGTTCTCAAAGCAGAATAACAGAGGTGGAAAGGACCTTGGAGGTCTTCTAGTCCAACCCCCTGCACAGGCAAGAAACCCCACGCCGTTTCTGACAAATGGTTGTCCAATCTCTTCTTTAAAAAACCTCCAGTGTTGGAGCACCCAGGACATCTGGAGGGAAGTCGTCCCACCGATGAATTGTTCCGACGGCCAGGTAAACGTCTGAAGGGTCATTTCCATGTCAAGTGGTTCTAGAGCTCCCTGCTCGACCATCACGGATTTTGATGAAATTTGGTGTGAACTTGCACACCCGTCCCCAATGAACATTGGCAAAGTGTTGTGTTTGCGGATGCAATACTTGAGGAGATATAGTCATTTGTTTGACCCCATACTGTAGCCTTCGAGTCTGAGATTTCAGCAACTTTGAGACATAATATTTCCGGCAATATTATGTTGAGAGAAACAAAATTGCCCATCTTGTACAACTTCTTGTGCCACCATGTTTCCCCCGAAAATAAGACAGGGCAGTGACGTGCGGCAAGGTTTACAGTTGGTGAGGCAAGAGCGTGGCGGTGGCGAGAAGCAGCATTCCCGCGGCTGTCCCCGATAGAGGCGTCTCGCGTTTATGTCCGCCATAGATGTGAGACGCCTCTGTCAGGGACAGCGGTGGGGAGCGAGGCGGCGGAACGTGCCCCAATGGGTGACTCTGCTTAAGTGTTTAAAAAAAGCCTTTAAAAAAAGTGCCCTCTGCAGGAGGAGGCGAGAGAACCACGTGCCTCCTTTGCATAAGGAATTTTTCGCCTTTTAACCCTTGCTTAACTCTGCTCAAGATAGACTAAAGGAGGCATGTGGTTCTCTCGCCTCCTCCTGTAGAGGGCACTTTGTTTAGAGGCTTTTTTAAACAGTTAAGCACTAAGCAGAGTCATCCACTGTGACTCTGGCAGCAACTACCTCAGCCTTTTTCCTTTTACATTTTCTTTTCTTTTCAGGATGACAGTGGTGAGGCCCTGCCTCCCCTGACTGCACATCCCTGTGACAGGGTCTTATTTTCTCTTGACGCCCAAAATAAGCACTTGGACTTATTTTCGGCGTGATCTTACTATTTTTGAGGTGCAGGAGGCAGTGAGTGTGGTCACCTCATGGCTGCTGCTGTGTTGCGCGTCGCTGGACCTGCCACTCTTTTTGTGGCAGCCATTACCGTAACAGAAGGGGCGCAGTGGCTAGAGTTGGGGAGTGGCTGTTAGGTAAGGACTTGTGGGGTGCATGGGGCATGTTCCCCTCTCCCTCCCCTCCCCTCCAGTCTCGCCTCTTCACTTCATTTTGTTTGCATGGCAAGTGACCAGAGGAAATGGCAGGGATGGAGAGCTTCCTTTCAGGGGAGATCTTATTTTAGCGCATGCGCTCAAAAGCCCGATTGGGCTTATTATCCGGGGAGATCTTATTTTAAGGGGAAACCGGGTACATTAAAGAAAATAATAAAAAACATTCTCATGAGCGATCTCCATCTAGATAAGTTGGACCAAAGTTGGCCAAAAATGACTGCAGCTCGAAAAAAGATTATTTCATTTCATTTCATGCGAGACCGCCTACTGCCCAACGGCCGATAAGATCCCACAGGGTGGGCCTCCTTCGGATACCGTCAGCCAGACAGTGTCGGCTGGCGGGCCCCCGGAGGAGAGCCTTCTCTGTGGCTGCTCCAACCCTGTGGAATCAGCTACCCCCAGAGGTCCGGACCTTACCCACTCTCATGGCCTTCAGGAAAGCCGTTAAAACCTGGCTGTTTCGGCAGGCCTGGGGCTGTTGACCTTAGTGTTAAGGTCCAGCCCTGATTAGAACGTATGTGTGTTGTGAATTTTAAACTATTTTCCTATTTTGCTTTTCTTTTTTTTCTTCTTTCGTTGTAAGCCGCCCGGAGTCCTCCGGGATTGGGCGCCTATAAATTTAATAAATGAAATGAAATGAAAAAAGATTAAAGTTTGCCTTTATTATTTCTCTGGAAGGAAAGGTATGAGACACGTGAAACTTTGTGCGCAATAACTTAGCAACACAAGGTTTACGAATATAAAATTTCATTCTCCTACTGCTTTCCCAAAGCTCGCAAATTGAGTGTAAAGTTGACGGTTTTTGTAAAAACGCCAAAAATAGGGCATTTTCAGCCAGCTTTTACAAAAAAAACCACCTTCTGGAAACTCTGTAACACTTTACCAATGTTCGTATTGTGCATATTCACACCACATTTCATCAAAATCCGTGATGGACGATTTATTCTCGAACATTCTTGCTATTCTCGTTGGGGATAGCTGCCACCTGTAAAACATCTTATACAAATTTTCTTTATATGCTGTTGACATGGTCATTTTATAATTTTGAGATCATAATTTCTGCCAATTCTCTAAGTCTATCCCATGTTCCAAATTTTTCCCCCAAACAATCATAGATTCTTTCACTTGTTCTTCTTCTGACTTAACCTCTAATAAGCATCCGTACAGTTTTTTAATCACCTTTTCATCAGTACCTATCAAAATTTTATCTAACGCAGTCTTTTTATCACGGAAACCTTCCATTTTTGAAATCTTTATCATATCTAGAATGTATTTGCACATATGAAAACCAGTTCATCTTTATACCTTGCTGTTCCAGTTCTTGCATAGATTTAAGTTCACCCTTTGCATTCAATATTTCACTATATCTAACTGTTTGTTCCTTTTTGTATGTTATTGGATAGGGAAAAAGCTTCAATAGTTGATAACCAGGCTGGAATTTTTAAATAGTGTTGCCATTTAATCTTCTCCCAATTTAATAACAAAGCCTCATGTTTGTAATGTCTTTCAGCTGCTTTAAGTAGTAAGTGTGCTCCTCGGAAGGGCACTTTTACTTTTCTTGTATTCCTCATTATATATCTTTTTTAGTTGAACGCAATCTCTATCAAACCATATTTTGTTTTTTGTAACTAGCATTTTGGGGTGAGCTAGTGATCTGTTACTGAGAACCGAATTCAAATTTAAAATTAAGAATTCAAGCCCTTCTAGGTAAGATCCCCCACAGTTATTTCTTAAAAGAGATGTTCGTAACTCTATGGTTTCAGGGGCTAACATCCATTTGGTAACTTCCTTAGCGTTTTTCTCATTCCATTTAATTTTTACCTGGGTATTTTGAGTCTCTAACCTGGGTAGGTAGGCTGTGCCTGCCCTTAAAGAATTCTGGTGCAATGTGAGAGTAAGGAGTATTGTATTATGATCACTTTCCAGTCGTGAGTCTACCTCAATCTTCTGTAAGAACTTCAGGAGGTCATATGATATTATCCAGTAGTCAACTGTGGATTTTCTTCCTGCTCCCCGATAAGTATATTCTACTGGGAAGTCGCCCCATGGGGACCCGTTAAGGATACAAAGATCCAAACGTTCAGTCATTTGTCTTACACATAAGTCTGCCCAATTAGCTTTAGGGTCTTTAAATTGTCTGGCATGCAAAGATTCATCTGTTACATTTTCATTGTAGTGAATCTTAAACTGCTTATATAATGCTTGATCATTTGGACCCATCCTAGCGTTTAAGTCCCCCCCCCCCTATAATTATTGCAGCTTTGGGGAATTTGACTGAACAGCCAAAAATAAAATCTTCTATGCTGTCCCAAATCTTGTTAATCATTAAATATCCCCTGTGTTTTAGTTGCCTTGTACCATGGGAAAGCGTGTCATCCTAACAGCAAATCATTTCCTTCTACAGTCAATAATCTAGAATTTCTTAATGTTATCCATTCCTTTACCCACATCAAACCTGTTGGGCAATTTTCTGAAATCAGACCACTTGAGATGGAATGGCCCTGATGCCAGTTTCGGACACCTTTAATTCTGCCTGGTGGGAAACGCCTTCCTTACCTAAATCCTGTTAAACTCACCTCTTGCATTTTCCTCTCTTCTGGGCTGATGTTTTCCAAAACGCCACTTTCTCGCACAGCTGGCAGCTCTTGCCAAAGGGTGCTATGAGGGACGGGGCCCTGGGGTCCCGTTGTCCCTTCCCCAGGAGAAGGGGCTCTGTAGTCCGAGCTGCTGAAACTGCTGTTCCGTGGCACCGTTTGCCGCTTGATCTCCTTGGAGATGACGGCCTGGCGATAGGTTTGATACAAAGGCTCTGCGAGACAACAGAAGTCAGAGAAAGACACAACACAATGAACCTTGGTGGGGGAATAACGGGCCATCACCAAATGAACGATTGTCCTCAACTTACAACTGCAATTGAGCCCTAAATTTCTTTTGCTAAGGAGGAAAGTGTCAGCGTTACAAATGACATCCAGAATTAAATCAGAGTCCAAGGCATTGCTTTCACCAAAGTTCCAATTTAATAAGAGAGACATGTTGGCACATCTGGGAAAACCCGAATCTGAAAGCTTCCCGGTTTTCCCCACCTAGTTGAAAGTTCAAGATCTTGCCCCCACACCCACAAGCCCATCACATGGTCCAATCTTCCACTGCCATGCTGGCAGTTCCACCCGTCCAGCTCCGGTCAGGTGCAGAGATGCAGAGACAAAGGATGACATTGGCTTTCTAGAAAGAATTTTGTTGTGGCTACAAAGTACGCAACTCCTTACAATCCTCCCTCTCATTTTCCCACAATAGAAAATACATAGTAGAATAATAGAAAAAGTGGCAGGCCAAAGATCCAAAAGAAAAGATGGCTACAGGCCTGACGGAGAGTTGTGAAGTGAGTTTTGAACCAGTCTACGGCTTTCCTTGACCCAACTGTTAATTGAATCACGGTAGTTCAGAGGTGGTATTCAGACAGTTTGGATTGGTTTAGGCGAACCGATAGTGGCAACCTGCAGGTGGGCCAGTCCACTCGCCCATGTGCAATCCCATCCTATATTACTGTGTTTTTGATGTCGCATGCATGTGTAGACAGCGTGAACTAGAGAGCTATTTGCCGTGTTTTATGATGCCGCACGCATGTGCAGATGGCGTATGTGAGCTAATTGCTGTGTTTTGTAATGCCGCATGCATATGCTGATGGCGCACGAATGAGCGAAGCATGCATGCGCACCAGTGGTGGGTTCCGGATCCTGGTGCAACTACTACGGTGCAACAAGGCCTGGCCTCCTCCACATGAACGTGCGCAGCACACGCATGCATCCGTACCTCCTGCGACGTCTCCGTGACGCTTTAGTGTCTCGGCGGAGCGTCGTGCAGAAGCGCCGAAGAGCTCAAATACAGGTAAGGAGGGCGGGCGGGCGGGTGGGTGGGCCCTCCGGAACACTGTTCCTGGTATGGTACCCAGTGCTCCCAGCAGGAACCGGTACGCTCATACCGGGGTGTACCGCCTGCAACCCACCACTGAAGCGCTCATATTTCCAGTGCTGGGCAAACCAGCAGTAACAGTAAATGAATCCCACCTCTGCTGCAGTTGCTAAATTAGCGACACAGTTGTTCAGTGAATCTGGCTTCCTCATTGACTTTGCTTGTCAGAAGGTCACAAGAGGGGGTCACTTGACCCTGGGACTTACAACCGTCACAAATATAAACCTGTTGCCAAGCATCCAAATTTTGATCGCGTTTTGATCACATGGGGATGCAGCAAAGGTTGTGTGAAAAATAGGTCACTTTCTTCAGTGCTGTTGTAACTTTGAACCGAATAACGAATGGTTATAAGTCGAAGACTATCCACATGTCATTTAAAAAAAAATATCCTTCAAGGTTGCAATCATCCAGGTTTTGCCCCGGAGTTCTCAGAAAGCTGTCAGTTTCCTGTTAAATATTATAAGTGTATCTGAAAATCTATTTTAAGTTGTGTGAAGTAAAGGGCATAGTGCAGTGTTTCTTGACCTCAGCCATTTTAAGATGTGTGGACTTTAACTCCCAGAATTCCCCCAGCCAGTTTTGCTGGCTGTGGAATTCTGGGAGTTGAAGTCCACGCTCTTAAGAGAGTTGAAACAGAAACTTTGTGGTAGCTGGCTTGGGATTCTGGGAGTTGAAGTTCATACATCTCAACGTAGTTGAAACTGAGAAACTTCGTGATGATTGATTGTGGAATTCTGGGAATTGAAATCCACACATCTTAACAGAGTTGAAACAGAAACTTTGTGGTAGCTGGCTTGGAATTCTGGGAGTTGAAGTTCATACATCTTAAAGTAGTTGAAACTGAGAAACTTTGTGGTGACTGATTGTGGAATTCTGGGGGGGGGGTTGAAGTCCACGCAGGTTAAAATGACTGAGGTCGAGAAACACTGGAATAGTAAGTTCCTAGGAATGTCTCCAGCACATGGTCTCCACACCTAGAATCTGTGTAAGTGAACTTTGAAAACCTAAAGAAGGAAATCTGGATGAGTAACTACCAGGGAATGGTAGCACAAGGATTTAGCAATGAGGCAGGCGCCCTAATCAGGCTTTTAAACCACTTCAGCAGTGAACTATGCCTCCAGGGCAGCGTTTCTCAACGTCGTCAACTTTTAAGATTTGCGGACTTCAACTCCCAGAGTTGAAAGCACCAGAAGGCAAGACAAGAAACAACAGGTGGAAACTAATCAAGGAGAGAAGCAGCCTGGAATTGAGGAAAAAATTCCTAACAGTGGGGACAAATAACCAGTGGAACAGAAGTTGCCTCCAGAAGTTGTGGGTGCTTCATCACTGGAGTTTTTAAAGTTAGGAAGGGCAGCTGTCTGAAACTGTACAGGGTCTCCTGCTTGAGCAGGGGGTTGGACTAGAAGACCTCCAAGGACCCTCCCAGCTCTGTTCTGATTGACCTTAAAAGTAGGAGAAACGCCGCTTTGGGATATGGGAGAGAATTTCACGTGGGATTTGAGAAGAAGGAAAAGACATTGAGTCAAGGGCTGTTCCGTGTCTTTAACCGAGTCACTTTTCCTGGGTTTGTCTTTGCTCTCTTACATTTTTTTTAAAAAGTGCTGTCCACTTACCGTCCTGCAGGCAAAGCCCCCAGTCCGGACTCTTGGAAGATAGCACCGAAGAATGCCTGTGATATAGGAGCAAAGCAGAAAAAGCCAATGATAAGCAATCCTATGAACACAACAAATCTGCAGTTGTTGATTTGCTAAAAAGATGTATTAACCAAGGGAGGGTTTCAAAAATTTCAGCAATGGAGGGGAGGAGCCAATGTCGCGACAATACAACATGCGGTCTCGTCAGTCCGAGACCGCCGTTGACACTTTTGCCACTGGACGGTCCAGTTGGACGTAAACCGTCCCATAGAGATGGTGAACAGGAAGACAAAGCCTTGCTGGTCTCAGAGACATCGCAAAGTCCCTGAATGACCCAAGGGAAGCGATGAAGATTTGTTAACCAGGGGAGGGCTTCAAAAATTTCAGCAACGGGTTCTCTGTCTGGTTGTGCATGGCCATGGTGGGCATGGCCTAGTCAGCCTCCTGCACCACAGGGGGGGGGGGGCATTTTCGCCTTGCCCTGGCTTCGGAGGCTTGCTTTGAGCCTCTGGAAGAGGCTTCCCCCAAGCTCCAGAGGCCGAAAATGGGCCCGTTCCCCCCCTCCCCGAGCCTCTGTGCAGGCCCTGCCCTTACCTCAAATCCAAAATGGGCCACGTAGAGACTTCTGGGAGGGGTGGGGTGTGATTTGGAGGTTCTCTGAACTGCCCATAATGTTAGCTATGGGTTCACAGCCCACCCCTGGATGCCACATTTGGAGCAATGTTGGAGAAACAAAAATATCTTTTTTTATCTAGCATCAAATGGAGAATCTTGAATATAGGATAAACCTCTTGGTTTTCCCCCCAAATTTTTAATTTTGATGTCACTGGGAAGATTTTTTTGTTGTTGCTAATGGTTTAGAAAAACCCATCAACCCAGAATTCAGAAATAGAGATGTTTGAAAAACCACAAGTTCAGGAAAAGAGGTTCTATTCCGTCTCTGGATTTTCCTTTCTCATCAAATTACTTTCTTCATAACTACCATATTTTTTGGAGTATAGGAGGCACCTTCCCCCCCCCCTAAAATAGGTTGAAAATGTGGGTGCGTCTTATACACTAAATGTAGCCCCACCACCCACCAGCCCTTTGGCCTCTGCCTCCCAGCAATTTGCCTCCTTGCAGCAAACAGCCTGTTTCAGTTTCAGCTTCACAGCCTGATTAGCACAAACAGCTGATTGTCGGTTGGATCGGCCTCCTGACAATGAACTGTTTCAGGCTGCAGGGATTGCCATTGCCTACTCCTGCCTCCATGCACCCCATTTTCTGCCTCCGTATCCCATTTTTGGCATCTGCGCCAAAATTACTGCCGCCAGGAATGGGTAGAAAAAGGGGTGCACGGACACCGAAAATGGGGAATGCGGAGGCTGAAAATGGTACAGGGGGAGGTGGCAATAGACTATCGCAATCCCTGCAGCCTAAAACAGCTAATCGTCAGGAGGCCAATCCAACCAACAATCAGCTGTTTGTGCTAATCAGTCTGTGGTGAAACTGAAACTGGCTGTTTGCTGTTTGCTGCAAGGAGGCAAATTGCTGGGAGGCAGAAGCAGATTTTTTTTCTTGTTTTCCTCCCCAAAAGCTAGGTGTGTCTTATACTTCGGAGCGTCTTATACTCCAAAAAATACAGTACTCAATTCGTATGTCTTGTTTGACAGCAATGATTAAAGAATATTCTTTCTCTAATGGAAATCCTTTTCAAATAATTAATTAAATATCTAATCCCCCATTCTTGTGTCAAACAAACAATAATCAAAATCCATATTCTTGAAGACTTTTGGAAACCTCTTTTTTAAAAATATAACTTTCTCTCAGTCTGTATAAATCAGTTATTTAAGAAGAATACAATGAATAACTGACAGATTATATTTCAGGAAGCCAAAGACATGATCGAGCATGCTGAACAGTGGCACTTCCTGTGGGAGAAATGGGCTGGTAGGCTTGGCCTACCCATTCTAAGAAGCTCAGGATTTTGCTAAAAGTAAGCAACCCACGCCTCATTGGGTCATTTCAAAGATATTTCCTTACTAAAACAGAGAAACAAGACTGACCATAAGCAGCCAAAAGAGCAGTGAGACTGACTTCTGACTTCCTGCTGGCTTCCCCATGGACTTTCCTTGCAGAAATCTGGCAGGGAGTGGGGGAAATTAACAATCACGTCACCATGGCTAGCACAGCAGTGTGGTGGCGTGGTACACTGAAGCAGCCATGTCTTTGCCAAATTTCAATCCCGCAGGAGTCATGGGTGAGAATGACAGAAAGACCGTGGGCAGGCAGAAAGGCAGCGGGAATGACTTCCAATTTCCAGCTGGCTTCCCCATTGACTTTCCTTTAAAGGAAGCTGCCAGGGAGCGATGGAAATGATGATCACTTCACCATGGCTGATTGAGGCAGCACTGAAATGGCCACAATTTTGCCACATTTCAATCTCACAGGAGTCATGTATCCCAGATTGTGAGATTGAGAGATTGAGATTTATTAGATTTATATGCCGCCCTTCTCCCAAGGACTCAGGGCGGCGTACAACAATTAAAAGAAACACATAACATAAAAGTTAAAAAAAAATTAAATGGAATATCCCAAACCCAATTAAAATTGACAATACATTTTTTTAAAAAAATTTCAAATTAAAATTAACAGTGATCAATAATTTATTTTGTTTTGTTCAGGCCAGGCTGGCTTGCTGGAAAAGCCAACTTTTTAGGGCGTGTCAGAAGGACCGGAGGTTGGGGATTATACAAGGCTCTGGGGGCAGCTCATTCCAGAGGGAAGGCGCTTCCACAGAGAAGGCTCCCCCCTGGGGGTCACTAGCCAACACTGTCTGGCCGACGGCACCCTGAGGAGGCCAACTCTGTGGGATCGCACTGGACGATGGGAGGCTACCGGTGGCAGTAGGTGGTCTCGCAGATACCCTGGGCCTAAGCCATGGAGCGCTTTAAAGGTCATAATTAGTACCTTGAATTGCACCCGGAAGACAACTGGCAACCAGTGCAGGCCGCCTAAAAGGGGTGTAACATGGGAGCACCTAAGTGCCCCCATGACAACCCGCGCAGCCGCATTCTGGACCAGTTGAAGCTTCCGGATGCTTTTCAAGGGCAGCCCCATGTAGAGAGCGTTGTGGTAGCATTCTGTAAATTAGACCATTTGAGGTACACTGATTGAAAAAGTATTGCCCTACGATACCCTGTTTTCCCCAACTGAAGGTTACAGACAATTAGATATGAGAGTTTTAGTAATATATATGAGCAATGTGCAGCAACTTCTCACAACTGCAGCAAGCCAAATTGTTGAACAAATGGCATGGGAGCACTATCTAAAATCAGCTTTTACACCATTTTTCTCCTTGTTCAGAAGGAATAAACCCTTTGATCGTTGATAAAGAGCACCAGACACTATCCAGATACAATACAAGTAATAGGACCATAATTGAGTCCCAAAGTTTATGCTGCTAACTGAGATAGTTATTCACTGAGTTTTCTTCCATTTTACAACCTTTCTTGCCACAGTTGTTAAGTGAATCAGTGCAGTTGCTATATTAGTAACGCGGCTGTTAAGTGAGTCTGGCCTCTCTATTGACATGGCTTGTCAAAAGGACACAACGACCCCAGGACACTGCAATTGTCATAAATATGAGTCAGTTGCCAAGGGTCTGAATTTTGATCATGTGACCATGGGGATGCTGTTAACAGTCGTAAATGCGACGGTTACGTCACTTCCTTCGGTGCATTCGGAGGTGGTATTCAGCCGGTTCGGACCGGTTCACGGTAGTGGAAATCTCTATGCCATCCCATATAGGCACGTTTTCAAGCCAAAGCGCATGCGTGGAAGGCCGAGTGCGTATGCTCACATTTGTGAACCTATAGGGAAAGTAAGTGAATACCACCCCTGGTGCGGTTCTAACTTTGAACAGAATGGTTGTAAGTCAAGGACTACCTATGTAATGCTCTTCAAAGGCTAAATTGACACCTGGTTAGCACGCCCAGGTAAATCTCTCCCTTAGAAAGGTCAGGGAAGGAAACTAGCTAAACCTAGCGAAATTTAGTGATAATAGATATAGTTAAATAAATAATTGATAATGATAATAATGTATACAATATGTAGTGTTATGATAAGTAATAACTGGATATGAATATTGAATGGTACCCAGGAAAGGAAGATTAGAAATCCTTTTAGATTATATACATTATATTATATTATACAATTGTATCACAGCGGCCAGTTGTTTCGCCGGATTTGGCATTGGTTACTAGTCGGGCCCCACCCAGGGGCCTAGGACGTCGTAACGTATTTTCGTAATATGCGTGCAGATCCAAGCAGTGCGGCTTTTTGCATTTGACCGATGGTGATTTTGTCAATTTTTAACTGTTTTAAATGTAATTCCAGTGCTTTTGGAATAGCACCCAGTGTGCCAATTACCACTGGAATTACCACTGCTGGTTTGTGCCATAGTCGTTGAATTTCAATATTATATTATTATTATCATCATTATCATTATTATTATTATTATTAATAATAATAATAATAAAGAATTAAGTTAGATTCAGTTAAGTCTTTTTATTCCTTTTTTTAAAAAAAATGAATATTTTTATTTCCATTTTCATAACACACACTCACATGTATACTATACATAGCCCTATCATAAGGTATTAAATAATAATTACATCAGTTCCTCTTGTCAACAATGCCCAGAAAAATAGAAGCCCATTATAGCTCTTCTGCTCTCCATACACCTTTTTCTTCTACCACCCTCCAACTTTCTATCTTCCCTCCATCATCCTTTTCTACTCTACTTCCCCTCCCTTTCTACTGCTCCTCTCTCTACAATCCACTCCTCCTTATCCTTCTCATCTTCCCCACGTCACAACACAAATGTAACAAAGACAACAGTAAAAATATTGGGTTTCTGCCTGGATGGTCTCTTATGACGAGCTGATGGACAGAGAATGGAAGCAGTGAACCTCCTCCCATGTTTGGGCATACCAGGGGTTGTGACTTTAAATATATATATATGTATGTATGTATGTATGTATGTATGTATGTATGTATGTATGTATGTATGTATATGTGTATGGGTACAATATAAGGAAATGAGATGTAAATTGTAAACAGTGATTTGGAAAGAAGGATAGAAAACTTTGTTATTAAATATTATGGATGTTTAGCTAGAATAGGACATAAGGATTCAGTGTTATTGGAGGATTTTGGAAATAGTAAATGAAAGGCCAGTATGTGGTTATGTATTAAATCTTGGTATATTTTATGATGAAGGACGTTTAAACAATTATAGTCAAATGAAAATGGAGGTATGATGACGGTAACATGTATAAATATCTGAGTTAAAGTACTTGAGTTAATATGAATTATGCTTGATGATTGTGGAAGAGATGCACGAAAGTCTTTTGTAACCAACTGACACACTTTCTACAGTATGTAAAAAAAGGAAGATTTTATGTGTTGTGTTTGTTTTGAAAATTAAAAATAAAAACTTTTTTTAAAAAAAAGGAAGGTCAGGGAAGGAACACACACCTGTTGTCTGATTTGTCCGTTTCTGACTCGCTGAAACTGCTCTCTTCATTTTCACAGCCACCTGGAGAGGGAAAAGTTTGCAGACTCAGTGAATCACCAGGAACGGGTTAACAGAAAAGGACATTTAAGTTTATAATACAGACAAGCACAGATTATGGACACTGGGGAAGACTTCGGCACTCCTGTAACACATAAAGCATCTGGCCCTGTTTTCGGTTTGGATTGAGAGGATGGGAGCTACAGTGTAACACTTCTGGAGTGTGAATCAAACACGGGTGGTCTTAAACTTACAACCGATTGTGTAGCAACCCTTGGAATTTACCATGCACTTCCCCAGGGATGCTTATGACCCATTTCTGAAGTTCCAATGGTTGCCCCCCGTCCCCAGCATGGACATGTATGTTCTGACCTAGGCTTCTCCAGTAGCACGAAGCCGAGTCCCCGTCCCGATAAACCCCTTTTATTTAAATTACAGTGAATTCCAATCCAGCAAAGTCTTTCCTCTCCCACAGTCTTTCAAGATGGTTCACAATTGCCGACTTTTATCAGGCTTGGAGAGCAGCCAGGCTGATATCTTTCAGACGCCAAAATACTTGGCAAGAATACAGGAATGGACTAATTGTCTCCTGCAAACTCCACTCCCCTTTTGCTCCTCTTTTATTTCCTCTGGGAGGGGCCATTCATCGTCCACCTGTGGCCTTACTCTCAAGTCGACCCTTGTTCCTTAGATGTTCCTTTGGTCTGGCAACTCTGCGCATTCGCACACTGGGAACAGGCTCCAGCTGTTCTTCTGCCTCACCGATGTCTGACTGCGAAGGAAGCTGATAACTGGCATATGGCCCTGGATCCTTCTCTGTCTCTGATGCAGAGCCCTCATCAGATCCTTCCCCAGACTCCAAGACAGGCCCATGTTCCTCCCCAACATCCTCTCTGTCTGAATCTGCTGCCAGATCCACTGGCCGCTATCGGGCCACAACAATGTAGATTGGGTGTTTGACAACTGGCTTGTATTGACAGCCATTTGCAGTGTCTCGTGGTCATATGATTTTACAATTTTTTTTGCTGAAAACTGGACTTGTGACCATAAGAGGCAGGCTCCAAGATGATCGTAAGTCGAGGACTATGTGCAGCTCGAAGTAAATGAGCCAAGCCCCATTATCAGTAAGAGAGGGAACAGATAGATATCCCTCTCCAATCGGATCAGATATAGTGAAACTTTCCTGAAGGTCTAGAAAACAAGACCTTTGCCCTGTAACAAATGTTTTGAGTCAAAACACATTTTATTTTCGGTTGCCCAGTTTCTAGTCCACAACAGGCTGCTGAGGGAGAAATATTTGGGGAAACGGGAAGGCGTTCCAAGCAGAAAAACTGAGCTGCTGCATTTGAAAAAAAAAAAAAAAGACATTTTAAACTTCGTACTTTTTGAATTGAACGGCCTCTGGTGCTCCTTGCCCCCCCCCCAGCCAAAAATGCCCCCTCTGGTTTTGGAATCCAGCCCCTCTGAGTAGCCCCTTAGCTAAGAAAAACGTGAAAGTGGGTGACCACACAACATCCCTCTTCCCTGCCCTTTCACCACAAATTCACTATTCACTTTCAACTATGTTAAGATGTGTGGACTTCAACTCCCAGAGTTCTACAATCAATTACCACAAAACTTCTCAGTTTCAACTACATCAGTGGTTCCCAAACTTGGCAACTTTAAGACTTGTGGACTTCAACTCCCAGAGTTCTCCAGCCAGAAGAGCTAGCTGGAGAATTCTGGGAGTTGAAGTCCACAAGTCTTAAAGTTGCCAAGTTTGGGAACCACTGAACTACATTAAGAAGTGTGGACTTCAACTCCCAGAATTCCAAGCCAGCAACCACAAAGTTTCTGTTTCAACTACGTTAAGCTGTGTGGACTTCAACTCCCAGAATTCCACAACCAGCTACCACAACGTTTCTCAATTTCAACCATATGAACATGGATGGACTTCAATTCCCAGAATTCCACAATTAACTACCCCAACGTTTCTCAATTTCAACCATATGAACATGGATGGACTTCAGTTCCCAGAATCCCACAATTAGCTACCCCAACATTTCTCAATTTCAACCATATTAACATGGATGGACTTCAATTCCCAGAATCCCACAATTAGCTACACCAACGTTTCTCAATTTCAACCATATTAACATGGATGGACTTCAGTTCCCAGAATTCTACAATTAGCTACCACAACATTTCTCAATTTCAACCACATTAACATGTATGGACTTCAATTCCCAGAATTCTAAGCCAGCTACCACAAAGTTTCTGTTTCAATGATATTAAAATGTGTAGACTTCAACTCCCAGAATCCCACAGCCAGCAAAACCGGCTGGGGGAATTCTGGAAGTTGAAGTCAATACACCTTAAAATGGTTTTACCCCAAGAGGATTCAAATGGTACCTTGACAAGGGCTGTCATCCAGAGGTGAACCTTCCAGAGGTGGAGGTGGCTGAGTTGGCGGAGGAGGGAGACCCTGAGGCAGCAGGGGAGGGGGCTGGGAGGGTGGAGGGGGGGCTGTGTACATCTGGGGGCGAGCCTGAGAAATGGGGAGGGGCGGAGGGGTCTGGGAAGTTGGGGGAGGTGGGGGTGGCTGAGTGGGGGGAGGCAGCATGAGAAAGCCTTCCCCGACACCAAAAGGAGAAACCCGGCCAGGAAGCTGATTCATCTCCAGCGGGTATTGGAGGGAACTCCGGCGAGCTGAGGACCCCAAGGAGTTGCGAGGAGGTTTCATGGGGGCTTTGGGTGGGATGGCCGGGGGTAGGAGCTCGCCATCCAGAGAGACGGAGCCGCCTCCTTTGTTGCGACGGGGCGGCTTGGGCATCAACGGCGGGCAGCGTAAGGGAAGGGGCTCGGCTGTGGAACGGTAGCTGGTCAGCACGACACCCCCTTCGGGGTGCCCGTTGGTGGACGGCGGGGAGTCAAGGGGCTTTTTGCTTCGGGACAAGCGGCGAGATTTCGGGACCTTGCCCGCTGCGGTGGAGGAAGGCTGGGCAGGCGAGGCACCGATTCCCAGGGATTTTTGGAAAGAGGCTCCCCCTTCGTCGGCAGAGGATGAGAGATCCGAAGCCAACCCGTTCTCCGTCTCCTGCAGCCGGGATGTTGCGGGGACCCAAACCAAGACCATGCCCGGGTTCTGTTGATGGCAAAGGCAGGGGCAGCCGGACGGGCAGGACGTGGGAAAATCCACCCCGTTTTGCTCCACCTCTGATAATACAGATGGCTTGGTTTCCTTGCAAAGATCTGTGAGGAAGCAGAGGAAGAGAGAGAATTGTTATTTGTTTTATTTGTTTATTAATACCCCACTTTAACTGCTTTTACAATTCCTATTTTCCCTATAACAACAACCCTGTGAGGTTGCTTGGGCTAAGGCAGGGGTCGGCAACCTTAAACAAAGAGCAACAAAGGTCCTAGCCGGAAGCCTCCCATTCAATTCTGGACCAACCATAAGTCCAGTTTCCTCACCATAGAGTCTCCTCCTAGCGCGGCATCCTTTTTTCTTTACCTGTCGTAACTGAAAGCCCTATCAATTGTGGAGCCAACCGGCCAAAGGGAGCCACAGCAGAGGGATGAAAGTGCCACATGTGGCTCCAGAGCTCCAACCCCTGGGCTAAGACAAAGACTTGGCTTAGCTCATAGTTACCCATCCGGCTTTTGTGCCTAGAGTGGGACTAGAACTCACAAACTCCTGGGGATAGACCTAAGGTTGCCCAGCCAACTTTCATACTTAAGGCAGGACTAGAACTCCCAGCCTCGTGGTGATTGGTCCAAAGTCAACCAGCCAGATTTTGAAAATGCTTTAAAAATCTTTAAAAAATAGTTTTTGATGATTGCACGGCTCAAAGTTATTTGGAATCGCCAAAGCACATCGCCGCCGATTGCCGCCTCCACGCGCTCCCAACCAGCAAACTAATATCCTGAAGCTGACGAGGCTAAGGACAGATAAATACCTGGTAGGTAGAGGCAGAATCCCGCCCCCCCTATTTTCCTCCCCAAAAACTAAGGTATCTTATACTCTGGCGCGCTCATACTCCGGAAAATACGGTATGTGATTTTTCTCCACCTAGTGACTTACAATTTTTTAGGATTGCAAGAGCACAGCATTGAAATCTAATCTGCTCGAAGCTGGACTTTGGATTCAAGGATGTCCAGGATCTGCCAAGCAAGCCTGTTTGACAGTGCTGGACTAGGAGTGTGGAGAGTTCTGAATTCTAATCCTGCCTTAGGTGTTGTGGCCCACCAGCAGAGGAACAGCTGGGGCCTGTTCCCAGTGTGCGCATGCGCAGAGCTGCCAGAAGAAAAGAACAGCTAAGAAATCAGGGTCGACTTGGGAGTAAAGCCACAGGTGGACAGTGAATGCTCCCCCCACCAGGAAATAAAAGTGGAGCGAAAGGGGAGTGGGCTTTTGCAGGAAACAATTTGTTCGTTCGGTCATTAGATTCGTTCAGGAGTGTGAAGATCTCTCCGTGAATCTCAAAAACTCTGTGCCAAGTCTTTCCTTGCACAGCACTGGGTTTGGAAAATATTTACATGGCAGCTTTCCAAGATAGATAAAGTTTGTAGTCATAAATATTCCTTTGAAATACTGTTTGCTAGGCCTTGCTGAATGTGAATGAGAGGAATTCACATTTGTTTAATAAAAGGGGTTTTCTCGGGACTAGGATTCTGCTTCGTACTTTTGGGGGCAGCCTAAGAACGTTAGGTGTGAAAGCCAGCTGGATGACTTTGAGCCTGATCTAGAAGGAATCTACTAGGATGCATGCCGCCATCCAAAGGATCATAGCAAACTCTACTTTCTTGAACCCTAGTCAAAGATGGCCTACTTACCCAATCGATCCAGGATCTCTTTTTCTCCAATGGCTTTTTCTTCCTTGTTCTCATCTTGCTGGCAGCTGGAAGGCGGTGATCGGACACTTTTCCCCGCTTCCTCTTTCTCTGGCGGACTCGTTTGATCGAAATGTACCACGATCTTGCGAACGGCGCCAGATTTCTGCAGCTTGTGCAAGGGCTGAGATGTGCCACCTGGGTGTTCGGTGGCCGGAGAGCGCCCGTCCTTCTCCAGCGGCAAAGGAGGGGTGGGAACCCGGAGCAGCTTGGCGGAGTCCGGCCTGGGGGGCAGGTAAGGACGCGGCCTGGTGGGAGGACGTGGCTTGATAATGCGAGTGGGTTTCTGAGAGGGAGGCGTGGCGGGAGGCAGGGGGTCTAAGGAGGACATCTTCACTCCAGGAAGGTCATCTGGAACAGCTCCTCTGTGGCTTCATTTCCTGCAGGGGAAGGAGAGAAAAATGGCGATATCTAATTGAATCTATGTGCTGTGCCGAAAGGAAGGGGGATGTTATTTTATGACGTTCGAGACCTATAATGTTCATTGTAATGTCCATATTACATCTGTACAGGGAGTCCTCGACTTAAGACTACAATGGAGGCCCAAAGTTTCCATTGCTAAAGCAAGACAGCTGTTGAGTGGGTTATGTCCTATTTTGTGACCTTTTTGACCAGAGGTGTGAAGGTTGCTTCTATTAACTGAATCATGCCATTGTTAAGCGAATCAGGAATTCCCCCATTGACCTAGTTCAGTGATGGCTAACCTTTTCCTCCTCGCGTGCCGAAATCATGGACGTGCGCACGCATGCCCACACCCACAATGCGTGCCCACCCCTTGCACATGCACATGTGACTCCCACCCCTACTTGGCCTCCTGCACCACGGGGAGGTGGTGCCGTCACCCTCCCCAGGCTCCGGAGGCGGGAAAACAGCCTCCCCCATGCTCTGGAGGCCCTCTGGATGCCAGAAACAGGCTCATTTCCGGACTTCCAGAACTTCCGGGAGCCCATTTCTTGCCCTCCCAGGCTCCCCTCAAGCCTCTGGGAGGGTGAAACCTTCCTCCCCCCAGGTTCATGAAGCCCTCCTGAAGGACAGAAGGGAGGGAGAGATTGGCCCAAAGTCAGAGTTTGCAAACTTTAGAGTGGATCTGAACCTTCTAGTTTCGGCCCAACACTTATCTGTGCTTTAGGTTCTTGTGCAATAGTTTTAGCATGCATTTTTCACGTACTTCTCACATTAAAAAGAAAAAAAAACAGCAATATAAAAGCCGCAAGAAAAAAAGAAAGAAGTAGCCGACATCCTTCTCAGCTTTTTTGGAGAAATGATTTATATGTATTATTCTATACAGGGGCACGTACAAGAGACGGGGCTTTTTCAGTGGTGGCTCCAGTTCTGTGAATTCCTTTCTAAAAGCCACGAAAGGGCTTTTCCCAAAGTGTTTTTCTATTCTATTTCTATTCTATTTCTATTCTATTTCTATTCTATTTCTATTCATATTTCTATTCTATTCTATAATATTTCTTCTATTCTATTCTATTTCTAATCTATTCTATTCTATTTACATTCTATTCTATTCTATTTCTATTCTATTTCTTTTCTATTCCTTTTCTATTTCTATTCCTATTCTATTTCTTTTCTATTTCTATTTCTATTCTATTTACATTCTATTCTATTTCTATTCTATTCTATTCCTATTCTATTTCTTTTCTATTTCTATTTCTATCCTAGGAGAGGGGTGGGTGCTAACTTTCTACACAGGATTCCCTTCCTTTTCATTCCATTTGGTACTGAACTACCCCTCCCACTATTGGAAGGAAAATCTATCTAGTTCCATTCCAAGCTGGGGAAAAGACATGGAGGCTGATTGGAAAGAGTGTTTATTGATGAAGCAGAACCACTGGTAGTGTGTGGTTCTGGGACAGCTGACCAGTGGTGGTATTCAGCTGGTTCGGGCGAATCAATAGTGGCGACCTGCCTGGATGCTATGCTGTCCTATTTAGCCTCATTTTCTAACCCACACGCATTCGTGCAAGGCCCCACAGGGGAGCAAAGCATTTTTGGTGCGTGGGGAACCTGTGGTAAAATTATGCAAAACCCACCTCTGCAGCTGCCCCACAACTAAACGCTGCTGGTGATTCTGCTTCATCAATAAATCAACTATTAAAGAACATGCTCTTGTACAGGAACAGGAAGCTCAAGTGCAAACTCCAAGAGAATGCATACCCCCCCTCTCAACTCCATGTGGTCAGCTGCCCAGAATCCCACATGCTTGATGGTTCTGCTCAGTGGAAGGTTTCAAAATTTTTTAGAACCTCTTCTGTAGGTGTGGCCTGCTTTGTGAGAGTGGCTTTCTGGCCATGTGATCGGGTGGGAATGGCTTGGCAGTCATGTGACTGGGTGGGTATGGCCAATCTGTAAAATGTGGTGAAACCCACTTAACAACGCTCTTGCTTAGCAATCAAAATATTGGCTCAGAATCTCTGGCATATGAAGCACGCAAGTCTTAAAGCTGTCAAGTTACAAGAACCTTGCACCCCTAACCTTTTAGAAAAAAAAAACCCAGGGGTGTTCCAACTTGACAGCTTTAAGACTTGTGGACTTCAACTCCCAGAATTCCTCCTCTCGCTCTTCATCTTGATGATGTGCGGACGGGAGGGGGGAGGGAGCTGGAATTGGTTCTAAACGGCACTGTAGATTTGTGGAACCTCTTCTATAGAAGAGGTTAGAACTGGCAGGGACCCACCCCTGGTTCTGCTTCATCATTAAACCATCTTTTCAATCAGTCTCCAAGTTTCCAGTGTCTTTCTCCCAGCTTGGAATGGAACCAGGTGGATATTTTTTTTTCTTCCAACCCCACGTTGTAACTTGCGCACAAATTCTCCCGGCCTTTATCCCTGGAGATGCCGAACACGGAATCCTATCAATTATTATTATTATTATTATTTGTACAGTCTACAATCTTTCATCGCCATCTTGCAAGCCAAGGCAGGGAAATCTCAGCGGCAGGCTGCGACACAACTCAGAGGGATGAGGCCTGCGATCCGCTGGGAGCCAAATTCCTTGCAAAGCTGGAAACGGGGTTAATTCCTCGGCAAGGGTTCGCCCATGCACGATCCTTCCGATTCATCGCTTGGAATGGACCTCTGCAATCTCGTTTATTTCTGCCCTGTTTTCTGGCAGCACGTCCTGCCCTGTAGTTAACTGGCTCCCCCTCCTCCTGCCAAACTTTCCCAGGGTGCGGCTCTCGCACGCCCATCCAGCTGGGAGAAACTGCGTTCAGACTGGTCAGAGCCCCGGCGAGAAGCTGGGAAACTGAAATGAAACGTAAACCAAACAGCAGCGTCTTTCATGCCCTGGAATGAGCATCACCTGCCGCGGAAGACCTTTTGGGAAAACAACCTTCAGGTTTCTAGCCCTCAAGGAATCTTATCAGAAAAAGATTAAAGGCCTGGGTACTGAGGGGCAGAAGACATGGGTTTTGCAATGTCAAGCAACACAGCTTAACTTGATTTATTTTCTCTCTTTAAAAATGAGGCTCAGGTTTATTAGCTGTTAACATTCCCCAAAAATTATTGTTAGCACAAATTGGGGTTTGTTTATCTCTTTTGTGACCTCCAAATAACCTTTTTCCTTTCAATTACGTCTCTTTTAACATCAGGCCTCATTTTAAGGAACACGTGTGATTTTATGGGATGCAAATATGTGTTTGACTACATACGGCTGATTTCCTGTGCGAATGGAGGGAGCAGCGTAAGTGGCAGGGCATCATCTAGGCCTAAAACCAGTGTTTCTCAAACTGGGCGACTTTAAAGTCCTGTGGACTTCAACTCCCAGAATCCCCCAGCCAGCTGGCTGGGGGATTCTGGGAGTTGAAGTCCACAGGACTTTAAAGTCGCCCAGGTTGAGAAACACTGCCTAAAACCCTGTCATTGGATTTGGTAGCTCAGTGCACCAAAACTTGGAAGATACAGGTAACCCTCAATTTACAACTGTTCAAAGTTACAATGGCATGGGGGAAAAGTGATTTATGGCCCTTTTTCACCCTTACCACCAGCAGTGAGATTCGCTTACCTTCCCTACCAGTTCGCAAATGTGAGCGTGCTTGCACACACGCTGGCTTTGCTCACACACATCGCATCTGTGCACCGCTTTCTGTGCATGTGCAGTGCTCGCGCATTACATCGGGGCGGGTGGGTGGAGCCTCCCGCAGCGGCCGCCACCGGTTCGCCCAAACTGGAGAGAGAACCACCTCTACTTACAACAATTGCAACGTCCCCGTGGTCATGTCAACCAAATTCAGGCACTTGGCAACGGTTTAACTGTTTATTAAATTTATAGGCCACCCAATCCCGGAGGACTCCGAGCGGCTTACAGAAACAGAAATTAAGAGAAAAACAGATAAAAACACGACAAATTTTAAAAGACACAACATGCACCCAATCTAAGCGGGGCTGGACCTCAATCCAGAGGGCAACAGCCCCAGGCCTGCCGGAATAGCCAGGTCTTAATAGCTTTTCGGAAGGCCATGAGAGTGGGTAGGGTCCGGATCTCTGGGGGTAGCTCGTTCCATAGGGCCGGAGCGGCAACAGAGAAGGCCCTACTCCGAGGCGTCGCCAGCCGGCATTGTCCAGCTGATGGCACCTGGAGAAGGCCCATCCTGTGCGATCTTATCGGTCTTAGGGAGGTGTGCGGCAGAAGACGGTCTCGAAGATAACTGGCTCACCTTTACGACTGTTGCCGTGTCCTGTGGTCACGCAAACCCCCATTTTGCGACCTTCTGACAAGCAACCGCCTAAAAGGAAACCAGGTTCACTTCAACGACGGTGTTACTAATTTAACCACTGCAGCGGTTCAGTCCACAACGGCGGCAAGGAAGGCGGTAAAACGGAACAAAATTCACTTCACAAGGGTCTCGCTTAGCGAAATGGCCAAATTTGGGGCTGGTTATACTCTGATGATTATTAAGTAGAAATGTTAACATCTCTTAGATTGTCTTAGATTTTTAATGTCTATCTTGTTAACACGTAACTAACCAATTTTGGGACTGAGGAAAAAGACCTATAAATCTTATTAATAAATTTTTGTTTAAAGATGGTTATAAAGGTATAATCTCGTGTGGGCCTGTGGAGAGGAGAGGTGAGATAAACACTAAATAATTCTTAGTCAACTACAATAATAACAAAGAAATGTCAATGGATATTTAGTGATACATACATGTGTGTTATGGGGGGGGGGGAAATGCTTAGATATCTTACTTAACTGAATCTGTTTCAGAATATGTTATAAAGATGTAATGTTATTGGAGGTTTATTGAAACTGCAAATGAATGCCGGTGGCGGTTGTGTCTTTAAATACAAATAAAAATATGTTTAAATAACTGTAATTAAATGAGAATTGTGGTACAGGGGACAGTAAAATACATAAATTTTCTTTTTTGATTTAAAAATGTACAACTCACGTATGTGTAAGGATTATGGAAGAAACGCACGGAATGTACTTGTAACCAATTGATACACTTTCTACAAGATGTAACGAAGGATGATTCTTTTTTTTTGAGTGTGTTTTTGTTTAATTAAAACAATTTAAAAATTTCCAAAACACAAAAAGAAATTCGGGCTGGATCGTGGTTGTACGTTGAGGACTTCCTATATTGCTTTTTTTTATAAAAAAAACAAACAAACTCCAATCTACAAGTAATTGGTTTCCAATAACTTTATCACATCAGGCGTATGTGCCTTCACAACAGTGGTGGGTTTCAAAAATTTTTGGAACCTCTTCTGTAGGTGTGGCCGGCTTTCCGGGTCCACTGGTGGAACCTCTTCTAACCGGTTCGGTAGATTTGACGAACCGGTTTCTACCGAATAGGTGCGAACTGGTAGGAACCCATCTCTGCTTCACAAGCACTAAATAAAATAATTTCAGGCTGGATGGGGCTGGGAAAAAAAAATGCAGCGCTCTCTTCTCCCCCCCCCCCCCCCATTCCAACTTCTTCCTCCCACCCAGCAGATGAATTCCCAGCCTGCCCATTCTGTTCCAACGGAGGATGGGCGGGGGGGGGGGGATTTCAACACCTTACCGTTGCAAGCCGAGAGGATTGCTGGGGGAAGACTGACAAAATATTCTGCTCGGTTGAGCTGAGATGGGTACAAGAATGAACTCAAGACAGCTGCTCCCGCAGGAGACAGTTGGGGGATGTCAGCTGCCCGGGGGGGTGTGTGAGAGATATTTTTGGCCCAGCCACGGGGGTGGAGAAACTCGGGATTAGTGTCTGAAGACTGGGTCAAGAAATAGAACAAGGGAAGCAAAGATTCAGCACGGCTGCAGGGAAGGGAAGCTGAGGTGACTGGTCGGCAACTGGCGGCCCTTCAAATGAAAATCCTATAGGACCATTCCCTTTGGTTTATTGATTCAAAGAGAGGAGTTAAGACTCTGGAGGGACGCAGAAAAGCATCTTAAGTAAGGGCATCTCACCCTCATTTTGGAAAGGTGCCAGATTGTGAACTACTATGCCATCAACGGCCAATAGGATTTGCACCTCACATGGCGTATAAATGGGGCATAGTATTTGTTCTGACCGAGGCTTCCCAAGAGCCTGAAGCAAACTCCTTGTCCTGACAAAAAACCCTTTTATTAATTGACTGTGAATTCTACTCATTCACATCCACATCAAAGTCTTTCAAGGGAGGATTTATAGTCACAGACCTTATCTGGCTCGATAAAGCCAGATATCTGCAAAACCTGGTAAGGAGTCTCGCGAACCAATGAAGCGAATTAATTGACTCCTGCAAACTCCACTCCCCTTTCGCTCCTCTTTTATTTTCCTCTGGGAGGGGCCATTCATTGTCCACCTGTGGCCTTACTCCAGGGGTGGGTTTCTCGCCCCGTTCCAACCGGTTTGGTTGGAACAAGGCGGCGGCGTCCTCGCGCATGCGCGCAGCGCACGCATGCGTACTAGCGTCTGCGCGATGCTCCAGCTGCTCCTGGAGGATCGCGCAGGCGCTGTATGCGTTCTGCGCATGCGTAGAAGCGCAGAATTCGTAAAAACCGGGTAAGGAACGGGCGCGGGTGTGCGGGTGCGCGTGGGCGCGGGGGGGGGGGTTCGCCGTTCCCAGAAGTTACTTACTTCCGGGTTCGGCGACCAACCAGATCGCAGGGACCGGTGCGAACCGGTCGAAACCCACCCCTGCCTTACTCCCAAGTCGACCTCTGTTCTTTAGCTGTTCCCTTCGTCTGGCAACTCTGCATATGCGCACACTGGGAACAGGCTCCAGCTGTTCCTCTGCCTCACTGATGTCTGAAGGCAGCTGCTAACTGGGAGATGGCTCTGGCCCAGGGGTGGGTTTCAACCGGTTCGCGGCGGTCCCCACGAACTGGTTGGTCGGCGAACCCGGAAGTAAGTAACTTCCGGGAACGGTGAAGGGCCCACCCGCCCGCCCGTGTTCCTTACCCGGTTTTGACGAGTTCTGCACTTTCACACATGCGCAGGATGCATACAGCGCCTGCGCGATCCTCCAGGAGCAGCTGGAGCATCTCACAGACGCTAGTACGCATGCGTGCGCTGCGCGTGTGCACGAGGACGCCGCCGGCCCCGTTCCAACCGAACCGGTTGGAATGGGGCGAGAAACCCACCCCTGCTCTGGCCCCATCTCTGCCTCCGACACCTTCATCAGAGTCTTCCCCAGACTCCAGGACTGGCCCAGGTTCCTCCCCAACCTCCTCACTGTCTGAATCTGCTGCCAGGCTAACACAGTATTCACCCCTCAGTGTGATGGCGAGGTCCCACAAGTGCATGCGCCCCGCCCCCTGCGTATGCGCCCTCCCCTCTCCTCGCCCAGTTTTGGCTTCCAGGTTGGTGCAGGAAGCGTTCCAGGTGAATCACTGCCGTTGCGAAGTTAGCCACACAGTTGTTAATTTGGCTTCCCCGTGACTTTGCTGGTCAGAAGGTGGCAAAAACGGATCACGTGACCCCCCAGGACACTTTCCCCCGTCATAAATGTGAGTCAGCTGTTCAAGCATCTGAATTTTGAGCACACGACCAGGGGGGATTCTGCAACGGACATCAGGGAGAGAAACGGTCATAAGAGCCGTGGTGGCGCAGGGGTTAAAGTGCAGTACTGCAGGCTACTTCTGCTTAGTGCCGGCTGCCCGGAATTTGCCAGTTCGAATCTCACCAAGCTCAAGGTTGACTCAGCGTCCCGTCCTTCCGAGGTGGGTAAAATGAGGACCCAGATTGTTGGGGGCAAATAGGCTGACTCTAGAAACCGCTTAGAGAGGGCTGTAAAATCACTGTAAAGCAGTATATAAGTGCTATTGCTATACGTAATCTATTTCAGTGCTGCTGTTATAACTTCGTGAACGGTCACTAAAAGGAGGATTCTATCGACCACGTTTTGGTACACTGGGGTGCCAAATTCAACAACATGATTTTAGGCCTAGAGGCTGACCCTCCACCTACCCTCCCTCCCTGGATCCCAGCAACCATTTCTCCCAGTGGTGAAATGTAAATTTTTTTTACTACCGGTTCTGTGGGCGTGGCTTGGTGGGGCGTGGCTTTGTGGGGGTCATGTGGACTGGGTGGCCATGGCTATGTAGTCATGTAATACAGAAACTCACTGTAACAATGCCCTGCTGGAGCAGGGTTGGACTAGATGAGCTCCAGGTCCCTTCCAGCCCTGGATTATCCTCTGAATCTGAGTCTAGTGCCAAGTTTGTACACCTTCCTTCCTCTCTTTTCCCTCTCTCCCTCTCTTTCTCTCTCTTTCCTTCCTTCCTTCCTTCCTTCCTTCTTTCTTCTTTCTTTCTCAGCACACATGCGCATAGACCCATTTTTGGCTTAGCAGGCCTCAGGGAAGCCTGCTGGGAGCAAAAACGCCCCCCCCCCCATGTTTCCGGAGAACCTATAGTAAAAATAATGCTTAAAATTTTTTTAAAAAAAGTTCTGAAGATCATCTGTGTGACGCATGATCACCAGTTCTGTGAACTAGTAGTATATTTTTACTACCGGTTCGGGCGAACCGGCCCGAACCGGTAGCATTTCACCCCTGATTTTTCCCCATTCAGACATGCTGGCGGGGGGGAGATGAGAATGCAAAGCTGATACCGTAGAAGGAAATGCTTTCTTCCTTCAACCTCTGGAGAACTCTGCTCTGTCTGCCACCATAGCTCCATTTTGAAGGAGGAGGAACAATATGTTGTGGCCCACCAGTGGAGCTCGCAGAAGAGTCGGACGGTGAGGAGGTGGAGGAGGAGCATGGGCCAGTCCTGGAGGCTGGGGAAAGCTTGGAGGAGGACTCTGTGTCAAAGGCAGAGACGGGAGCAAGGCCGTCTGGCAGTTCTAAGCTGCCTTTAGAGTGAGGCAGAGGTACAGCTGGAGCCTGTTCCCAGTGTGCGCATGTGCAGAGCTGCCAGAAGAAAAGAACAACTCAGAAAAAAGGGTAGACTTGTGAGTAAAGCCACAGGTGGATGGTGAATGGCCCCTCCCATGGGAAATAAAAGAGGAGCGAAAGGGGAGGGGGCTTTTGCAGGAAACAATTCCTTCGTTCGGTCATTAGATTCGTTTCAGGAGTGTGAAGATCTATCCGTGAATCTCAGAGACTCTGAGCACAGGTCTTTTCTTGCACTGCACCACATTTGGAAAATATTTACATGGCAGCTTTCCAAGATAGATAAGGTCTGTGCTCATAAATATTCCTTTGGAAGACCATTTGCCAGGCCTTTGCTGAATGTGATTGAGGGGGATTCACATTCGTTTAATAAAAGGGGTTTTTTGTTGGGACCAGGAATCTGCTTCGTGCTTTTTGGGGAAGCCTACACAATGACCGAAAAAACCTGCACCAGGGTGGAATGAAGCATTCAGGAAGAGATGCTCTTTAGAGACAGTAAACCAGTGTTTCTCAACCTTGGTGACTTTAAGTCCTATGGACTTCAACTCCCAGAATCCCCCAGCCAGCATAGCTGGCTGGGGAATTCTGGGAATTGAAGTCCACAGGACTTAAAGTCACCAAGGTTGAGAAACACTGCAGTAAACGCTAGCCGGAAGTCCCCGTTGAAGGCTAGAACAGGAAAGAGAAGAACAAGTCCCCTGCCTATTGAAAGGGCGTCATTAGCTTTATTTATCTGTCAGGATCTGCTCTGAGGAGTAACAGAGTTGGAAACAGGAGCATCGGCAAAGTATCAAGGTTGCCATGGCGACCTCTCCCCCCCATCCACCCACCCGAGTGGTACCTTGAGATTTCCAAATGAGGAATGACTTCCTTGACAGCTGTTTGGGGGTGGGATGGTTTAACCGAACAACCTGAAATCTCTGCAACGGGGGCCCGTCTGGCTCAATTTCTGCCTGTGATTACTCTGAAGGGGTTTTTTTTTTTACACCCAGTTGCTCAGCCCACTACAGCGAGGCCCTGGAAGCTGCAGAATTCACAGCCAAATCTATGCGGGGAGTTGATGGCGGAGAAAGACAAAGACTCCGATTCCCAGATTTTTCAGTTTTAGGTTTTTTTTTTTTTTTAATTTGCACAGAGGAGTTATGCTCTGGTGCAGGGGTGCCAAATTCAAACCCCCCCCCCAGGGCCGGATCCGGACCGTGGGGTGCTTAGATCTGTCCCCAGGGGGTGATTTAGAAACAGCGAACAATGGGCCCATGGCTCTCCCGAGCTCCGTTTTCACTGGCAGAGAGTTGTGGCAAGCCGTCACAGCTGAAAACGGAGCTCGGGAGCCTAATTTCGCTTGTGCCGACACGAGTGACGGCAAGCTGGCCACGCACCCTCTCTCCCCCCACCCCCTCCAATGTCAAACACCACCCTGATGCGGCCCTCAATGAAATTGACACCCCTGCTCTGGTGCAATTGGCAAAGCCACTTGGAACCCTTTCGAAAGTGTGCAGAAATTCAGGTTTTTAACGGCAGTGATTCATAGCAATAAAGTTATTCATTATCTTTATTACAGAGCCAGTTTGGTCTAGTGAGAGCCAGTTTGGTCTAATAGTGGTTAAGTCACCAAGCTATCAAAGCAGGAAACTATCTGTGTTTCCCCGAAAATAAGACAGGGTCCTATTTTCTTTTGACACCCCAGCCCCCGAAATAAGCACTTGGCTTTATTTTAGGGGAGGTCTTATTATTTTTGAGGTGCAGGAGGTGGCGAGCATGGTCGCCTCATGGCTGCTGCTGTGTTGCAATATTTTCGGGGAGGGCTTATTTTAGCGCATGCGCTCAAAAGGCCGATTGGGCTTATTATCTGGAAGGCCTTATTTTCAGGGAAACAGGGTATGAGTTCAAGTGATGCCTTAGCTGTGAAAGCCAGCTGGTGATTTTGGCCATCTCTCTCTCTCTCTCTCTCTCTCACACACACACACACACACACACACACACACACACACACAGGAAGACCTAATAATTGATTTATAGATTGAACCCATGAATTGCCATCCAGCTGGTATCCACCCTGAGTAGCCACATGGATATTGTTCTGGTGTTCTCTCTCTCTCTCTCTCTCTCTCTCTCTCTCTCTCTCTCTCTCTCTCTCTCTCTCTCTCTCCCTCCCTCCCTCCCTCCCTCCCCCCCTCCCTCCCCCCTCCCTCCCCCCCTCCCTCCCTCCCTCTCGTTTGTTGTTCTGGGGATAACAGGAAGAGAAAAATAAAGAGTATCAGGTATTTTCGCTGCCTTGAGTTATTCATAATAAAGATGGGATACAATGCTTGAAAAAAGCCCACTGGGATGTAAATTGCAGGTTGCCCTATTTCTTCCTGGTCTTTAATGTACACATTATAAACTGCAACATTAAGACCCCTTTAAATATATAAATATATTGAATAGATCAGGTAATCCTTCAAAAGTGGTGTCTTTATCTGATTGCTGATTTCTGTATTTGCCACATACAGGATGAATGTGATTGTTTTTTTTTCATTTTCATTTATCTATTTTACCCTGGAATTATACCCTATATTTTATGTTTTGATGTAGTTGTCGGACTAACCAATCCATAGGTAAAGGTAAAGGTTCCCCCTCGCACATATGTGCTAGTCGTTCCCGACTCTAGGGGGCAGTGCTCATCACCGTTTCAAAGTCGAAGAGCCAGCGCTGTCCGAAGACGTCTCCGTGGTCATGTGGCCGGCATGACTAAACGCCTAAGGCGTACGGAACGCTGTTACCTTCCCACCAAAGGTGGTTCCTATTTTTCTACTTGCATTTTTTACGTGCTTTCGAACTGCTAGGTTGGCAAGTAACGGGAGCTCACTCCGTTACGCGGTGCTAGGGATTCGAACCGCCGACCTTTCTGATTGACAAGCTCAGCGTCTTAGCCACTGAGCCACCTCGTCCTGACCAATCCACTAGCTACAAATAATAAATGAACCCTACCAAGTATATGGTTTATGCCACACTGGCTTGAAGGAGTTGAAAGCTGCTGAGCTGGAAAAACACTGTCCTAGATTCTGCAACCTGGAAGAATTCCATAATAAGTGGCTTGAAAAACATTTCATTCATTTATTATTTTAAACTTATGCCCACGCGATCCCAGCAGAACGGCTAGGGTTTTATTAAATGTAATTTCCACTGACCTTTTCATTAAACAGGTGGGAAAGCTGAAATAGGTGTCAGCGAATTAAAGATTATATTCTATATAAACCTGTAAGGAATGATGCAATCAAATCGCAGAGCTAGGGTGAGATTCAGAGGTGGGTTCCTACCAGTTCGCACCTATTCAGTAGAACCGGTTCGTCAAATCTACCGAACCAGTTAGAAGAGGTTCCACCAGTGGACCCGAAAAGCAGGCCACACCTACAGAAGAGGTTCCAAAATTTTTGAAACCCACCATTGACAGAGAGAGAGAGAGAGAGAGAGAGAGAGAGAGGAGGGAGGGAGGGAGGGAGGGAGAGAGAGAGAGAGAGAGAGAGGAAGAAAGAAAGAAAGAAAGAAAGAAAAAGAAAAAGTGAGAGAGATGAAAGAAAAAAGGAAAAAGGGACAGAGAGACAAAAGGAAGGAGAGAGAGAGAGAGAAAGAGAAAGAAAGGAAGAAAGAAAGAAAGAAAGAAAAAGAAAAAGTGAGAGAGATGAAAGAAAAAAGGAAAAAGGGACAGAGAGACAAAAGGAAGGAGCGAGAGAGAGAGAGAGAGAGAGAGAGAGAGAAAGAAAGAAAGAAAGAAAGAAAGAAAGAAAGAAAGAAAACACATGGCCAGCAAGCCACTCCCACCAGGTCACATGGCCGGCAAGCCACTCCCACAAAGGAGGCCACACACAGAGTAGGTTCGAAAAACTTTTGAAACCCACCACTGGTAAGATTCTTATGCAATTTCTATAGAGGAATACCACAAAAGTATAGCCTTTATTGCCATTGTGCATTATGCATACAACAAAATTGGTTGTCTATATTAATGCTCTGACTGGTATTTTCCTTTTAATAAATCAAAGTTCATTAAAAAAAAAACCCGACACAGATTGTTGCCAAATTCTTTAGCTGAGCCATACTGATTCATAAGTGTATGAACTAGGTTGAACATTGTTTTATGTTCTTTCTTTTATTTGGTTTGGTGTGCCCAAATAGCCTGTGTTCATTGTTGCACTTATTTTTCCTCTTTTTTTTAGTGTGTGTATATGTGTGTGTGTGTGTGTGTGTGTTTCCCCATAACTGGCTGATTTTCTCTCATTTTCTTCTCCTTTTCAAGTCCAGCCCAATGGCTTGAGTTTTTAACCACATTGCATTATTGATATTGCTGTTTTCCATATAAAGTTAATCCTCAACTTACAACCACAATTGACCAACGTTTTCACCACTAAACAAAACAAAGGTTTCTCCCACATGATTGCAACCTTTCTGCCACAGTGGTCCAATGAATCACTGCAGTTGTTAAGTGAACTGTGTGGTCATTAAGCGAATCTGGCTTTCTCCATTGCTTGTTAGAAGCCAACTAAGGAGGTTACAAATGGCGATTTACCACCTATCGTGTGTTAAGTTGTTAAGCAGATCACGGCAATTGTCACTCCCTAGTCACTTCCCGTCTTGACTATTGCAACATGCTCTACATGGGGCTGCCCTTGAAGATCATCCCGTTGGTGTAAAATGTAGCGGCCCGCATGGTTTTCTGCAGATCCTGATGTGCACATGTATCATCTCTCCTGAGGGAGCTGCGTCGGCTGCTGATTTGCTTCCGGAGGCAATTCAAGGTGCTGGTTGTCACCTTTAAAGCCCTTCATGGCTTGGGACCAGGTGATCTGAGGTCACATCTTTTCCGGTCACATCTACCTGACCCATCAGAGCAGGGAGGCAGGGAATGTTGCAAGTCCCATCCCCGAGGGAGATACACCTGGTGTAGAAGGGCCTTCTCTGTGGTGGCTCCAGTGGTGGGTTTCAATTTTTTTTTAGAACCTCTTCTGTAGGTGTGGCCTGCTTCTGGGAGTGGCTTGCTGGCCATGTGATTGGGTGGGAATGGCTTGCCAGCCATGTGACTGGGTGGGAGTGGCTTGCCAGCCATGTTACTGAGTGCGCATGGCCAACTTGTAAAATGTGGTGAAACTCACTTAACAACGCTCTTGCTTAGCAACCTGTTGCTGTTCTGTTGTTCATAAGGTCTGTTGTTCATAAGGCCCCCCTCATCCGGGACTTGATAACTGATGAGGGCGCAGACCTGGCATGTATTACTGAAACATGGCTGGGCCCTGAGGGAGGAGTCCCCCTCGTCGAGATGTGCCCAGCCGGATTTCAGGTGCTACACCAGCCGAGAGCCCAGGGAAGGGGTGGCGGTGTGGCTATTGTAGTCCGGGAGTCTTTAGTACCTCGTAGGATCCCTGCTCCGGAGTTTGTCGGGTGTGAGTCCCTGCTAGTGAAGTTGGACCTCAAGGGTCAAGTGGGTTTGCTGCTTACGTACCTGCCTCCCAACTACGTTGCAGCAGCCCTCCCCTCGCTCCTCGAGTCAGTAGCCGAGCTAGCGGTTGAGTTCCCTAGACTTATAGTTCTGGGGGACTTTAACTTGCCTTCGCTCGGTGAACACTCTGATGGAGCGCAGGAGTTCATGGCTTCCATGACAGCCATGGGCTTGACTCAAGTAATTCGAGGCCCAACTCACTCAGCGGGTCACACGCTTGACCTCGTATTCCTCTCGGAGCAGTGGAGTTACGATCTTGGTCTGAGGGGTAATGAGATCATACCCCTGTCGTGGTCAGACCACTACCTACTGAGGCTAGACTTCCGGAGGCCAAACCCCCACCGTAGGGAGGAGGAACCGACCAGCTGGTTCCGCCCCAAGCGACTGATGGATCCTGTTAGGTTCCAGACGGAGCTTGGGGTTATTCCTGATACCCTCGCCCACAGTTCGGCGGAGACCCTCGTCGCTGCCTGGCACTCGGCAGCTTCGGAGTCTCTAGACCGGATTGCGCCGCTACGGCCCCTCCGGGTCAGCGGCCCCCAGAGGCCTCCTTGGTTTACTGAGGAGCTCCGGGAGGTAAAGCGCCGGAGGAGACGCCTAGAGCACTCGTGGAGGTCCGATAGGTCCGAGTCGAAACGGGCACTTTTGACAGCATGCACCAAGGAGTATATTCGGACCTTAAGAACAACAAAAAGAACATACATTGCCTCCTTGGTAGCGTCCGCCGAGTCCCGCCCAGCCGCCCTGTTTAGGATAACCCGCTCCCTCCTAAATAGGAGGGAGACGGGGGACTCCTTACAGGGTAAGGCTGAGGAGTATGTCCAGTTCTTGGCGGACAAAGTTGCCCGGTTTCGAGCGGACCTGGACTCCACCCCAGTAGATCCAGCCGAGACACAAGGAGAAAACTTGGCAAACCATCTCTGGGTTGAGTTTCAGGAAGTTGCCTCTGGGGATGTGGACAAGGCTATGCGAGCTGTGAGTACCTCCACCTGCATACTGGACCCGTGTCCCTCCTGGCTGGTTGCCAACAGCAGTGAGGTGACACGAGGCTGGATCCAGGCGGTTGTTACCGCTTCTCTTCGGGAGGGGTACTTTCCCACCGCGCTTAAGACAGCGGTGGTAAGACCCCTCCTGAAGAAGCCGTCTCTGGATCCAGCTGTTCTTAATAACTATCGTCCAGTCTCCAACCTCCCCTTTGTAGGGAAGGTTGTTGAGAAGGTGGTGGCTCTCCAGCTTCAGCGTACCTTGGAGGAAGCTAACTATCTTGACCCCTTCCAGTCTGGCTTCAGACCCGGTTACAGCACAGAAACCGCTTTGGTCGCATTGACTGATGATCTCTGGAGAGCTAGGGATGGAGGCCATGCTTCCATCCTAGTTCTCCTGGACCTCTCAGCGGCTTTCGATACCATCGACCATGGTATCCTTCTGCGACGACTGCGGGAGATAGGGGTGGGCGGCACTGTCTTGCAGTGGTTCTCCTCCTATCTCTCGGACAGGTCGCAGTCGGTGTTAGTGGGGGGGCAGAGATCGTCCCTGAGGCCCCTAACTTATGGGGTGCCGCAGGGGTCGGTCCTATCCCCCCTACTATTTAACATTTACATGAAACCGCTGGGCGAGATCATCCGAAGGCACGGGATAAAATATCACCAATATGCGGACAATACACAGTTGTATCTGTCCGCCCCGTGCCAACTCAATGAAGCGGTGGACGTGATGAACCGGGGACTGGAAGCCGTTAAAGACTGGATGAGAGCAAACAAGCTGATACTCAACCCAGACAAGACCGAGTGGCTGTTGTGTTTCCCTCCCAAAAATTTGACCACCATACCATCACTCAGGCTGGGGGGACAAAATTTAAACCCCTCAGAAAGGGCCCGCAACTTGGGAGTCCTCCTGGATTCACAGCTAACTTTTGACCACCATCTCTCAGCTGTGACCAGGGGGGCATTTGCCCAGGTTCGCCTGGTGCGCCAGTTGCGGCCCTACCTGAATCGGGAGGCCCTCACAACAGTCACTCGAGCCCTTGTGATCTCTAGGCTGGAATACTGTAATGTGCTCTACATGGGGCTGCCCTTGAAGAGCATCCGAAGACTACAGCTAGTCCAGAATGCGGCCGCGCGAGTGATCGTGGGCGCACCACGGTTCGCCCACATAACACTGATCCTCCGTGAGCTACACTGGCTACCTGTTGGTCTCCGGGTGCACTTCAAGGTCCTACTCACCACCTATAAAGCGCTCCATGGTAGTGGATCTGGCTATTTGAGAGACCGCCTTCTGCCAATTACCTCCCTGCGTCCCATCAGATCGCATAGAGTTGGCCTCCTCCGTATTCCATCCGCCAGTCAGTGCCGACTGGCGACTACTCGGAGGAGAGCCTTCTCTGTTGCGGCTCCGACACTATGGAACAATCTCCCCGTGGAGATTCGTACCCTCACCACCGTCCAGGCCTTCCGCACAGCCCTCAAGAACTGGCTAACCCGTCAGGCCTGGGGATAATCTTATTTCGCCCCTCCCGAATGTTGAGTGAATGTTGAGTTTTATTGTCTAATTTACTTTGTGCACATTTCTTTTTTCGTATTGTCCTACACTCCCCTTCCTTTTTGATTGTAAGCCGCCCTGAGTCCCCTCAGGGAAAAGGGCGGCCTATAAATAAATAAAACAACAAAACAACAACAAACAACAACCAAAATGTTGGCTCAGAAACTCTGGCATTTGAAGTGTGCAAGTCTTAAAGATGTCAAATTACAAGACCTTTGCATCCTTAACCCTTTAGAAAAAAAAAACCCCAGGGGTGTTCAAACTTGATAGCTTTAAGACTTGTGGACTTCAACCCCCAGAATTCCTCCTCTCTGTAAAAACTGCAAACAAAGGAAGCCATTACCTGAAGCAATTCTTTGCGATACTTTCTTGGGATTTTTATTCCTTTCCTTCTCAATTAAATACTCCGTCAATAACAGTAGTCGGTTGATAGATGGAAGAGTATAATTCAAAATTAGCTAAACCTAGTTAAATCCATTGGTAATAGGTATAGTTAAATAAAAATTGATAATGATAGTAATGTATACAATGTTGAGCCGTTATGATAAGTAATAATTGGATATGAGAAGGGAAGGTTAGAAATATTTTTGGACTATATATAAAGATTATTAATAACAATAATAATTATAATAAAAAAAACTATATAAAGCTAAATTTTATCTAATGGGGGAAAATGCTATGATATAGGATATAGTTAAATAAAGAAAGGATAATGATAATAAATTATATACATGGAGGATTAGAAAACTTTGGTATTAAATATTATGGATGTTTCGCTAAAACAGGATATGAGGACTTAATGTTAATGGAGGGTTTTATAAATAAGTAAATGAAATGCCAGCATGTGGTTATGGATTGAATCTTGGTATACTTAAGGATGAAGGATGTTTAAATAAAACTGTAGTCAAATAAAAGTGGGGGTATGATGATGTCAATATAGTAAATATTTGAGTTGAGATATTTGAATTAATATGAATTATATTTGATGACGGTGGAAGAGATACACAAAAGCTTTTTGTAACCAGCTGATATACTTTTTACAATATATGTTTGTTTTGAAAATAAATAAATAATTTAAAAAAAAAATAACAGTAGTCGGGGGCTGTGCTGATTCTGCCTCCTTAACAAACAGGAGTGATGGGATGGGGGACTAACCCCACGCAAGCTACAGCCCCTCCAGGAATTCTCAGCCCTCAATCCCTTTCTGATAAAAGAGGGGAAATGCGTCTTTCCTGAACCAGGAAATAGCAACGTTTAATTTAGAATACTCTCCCACTGTCAAGAGAAAAGGAAAAATAAAAAAGCCAAAAAGACCGGAAAGAAAAATAAAAAATCAGGAATCATAACCCAAAGTAATTTTTCCTAACTCCTGTGTGTGCATGGCTGCCTGCACGCCCACAGGCATGATTCTGGACCAGGAGGAAAAAAACACAGTAAAATAAAGACTTTAGGCACAAAGCAATGGAGGGCATTGTGGTTGTTAGTTGTGAAGTCATGTCCCACGCATCGCGACCCCATGGACAACATTCCTCCAGGCCTTCCTGTCCTCTACCATCCTCTGGAGTCCATTTAAGCTCATGTCTACTGCTTCAGTGACTCCATCCAGCCACCTCGTTCTCTGTCGTCCCTTTCTTCTTTTGCCCTCCTATCTTTCCCAGCTTTAGGCTCTCCGGAGTCTGGGCAACTGAATGGAGCTCAGTGTTTACTGGCCGGATGCCCTTCCTGTTGCCAATGCGGGGTTTTTCCCCCAACAGATATATTCTCAGTGTTCCCAGAGAGAGAGATACCTGCCTCTACCAAGGATCGAACTCACAGCCTCCTGATTGTGAGGTGTGAGCTCCACCTCTGAGCTATCGCACCACTCGTCCGTCCATCTGCCTGCCTGTCGTTTGCTCGATCGATAGACAGATAAATGTCGATCAGTGGTGGGAGTCAAATAATTTACCAACCAGTTCTCTGCCCTAATGACCAGCTGGGTAGGCGGGGCTCGGTGGTCATGTGATCATGTGGGTGTGGCCAAGTCAATGTCACTCAGGTCGATGGGCACTTCGCCTTAGTTGTTACAATGGTAATAAGGGTTTACCGGAGAGGCAGCTTCTGTAAGCAGGGCAATAAAGATTAGGCTAGAAACAACACCAGAATGTTCCCTTCCTGCCTTCCTTACAGGATTAGCCCTGTAAAGTGGAAAAAAACAAAAGGAGATTTCTTCCAACAACTGGTTCGCCGAACTGCTTTGAAAGTTACCAACCGGTTCTCCCGAATAGGTGCAAACTGGCTGAATCCCACCATTGATGTAGATATAGATAGATATAGATACAGAGGGGGGGGATGTAAAGCATTTCTTAATAGCCCTAACTTAAAGAGCAAAAGAGCTTATTGAAAGAAGCCAAGTATCTAGGTAGCTCTATTCATAGGCACAGCAAACACTGCAGGCAGAAATCCATTCAAGGCAAGATATTTTGAAATTCCCTGCAGCAAGGTTTGAACCGAGGTAGGATTCACCTTTGGCCACAAGAGGAATTGCCCGATGCCATTTCCATTCCTCCACCCCCTGCAAACTTCAACCAAACCTGGGAGCTCAGACAACCTATAGAGCCAGCTATGACCCTTACATGAACCTCACAGGAATCTGACAACAGCCAGTAGAATATTAAAGGACATGCTCTAGCACAGGAACAGGAAACTCAAGTGCAAAACCCAAGAGAATGTATACCCCCCCCATCTCAATTCCATGTAGTCAGCTGCCCAGAATCCCACATGCTTGATGGTTCTGCTTCATCATTAAACCATCTTTCCAATCAGTCTCCATGTTTCCAGTGTCTTTCTCCTGACTTGGCACTGAACCAGACGGATATTTCTTCCCACACTATTCTTGTGCCTTACGTTTTATTTGCAATACAATAGCAGAGATGGAAGGGACCTTGGAGGTCTTCTAGTCCAACCCCCTGCCTAGGCAGTGAACCCTATACCGTTTCAGACAGATCGATATCCAACATCTTCTTAAAGACTTCCAGTGTTGGGGCATTCACAACTTCTGGAGGCAACTTCTGTTCCACTGATTAATTGTTCTAACTGTCAGGAAATTTCTCCTCCATTCTAAGTTGCTTCTCTCCTTGATTAGTTTCCACCCATTGCTTCTTGTTTTACGCTCAGGTGCCTTGGAGAATAGTTTGACTCCCTCTTCTTTGTGACAACCCCTGAGATATTGGAAGACTGCTATCATGTCTCCCCTAGTCCTTCTTTCTATTAAACTACACATACCCAGTTCCTGCAACCGTTCTTCATAGTCCCCTAATCCTCTTTGTTGCTCTTCTCTGCACTCTTTCTAGAGTCTCCACATCTTTTTTTACATCGTTCATTGATTGTTCATTGATTGTAATGCTATCTGCTTGAACTTGCAACCATTTGTTTAACGTCTCTTCGAAGTTACGAAGGCGCTGAAAAAAGTGACTTATATATGCACCCTTCGCGGGACGATTGCAATATCTACCGGGACTAAGTGGTGAAATTCAAAAATTTTCCCTAGTGTTTCTGTAGGCGTGGCTTGGTGGTCATATGACTGGGTAGACATGGCTTGGTGGGCTTGTTACCGGATGGGCGTGGCTTGGTGCAACAAGTAGGAACCTCAAAAACAAACTTATCCCACTTTACAGAAAAATAACACAAAAGCTACACAACTGACTGACACACAATGCAAAAGCAGGTGGACTACACACAAAATGGCCCCTGCAACAAGCAGCAACCCGACAGAGAGCTCAACAACAAACCATCGCACTTTGCACAAAAATAACACAAAAGCTAGACAACTGACTCACACACCATCATCTCACACAGGATCAGCTGTGACAATCAGCTCTGCTGTGTGATTTAAAAGTATTTTTTATTACTTATTTGCCCGAACCGGTAGCAAAAAAATAAATAAATAATGGGAACCTTTTTCTTTAACTTTTTAAAAAGTAAACCTTTGTGATCAAAATCCGGGAGCTTGACAACTGTATTTAGTTGTAATTGGGCATGATTCACAACAACCATCTCGCTTAGAAACAGAAATTCCCAATTGTGGGCATTAAGTGGAGGACTAAATGCATCACTAATTGATTTTAAGGAGATCAACTACCGTTTGAACTCTTCTTCTTTTGTTCTCGCAGTTTGCAATTTCTCTCTTGCTTTAATGATGCTAAGGTGCCTCAAAGTTTACCAAAGCAACCCTGTGGCAGAAGTAATAAATCTTTCTTAATAATAAATAATTAAAAATAGATGAATACGGGTCATCCTTGGCTTACAGCTACAACTGAGCTACGTAAGATAATTTGTTAAGTGAGTTTTGTGTCTTTTCCCCCACCTATTTTGCAAATGTTGTTCAGTGAATCAGTGCAATTGTTCAGTTGTAAAGTGAATCCTTTACTCCTCCTGCGAGTCCCTTGGACTCCTAGGTCATCAAACTGGTCAGTCCTAGAGGAGATCAACCCTGTCTTCTCTTTAGAAGGCCAGATCCTGAAGATGAAACTCAAATACTTTGGCCACCTAATGAGAAGGAGGGACTCCCAGGAGAAGAGCCTCATGCTGGGAATGATGGAGGGCAAAAGAAGAATGGGAAGGAAGAGAATGAGGTGGCTGGATGGAGTCACCGAAGCAGTAGGCATGAGCTTAAATGGACTCCAGAGGATGGTAGAGGACAGGAAGGCCTGGAGGAATGTTGTCCATGGGGTTGTGATGGGTTGGACACGACTTCGCAAGTACCCAGTTTTCCCCAAAATAAGACCTCCCCAGATGATAGCAGTGTTCCAATATCTCAGGGGTTGCCACAAAGACGAGGGAGTCAAACTGTTCTCCAAAGCACCAGAGGGTAGAACAAGAAACAATGGGCGGAAACTAATCAAGGAGAGAAGCAACTTAGAGTTAAGGAAAATATTTTTGACAGTTAGAACTTTTTTTTTTTAGAGTATTTTATTAAGATTTATAGGCCGCCCTTTTCCCTGAGGGGACTCAGGGAGGCTTACAAACATTAGGGAGGGGGTGCAATACAAAATAAACAATATGTAAACAAAATAAGTAGTAAAAACACAACATGCATTCAACATTCAACACTCGGGTGGGGCAAATTAAAGACTTATCCCCAGGCCTGTTGGGAGAGCCAGGTCTTGAGGGCTGCGCGGAAGGCCTGGACGGTGGTGAGGGTGCGTATCTCGACGGGGAGATCGTTCCATAGGGTCGGAGCTGCAACAGAAAAGGCTCTCCTCCGTGTAGTCGCCAGTCGACATTGACTGGCGGATGGGATTCGGAGGAGGCCCAGTCTGTGCGATCTTATCGGTCGGAGGGAGGTAATCAGCAGAAGGCGGTCTCTCAAGTACTCAGATCCACTACCATGAAGGGCTTTAAAGGTGGTCAACAGCACCCTGAAGTGCACCCGGAGATCAACAGGTAGCCAGTGCAGCTCGCGGAGGATGGGTGTTATGTGGGCGAACCGCGGTGCGCCCACTATCACTTGCGCGGCCGCATTCTGAACTAACTGCAGTCTCCGGATGCACTTCAGGGGCAGCCCCATGTAGAGCACATTGCAGTATTCCAGCCTAGAGATCACAAGGGCTCGAGTGACTGTTGTGAGAGCCTCCCGATTCAGGTAGGGTCGTAACTGGCGGACCAGGCGGACCTGGGCAAATGCCCCCCTGGTCACAGCCGACAGATGATGATCGAGAGTCAGCTGTGGATCCAGGAGGACTCCTAAGTTACGAACCCTATCTGAGGGGTATAAAATTTGACCCCCCAGCCTGATAGATGGAACATTAGCCAAATTGTTGAGAGGGAAACACAACAGCCACTCGGTCTTGTCCGGGTTGAGTACCAGTTTGTTAGCGCTCATCCAGTTCTTAACGGCCTCCAGACCCTGGTTCATCACGTCCACCGCTTCATTGAGTTGGCACGGGGCGGACAGATACAATTGCGTATCGTCCGCATATTGATGGTATTTTATCCCGTGCCTCCGAATGATCTCGCCCAGTGGTTTCATGTATATGTTAAATAGTAGGGGGGATAAGACCGAACCTTGCGGCACCCCGTATTTTAGGGGCCTCAGGGACGATCTCTGCCCCCCTACCAACACCGACTGCGACCTGTCCGAGAGGTAGGAGGAGAACCACTGCAAAACAGTGCCTCCCACCCCCACCTCCCGCAGTCGTCGCAGAAGGATACCATGGTCGATGGTATCGAAAGCCGCCGAGAGGTCAAGGAGAACCAGGATGGACGCATGGCCTCCATCTCTGGCCCTCCAGAGATCATCGGTCAATGCGACCAAAGCGGTTTCTGTGCTGTAACCGGGTCTGAAGCCGGACTGGAAGGGGTCAAGGTAGCTAGCTTCATCCAAGGCCCGTTGAAGCTGGAAGGCCACCACCTTCTCAACAACCTTCCCAACAAAGGGAAGGTTGGAGACAGGACGGACAGAACAATGAATCGGTGGAACAACTTGCCTCCAGAAGTTGTGAATGCCCTAACACTGGAAGTTTTTAAAGAGAGATTGGATAACCATTTGTCTGAAGTGGTGCAGGGTTTCTTGCCTAGGCAGGGGGTTGGACTAGAAGACCTCCAAGGTCCCTTCCAACTCTGTTATTCTATTCTATTCCACTCCACTCCACTCCAGTGCATTCCATATTTTCTATTCCATTCCATTCTACTCTATTCCATTCCACTCCAATGCATTCCATATTTTCTATTGTATTCTATTCTATTCTATTTTCTATTCTATTCTATTCCATTTCATTCCAGTGCATTCCATATTTTCTATTCCATTCCATTTCACTCCACTCCACTGCATTCCATATTTTCTATTCCATTCTATTCTATTCCATTCCATTCCACTCCAATGCATTCCATTTTTTTCTTTTCTATTCTATTCTATTCTATTCTATTCCATTTCATTCCAGTGCATTCCATATTTTCTATTCCATTCCACTCCACTCCACTCCAGTGCATTCCATATTTTCTATTCTATTCTATTCTATTCTATTCTATTCTATTCTATTCTATTCTATTCTATTCTATTCTATTCTTCTGTTCTGTTCCGTTCCGTTCCGTTCCATTTCATTTCATTTCATTCCATTCCATTCCATTCCAATCCATTGCATTGCATTCCATTCCATATTTTCTATTCCATTCCATTCAGATAATAAGCCCAATTGGGCTTTTGAGCGCATGTGCTAAAATAAGCCCTCCCCCCAAAAATGTAAACACATGCGCAGCCCGTCCTCGCCTTTTCCTTTGGCTGCTTGCCATGCAAACAACACAAACCGAGGAGGCGAGGCCAGTGGGGGGGGGAGGGAAGGGGGAACTTGCCCCAGGCACCCCACATGTCCTTACCTAACGCCCCCCCCTCCTGCAACCCTTGCCACCGCGCCCCTTCCATCACGCTAACGGCCGCCACAAAAAGAGTGGCAGGCCCAGCGACGCGCAACCCAGCGGCAGCCATGAGGTGACCACGCTCGCCGCTTCCTGCACCTCGAAAATAATAAGACCTCCCTGAAAATAAGGCCAAGCGCTTATTTCGGGGGTCAAAAGACCCATGTTTTTTGGGAGGAACATGGTAACAACAATGTGAACCTGGTGTCCCCACTGAATTTGCTTGGTCAGAAGGTCACAAGAGGTGACCACGCGGACCTAGAATAGAATAGAATAGAAAATATGGAATGCACTGGAGTGGAATGGCCCTGCAACCGTCATAAATATGAGCCCCGTCACCAAGCAGCTGAATTTTGATCATCACGTGACCCTGGGGATGCGGCCACGGTCGTTAGTGTGGGAAAATGCTTTGAACGGGCATTAAACGAACGATCGTGCATCGGGGGTAATCCCTGTTCATTTCAGTGAAAAAGATCCCTTTTTCCTTGGGCTGAGCTGCAGGGGAAATGCCGAAGGTTTTCCCCACAGGAAGGAGGAAGAAACATACTAGAGGAATGGGGTGACTCATGCTTAACCCAAAGTGGTTAAAAAAAAAAAATTATGAACTTCAACAGAGAAGTTCATTTATAGGCGTCTTAGGCAGCTGCTGTGCTGCCGAATTAGAATTGAAAGGGCAGCCCTGTAACTCAAGAGAAAACGCTTTGCAAAATACAACCAAATAACAGAATAACCCAGTTGGAAGAGAGCTTGGAGGTCTTCGACTCCAAGGCTCAGGGATCACTAAATTCATAATTTTTTTTAATTAAAAGTTTCAATGAGTTTTACAATTATATACCTTTTCCCTTCCCTCCCATCCCCCAATCCCACATCCCCTCCCACCCCCCAATCTCCCAGGGCAAATACAGGATATAAACATTTAGCAACCATATTACTAAAATAAACTAATTAACTTTAGCGTCATCCCTCGCTTGTACTTTAACTCCCTTTTTGTAAAGCTAACTTTAGATAAGTTGTAACATTCCTTGCTCATTCATTCATAAGCTCTCTGTAATTTATTAATCCCATATTTATTTTGAATGTAATCAATCCATCTGCTCCCTTCCAACTTATATTTCTCATCTGAATGGTCCTTGAAGTATGCTGATATTTTAGCCATCTCTGCTACGGTGGTTACTTTTAACGTCCATTCTTGAGTTGTAGGCAATTCTTCCTTCTTCCAGTACTGCGCCACCAACAGTCTTGCTGCCGTTGTTAAGTTCAGAATCAAATTAACTGTACAATCTGTGATTATACCTAACTAAATTCATAATTTTAAATCCCGCGGACCACTAATATGATCTGCCTAACGACTGGCTGGGTGGGCGTGGCTAGGTGGGCATGTGACTGGGTGGGCATGGCCAACTTGATGTCACTCACATAGGGAGGGAGCGCCTCGCCAGCCTCTACTCACCCCTCCCCTCCAAGCAATAGCCATAGCAATAGCAGTTAGACTTATATACCGCTTCATAGGGCTTTCAGCCCTCTCTAAGCGGTTTACAGAGTCAGCATATCGCCCCCACAGTCTGGGTCCTCATTTCACCCACCTCGGAAGGATGGAAGGCTGAGTCAACCTTGAGCCGGTGAGATTAGAACCGCTGAAGTGCAGATAACAGTCAGTTGAAGTGGCCTGCAGTACTGCACCCTAACCACTGCGCCACCTTGGCTCTTAAGCCCACTCCTCGCCTGCCCTCCTAGGCTCCTTGGGACCCCCCCAAAAGAAAGCAGTTGTTGGAGCTAAGCAGCCACTGTTGGCAAAACAGCTGGCGCGGTTCAAATTGGATCTGAGCGAGAAGGAGGCTCAGCAGAAGCACCTCACTGAGGACTAGTAGCATAGGCTTTCCAAGCAGAGGGAAGACCTGCAGGAGTGCAAGGCCAGGTGCTGTTGTCTGGTGGCTCAGCGGGCTGAGATGGTCAGCTGGTTCCAGGCCATGATGCAGTCCCATTGGAAGAAGGCCCTCCGGCTCTTCGCCACCAGCGGCACTTCCCTCCAGCCTTCGCCCAAAGCCTCACACCAGGGGGCTGAAGCAGACCCCAAGATGGAATTGCTGCCCCGCTCCGACCCGCACAAAAAGACCCCCGAAGGGGGAAACTCTCTGCAGCAACACAAGCGTTCATTGCACATATCCAGCCCAGGGGCCGTAGTTTGAGGACCCCTGATTTAGTGCAATATAAAAAATGCACATAGTTTTTCTGTGGCCCACCCAAATTTTCTCGTTGCCCACCGCTCTCCTAGTCCAACCCTCTGCTCAAGCACCATTTTCAACAAATAGTTGTCCCATCTCTTCTTTAAAAAAACCCAGTGATGGAGCAACTTCTGGAGGCAAATTATTCCACTGTAGCACCCACCCCTCTCCTGAAATAGAACAGAACAGAATAGAATAGAATGGAATGGAATGAAATGGGAATAGGAATAGGGATAGGGATAGGGATAGGGATAGGGATAGGGATAGGAATAGGAATAGAATAACAGAGTTGGAAGGACCTTGGAGGTCTTCTAGTCCAACCCCCTGCCTAGGCAGGAAACCTTACACCATTTCAGACAAATGGTTATCCAGCATCTTCTTAAAAACTTCCAGTGTTGTAGCACCCACAACTTCTGGAGGCAAATTATTCCACTGTAGCACCCGCCCCTCTTTTGGAACAGAATAGAATAGAATGGAATGGAATGGGAATAGAATAACAGAGTTGGAAGGGACCTTGGAGGTCTTCTAGTCCAACCCCCTGCTTAGGCAGGAAACCCTACACCACTTCAGACGAATGGTTATCCAATCTCTCTTTAAAAACTTCCAGTGTTGGAGCATTCACAACTTCTGGAGGCAAGTTGTTCCACCGATTCATTGTTCTAACTGTCAAAAATATTTTCCTTAGCTCTAAGTTGCTTCACTCCTTGATTAGTTTCCGCCCATTGATTCTTGTTCTGCCCTCTGGTGCCTTGGAGAATAGTTTGACTCCCTCTTCTTTGTGGCAGCCCCTGAGATATCGGGACACTGCTATCATGTCTCCCCCTGGTCCTTCTTTTCACCAGGCGCACCCAGTTCCTGCAAGCGTTCTTCGTATGTTTTAGCCTTCAACCCACCCGCCAATCATCTTTGTCGCTCTTTTTTCTTCTGCATTCTTTCCATAGCCTCGACATCTTTTTCGTATGGTGGGGACCAAAATTGGTGTGGTGTCTTACCAGGGCATTTGTAAAGCGGCACTCTCAATTCTCATGCTACTGCAGGCCACTGAGTCATGCAAGCCTTACATGAGCCCAGCCACGCGCAGCACACTTCCCCGTCCTTTCATCGCCAGAACAATTCCTCCCAGTTCCCAGCTTGTATCGGATGCCCCACCCTTTCCCAGTGCCTTTTCCACACGGTTTTTCCCCCTCTCGTTTGAAAAATCCAGCGGCTGGGATGAGTCATCCCACATGAAGCAGGCGCCAACAAACCACAAGAAGGACGTGAAATCGAAAGGGGGCTGAGGCGGCAAGGTTTATTTTTATTCTGGACAGATTCGATGCCCACAAATTCACAATTGATTCAAAATTGAATGGCTTGTGGCTATTTTATAAATGTGGGGTGGGGAGGGCAAGGACATCTTCTGCATCTTCTGAGCTTTGCTCTTGTCCACTTTTCCTCCTCTTCTGATCAAAAAAGCTTTCCCCAAACCCACGATAGGTGCAGGACTACAACTCCCGTGAGCCACAGGCTGGTTGGAGAGAGAGAGGGAAAATCAGAGACTAGAGTAACCTTAGATGGCTGGTTTGCTAAAATTGTTCGTTGTGGCGCACCAGCAGTCTGTGGAGCTGGCAACAGATTCAGACAGTGAGGAGGTTGGGGGGGAACATGGGCCAGGCCTGGAGTCTGGGGAAGGCTCCGATGAGGGCTCTGTGTCGGAGGCACATCTATCATCTACAGTATATCTGTCTTTCTCTCTCTCTCTCTCTCTATCTTTCTATCTATCTATCTATCTATCTATCTATCTATCTATCTATCTATCTATCTATCTATCTCTATCTACATCTATATATCTTTATATATATCTACCTACCTACGATCTATATCTATCATCATAATCTCTCTCTCTCTTTCTCTCTTTCTATTTATCTATCTATTTATATCTATCTATCATCATCTATATCTATCTCTTTCTTTCTATCTCTATCATCTACAGTATATCTATCTATCTTTCTCTCTCTCTATCATCATCTATATCTATCTTTCTATCTTTCTATCTTTCTATCTTTCTATCTTTCTATCTTTCTATCTTTCTATCTATCTATCTATCTCTATCTACATCTATATCTCTATATCTTTATATCTATCTACCTACCTATCATCTATATCTAACTATTATCATTATCTATCTATCTCTCTTTCTATCTTTCTATCTATCTATTTATATCTATCTATCATCATCTATATCTATCTCTTTCTTTCTCTCTCTATCATCTACAGTATATCTATCTATCTTTCTCTCTCTCTATCATCATCTATATCTATCTATCTCTCTCTCTCTCTCTCTCTCTCTCTCTCTCTATCTATCTATCTACATCTACATCTCTATATCTTTATATCTATCTACCTACCTACCATCTATATCTAACTATCATCATTATCTCTCTCTCTCTCTCTCTCTCTCTCTCTCTATCTATTTATATCTATCTATCATCATCTATATCTATCTCTTTCTTTCTCTCTGTCATCTACAGTATATCTATCTATCTTTCTCTCTCTCTATCATCATATATATATATATATATATATATATATATATATATATATATATATATATATATATTTATCTATCTACATCTATATCTCTATATCTTTATATCTATCTACCTACCTACCTACCATCTATATCTTACTCTATCATCATTATCTCTCTCTCTCTCTCTCTCTCTCTCTCTATCTATCTATTTATATCTATCTATCTATCATCATCTATATCTATCTCTTTCTTTCTCTATCATCTACAGTCTATCTATCTATCTATCTATCTATCTATCTATCTATCTATCTATCTATCTATCTATCTATCTCTATCTACGTCTATATCTCTATATCTTTATATCTACCTACCTACCTACCATCTATATCTAACTCTATCATCATTAGCTATCTATCTCTCTTTCTATTTTTCTATCTATCTATTTATATCTATCATCATCTATATCTATCTCTTTCTCTCTCTATCATCTACAGTATATCTATCTATCTATCTTTCTCTCTATCATCATCTATATCTATCTATCTATCTATCTATCTATCTATCTATCTATCTATCTATCATCTATCATCTATCTATCATCTATATCTATCCATCCTTGCGTTGGACTAGATACCATGATTGCGAACCTATGGCACCTGTGTCAGAGGTGGCAGGCAGAGCCCTCTCTCTGCACATCCGCGCCGTCATCACCTCATCTTCGGGTTTCTGACAGTCGCATGTGCACATACCTTCCAGTTTAGGCGCTTGTTGTCAAAAAAATGTTTGCCATCACTGGAGATCTCCAAGGTCCCTTGCAGAGTCTATGATTCTGGCTATAATAGCAAAATCCAGACCTCACAATTTATGCAATCGAAGCACGAATCTGTAAGTAAATATCTCTACTGATGTTCGGTTCAATGCCATTAATGTCTCTTGTCCTGGAAACCAATCCGCCTAAGATTTCAACCACTCTTTCCTAAGCCTAGAAAGCGATCTGCTTAATCCTCGTAAATTGGCCTAAAACACACAGGTAATGATTTAATTACAATGCAATATAATACAATACAATAGCAGAGTTGGAAGGGACCTTGGAGGTCTTCTAGTCCAACCCCCTGCCTAGGCAGGAAACCCTGTCCCGTTTCAGACAAAAGGCTGTCCAACATCTTCTTAAAGACTTCCAGTGTTGGGGCATTCACAACTTCCAGAGGCAACTTCTGTTCCACTGATTAATTGTTCTCACTGTCAGGAAATTTCTCCTCAGTTCTAAGTTGCTTCTCTCCTTGATTAGTTTCCACCCATTGCTTCTTGTTCTACCCTCAGGTGCCTTGGAGAATAGTTTGTTGGCAGAGGCCTCTGTCCAAGGCTTCTGTTTTGTTTTGTTTACATCAATCTAAAAACTGTAGATGGATTAGATTTAGAAACTCAGCAGGGTAGGGCCCAGATAATGCAGGTAGTCCTCAACTTACAACGGTTTAGGGACCGTTCACAGTTACAATGGCACTGAAAAACAGTGAGTTGTGGTCATTTTTTATACTTATGACTGTTGCAGTATCTCCAGGGTGATTAAAATTTATAGCCACTTGGCAACTGACTCATATTTATCCTGGGGTCTCCCGATCCGCTTTGACGACCTTCTGACAAGCAAAGACAAAATGGGGAAGGCTGACTCACTTAACAACCGTCTTGCTCACTTAACGACTGTTGTGATTCACTTAAGACGCGTGGCAAGAAAGGTTGCAATCACAGGCAGGACTTACTTAAGAAATGTCTCACTTAGCCACAGAAACGTTGGACTCAATTGTGAGCGTAAATTGAGGACTACCTGGACTGGATAGGGCCCCATTAAGACAGAATAGAGCTGGAAGGGAGCTTGGAGGTCTTCTAGTCCAACCCCCCCCCCTTAGAAAATCCCAAAGCTGCAGATTTGACCAGGAAGGTAGAAAAAGCAATGAAGTAATATACTTTAATATAGGAACTGAGGTGGCGCAGTGGTTAAATGCAGCACTGCAGGCTACTTCAGCTGACTGCAGTTCTGCAGTTCGGCTGTTCAAATCTCACCGGCTCAGGGTTGACTCAGCCTTCCATCCTTCCAAGGTGGGTAAAATGAGGACCCGGATTGTTGGGAGCAATATGCTGACTCTGTAAACCACTATCAGTCTAACTGCTATTGCTATTGCTGCTTTATTTTATTTTAATATCAGAAGATGCCAATGATTAAAAAAATACTTCCTTATGGCCGTGGAGACTTTAAAGCAGGCTATAAAAATTCTAGCGAAACAGTGACGTGGCTAAAATTAATTGCATTCATCTAATATCATTACTTTGCCCTTGGCTCAGTCATGTTTAATATTTTCTGCTTCCTGTTGCTTAATATAATTCAGTGTTTCTCAACCTTGGCAACTTGAAGATGTCCGGACTTCAACTCCCAGAATTCCCCAGCCAGCGAATGCCGGACATCTTCAAGTTGCCAAGGTTAAGAAACACTGATATAATTCCAGCACACAAATCTACGGGGGGTGGGGGTGTGGCAACACATATTACATGGGACTGGGCCTTTGTGTGGCTTACTTCTGTTATTGGTCCGTTGTGGCACCAAGGCAACCTTGGCTGAATTAAAAATACATCAGCGGAGGAATCAGTAAGGAAAGGAGACCACTAGGTGATCAAGACATTCCAAGGCTAAGATTAAATGAAGAACTCGTAAATTCAACTTGGAACTCCTAAATTCAACTTGGAAGGTAAGGTAAAGGACATTCCAAGGCTAAGATTAAATGAAGGAATCCTAAACTCAACTTGGAAGATAAGGCTAACTAGTACGTATGTGCTGGTCGTTCCCAACTCTAGGGGGCAGGGCTCATCTCCGTCTCAAAGCCAAAGAGCCAGCGCTGTCCGAAGACGTCTCCGTGGTCATGTGGCCGGCATGACTAAACACCGAAGGCGCACGGAACGCTGTTACCTTCCCACCAAAGGTGGTTCCTATTTTTCTACTTGCATTTTTACATGCTTTCGAACTGCTAGGTTGGCAAGTAACGGGAGCTCACTCGGTTACGCGGTGCTAGGGATTCGAACCGCCGACCTTTCTGATCGACAATCTCAGCGTCTTAGCCACTGAGCCACCGCTTGGAAAGAGGAAGAGAAAAACACCAAAGAAACCGGATAGACATGTCCATGCGTTCATAGAGTTGAATGAAGACACAGGATGAATTTACAATTTGTTGTTGTTCAGTGTTGTTCACAGACTACTGGAAGAGAAGTCCCTGCCCATAGAATTTACAATCGAAAACCCTGCAGAAGTGAAACTGAAGAATGGGGGAACAGAGGCAAGGATAAGCAAGGAGAAAGTATGTGATTACGTATTTTAGTTATCGTAGAGGAAGTCCTTAACTCATAACTGATTGCTTAATTGAGCGCTCAAAATTAGAGCAGGCCCAGGATAAGGGCTTTATGGCTCGTCAGCACATAATGTCAGTTTAAACAATTTTATTACTTTATAATATAGTGCAGGAAGTTATCACCCAGCCCTCTCCCAGAAAAATGAAATATCCTAGGAAATATTGAAAAGGCAGAATATTTCTCTGGATGTGAAAAGAAAGAAACATGTTTTAAAAGACAGAATAGCTGCCTGTACCTTCCTGCCCATCCCCACTTTGTTAATAGGCCATTAAGAAGGCCAAGCTAGTCCACTTTACATAATAAAGACGTCTCCACTTCAGCTACAGGAAAGCATGATAATATTGGCCCCAACTCACCACATGGCATCTGAGAACTCAACCACACCTGGATTCAAAACGCAGCCTAGAGAGTTGCCCCTGCATGTCCCCATGGGAGTCTAACAACCAATCAGAATACATTTCTTACACAGGAACAGGAAACAGAGAGGTGGGACTGAACAGGTTATAAAAAGCCTAGCAAGCCCCTCCTTCAGCCCTTCTCTTCTTCTCCACCAACATTGAAGCATGTGATCACCTTTTCTGTTCAGGGCTCAAGCCATGTGGCCCTGTCCAACAATAAACCATCTTTCCAAGCAGCCTCCATGTCTCCAGTGTCTTTTTCCCCACTTGGAGCCGAACCCAGAAGGACATTTCTTTCATCAATAGCATACAAAGAAAATACAGAAGTAAATAGTAGGAAAATTAGGAAAGGGAATAAGTAAGAGAAGAGTGGGGGAAAGCAAGGGGGAAAAAAGAAAGAAAACGCATCGACTTCCGTCCCCCTTTAGTGCAGTAGAATATGGCACTAACATCAAACCTCAACTTTTTACTTTTACATACTACTAGTAGTAAAGTAGTAGTAAAGTGGTAGTGGGGTGGGGGGTATAGAAGTAGTGGTAATAGTCTAGCCATTTCTATAACAATGAATCTATCTAACTGGTAAAACCCCAAATCAAAGTTTCATTTTTTCCCCCCACCACAAGCACAAAGTCCAGAAGTGGTTTCCAAGTAGAAATAAAAGTATTTGTATTTTTTTTTTTCTTCGATCAAAACAGCCAATTTAGCCATCTCTGCAACTCCCTCCATTTTTGCAGCTATTCATCCATACACTGTCATGCTACACACACGGCCCCATGGTCCAATTTCAAGTACTCGGCTTTGCAACCTGTGAGCAACGTCCTGAAGTCACACGAAACACGATTTGTGACGAGATTTTACCCGTTTCTGGCAAAACAAAACACAAAAAAACCGCCAATTCAGAAGAATGGCCTTTACACTGACAACTGCAGGGTTTCGTTAACAGCAAAGAGACTCGCTTAACAACTTTGGGGATTCACTTAATGACTGCCACAAAAATGTCATTAAAACAGGTCCCGTGGCTGCTTTGACTTACGACACTGTAACCCAAACAGAAATCTGATACAAATTGCGGTCATAAATCAAGGACTGGCTACATTCTGTGGTTACAGGTTACATTATATATGTATTTATTAATTAGACTTATATACTGCTTCATAGGGCTTTCAGCCCTCTCTAAGCGGCTTACAAATTTTTTTAGCAAATTGAGTCAGCAACTTGCCCCCACAGTCCGGGTCCTCATTTCACCCACCTCGCAAGGATGGAAGGCTGAGTCGACCTTGAGCCAGTGAGATTTGAACCACTGAACTGCAGATCACAGTCAGCTAAAGTGGCCTGCAGTACTGCACCCTAACCACTGTGCCACCTCGGCTCTTGGTATTGGTACCTAGGCAGTGGTGGGTTGCAGCCGGTATGCCCCGGTATGGGAATACCAGAGCCTGCCCGGAGCACCAGATACCATTGCGGTACGATGCTCCAGAGCACCCACCCTCCTGAGCTCCTTACCTGTCCTTTAAGCTTTTGGAGCTTCAGCACATGCGCATGGCGCATACGTCACCTGTGTGATGCTCCGCCGAGCAGCTGGAGCATCACGGAGGCGTCACAGGCAGATATGACACATGCGTGCACTGTGCACGTCAATGTGGGCAACGCCAGGCCCGTTCCAACCATATCGGTTGGAACGGGATCTGGAACCCACCACTGTACCTAGGTATATCTACAGTGCCAAAGGTTACACAGATGAATTGTGTAGAGCCCTATCAGTGATGTATCCCTGAGGCTGACAGGAAGTCCATACAGGTAGTCCTCGACTTACAACAACAATTCTAAGAAATTCCAGATAGCCTATGCTTAAGATCAGGAATAATTTAAACTGTTCAAAGTTAGTGTAACAGGAAGAAGCTAAGATCAATGTAGAGATGTTATTAACCTCTTTTTTTATTTCTTTTGTCTCAATATATTTTAGACTGTGTTTGTTAAAAATCTATACTGTGTACGGGCTCTGGGAAGTCGGGGGGGGGAGGGAGATGGGGTGTTGGGGGGGAGGGTGGGGGGAGGGGGGATATATACTATGTGTTAGATTTCAACGTAATGCGATTTCACATGTATACTGTTTCTCTTTAATTTTTCTGTAAAAATAGGACAAGCTGAATACATTGACATATAGTAGAAATACACCAAGGGGAGGAGCAGTGGGATAGAAGAAAGAGGGGTAGAGAGGGTGGGAGAGAGGATGGGAGGGAGGGTGAGAAGGAAGGGAGGGAGTGGACTGGGAGAGAGGAGTGGTAAAGGGGGAGGGGAAGTAGGGTAGAGGGGAATGATGGAGGGAAGATAGAAAGTTGGAGGGGAGCGGAAGAAAGAGGTGTATAGAGAGTGGAAGAAGTATATTGGGTTTCTATTTTGGGGGGTATTGTTGACAAGAGGAATTGCTGTGATTATTGTTTAATGTTGTATGGCCCCGGCTATGCACAGTATATAAGTGACTGTATGAAAATGAAAAATGGAAAATAAAAAACATTTAACTTTAAAAACAATTCATTTAGTGACCATTCAAAGTTACAGTGACACTGAAAAATGTCTGCTTTTCACAGTTATGACCTTTGCAGCATCGCCATGATCACGTGATCAAAAGTCAGATGCTTGGGCACCGACTCATATTTATGACAGTTAGAGTGTCCCAGAGTCATATGATCCCCTTTTGCGACCACCTGACAAGCCAAGCTTCCATGAGGAAGCCCGATTCGCTTAACAACCGGGATACTAACTAATCAACTGCAGTGATTCACTTAACAACTGAGGCACAGAAGGTCGTAAAATAGGACAAACCTCACTTAACAAATGTCTCACTTAACAACAGAAATTTTGGGCTCAATTGTGGTCGTAAGTCGAGGATTACCTGTACAGGACTTCAGGAACGTTGTCATTGAATTAATAAAGGGTCTCCCTGAATTCCATTCGCAGTTCAAAACTCTGCAGAGAGGCCTAATATTACAGATAGTCCTCAATTTAGCACCACAACTGAGCCCACAATTTCTGTTACTAAGTGAATTTTGCCCTGTTTTACGACCTTTCTTGCCACAACTCTCAAGTGAATCGCTGCAGTTGTTATACTAGTATTACGGCTGATAAGTGAATCTGGTTTTCCCATTGACTTGGCTTGTCAGGTGTTCGCAAAAAGAGATCATATTGCAACCGTCATAAATAGGCGTCAGTTGCCAAGCATCTGGATTTGGATCAAGTCACTTTGGAGATGCCATAAGGGCCCTAAGTGTGAAAAAAGGGCACAAGTCACTTTTTTTCAGTTCCATTGTAACTTTAAATGTCCCAAAACAAACAGTTGTCGGTCGAGGGATTACCAGTAGTGAAAAATGTGGCTCGCTTGGGTGTATAAATGAGAACTTTCCCTTCTTCCTCATTCCTATTATTATTGCATGGTTAATCTTTGGTGAGATTCACAGCCTTTGGGGCTGGTTGGTAGCTCAACAGCTCGAGTCCTAACCAAGGACCTAGGAACTGTTAAGGTAACGTTGGAGGATATAAGCTGTTCCAAGTAGGGTGGTTTTTTGTAGAATCAGAATGTTCAAGTCTGATAAATTTAAAATTTCCAAATAGCGAGGTAGCCCTTTAGGTATTGCTCCAAGGGCCCCAATTACAATCGGAACAACACACAATTTTTTTCCCCATAGTCACTCAACTTCAATTTGCAAGTCCCGGTACTTTGTGATTTTTTTTTCTTGCTGTTTATCTTCAATTCGTGCATCTCCAGGTATTGCAATGTCAATGAACCATACTTTTTTCTTTTCAACTATTGATATGTCAGGTGTGTTTTGGGCCAAGTGACTGTCAGTCTGGATTCTGAAGTCCCACAAGATCTTGACTTTCTCATTCTCTAAAACTTTCTCAACCTGATGTTCCCAGTGGTTTTTGCTGTACTCAAATCCAAACTTCTGGCACAATTTCCAGTGAATGATCTTAGCAAGGCGGTCATGGCGTTGTAGGTAGACAGTTTGTGAAATTTTGCCGCACCCACTGATCAAGTGGGGGAGCCCTTGAAGAGCATTCGGAGACTCCAGCTTGTCCAGAATGCAGCCGCGCGAGTGATTGTGGGTGCACCTCGGTACACCCACGTTACACCTATCCTCCACGAGCTGCACTGGCTGCCTATCGGTCTCCGGATACGCTTCAAGGTGCTAGTCGTCACTTATAAAGCCCTTCATGGTATTGGACCTGGGTACTTGAGAGACCGCCTGCTGCCAATTACCTCCCAAAGACCTATCAGATCCCACAGACTAGGCCTCCTCCAAATTCCATCTGCCGGCCAATGCCGATTGTCGACCACCCGGAGGAGGGCCTTCTCTGTGGCTGCTCCGGCCCTCTGGAACGCCCTCCCCGTGGAGATCTGGACCCTCACCACCTTTCAGCTTTCCGCAAAGCCGTCAAAACCTGGCTGTTCCAACAGGCCTGGGGCTGATGAGTTCCCATCCCCACTCGAATTATGTGGCTGTTGACTGCTTTTAAATTGTTTCCGTATTTATTTATTTTTTTGCTTTTTTGTCTGTATTATTCCTTTCCCCTTCAGTTTGTTAGCCGCCCTGAGTCCCTCCGGGAATAGGGCGGCATACAAGTGTAATAAACCTTGAACCTTGACTGTCTCGTCTTTCTCTATTATTTTCAAGTTATTTATTTTATATGCTTATAAAATAAATTACAGTTTTCTTGAAAATAAGACCTCCCTGGATAATAAGCCCAATCAAGCTTTTGAGCACATGTGCTAACATAAGCCCTCCCTGAGAATATTGCAACAGAGCAGCAGCCATGACATGACTAGCTCACCGCTTCCTGCACCTCAAAAATAATAAGACTTCCCCGAAAATAAGGCCAAGCCCTTATTTCGGAAGGGGGGGTTGTCAAAAGAAAATAAGACCCTGTCTTATTTTCGGGGAAACATGGTATGCTTATACATATCAATGTGTGAACAGTGTGATACCTGGGTATCATACATTTTAGTACATATAAACACAATATAGTTATTACATTTCATTTTCATTTCAGATTGTTTAAACATACGTTATCTAACATATATACCGCCATTCAAATTCTAAACCTCCCTCTTATTATTACCGTACTTTCCGGCGTATAAGATGACATTTTAACCCCAAAAATTATTTCAAAAATCGGGGGTTGTCTTATATGCCGGTTATAAGAAAGGCCATACCAAAAAATCAAAACAAAAGAAAAAGCAATGCTGCCAAGCAAAAAGCCTTCAGCCGGCTCGCGGGTGCCTGAAATTAGGGGGTCGTCTTATACTCCCAGTCGCCTTATACGGTGGAATATACGGTACATATATCTTGTTGTGTTAAAATATGTGTATTGCTTTTTCTCTCTTATTTCTGTTTCTATTCTAACTTGTATTCACTACCCTGTTTTCCCGAAAATAAGACGTTCCCAATAATAAGCCCAATCAGACTTTTGAGTGCATGCGCTAAAATACACCTTCCCCTGAAAATAAGCCCTCCCCTAAAACATTTCAACGCATGTGCAGCCGGTTCCGCCATTTCCTGGGAGAAAAGGGAGGAACATGCTCCACGCGCCCGACATGCATCAACCATCCACGTGGAACAGCCTTGTGGAGGCCACTACCGCAAACCCTAGCTACCGCGCCCCTTCTCTTAGTGACGGCCACAAAAAGATCGACAGGCCCAGTGACGCTAGGGCTGGCAAGAGTGTGCCAGAAACAGAGACCGAACTTCCGGCCCTCTCTGGATCAGCTGATCTGCGAGCCGCGGCCGAGGTTAAGGGGCCTCCTGCACCTCAAAAATAATAAGACCTCCCCGAAAATAAGGCTAAGCGCTTATTTCGGGGAATCAAAAGAAAATAAGACCCTGTCTTATTTTCAGGGGAACCCGGTAACTTCTTCCTCATTCCAAATGGGAAAAAAAAAAAAATTAAATTATTTTTAAAAAATCAGTATTTGTCTCTTTGTTTTGGAAGCGGGTCCAGGCAACTGTTTCCAACTGTGACCAAGAGGGATGGGTTTATATTATGATTATTTTTCTTAGCAAAATGTTTGCTTTGAGGAGCTTTCTCCATTTTACAAGGCTGCATTTCCCTTTGTTAGCTCTTTTGCCCAAAGATTGGAGAGAGAATGATTTATGACTGCCCAATTTTCCTCCTTCAAACACATGCAGGGGCCATAAACGCCATAAACGGATGAACGGCACAGAGATCTCGCCTGCCCTTTCCTTCTCCCCTCATTTTTTTCACAGCGCGTGGTCATTATAAAATCAATTTAACTTGGAGCCGGAATTAGCAGGTGATGAAGGAGGGTAAAGTCCTCAGATATTACAAATAAAGAGAAGATAATAGTCCCATTGCATTGAGCAGTGACGGGTGGGGAATCTAATTGTGCTACCCCTTTCCCACAATGCCGCTGGCACAGCTACAATACAGGGCATTATGGGAAATTAAGACAGCAATTAAATTCAGATGTTGGCTGGGTGCCATTCAGTGTGATACAGGATACCATTGAAAGAAATATCTGGGTCGAGGTCCAAGCCGGGCACTGGAAAAATGGAGGCTGGAGGCTGATTCGAAAGAGGGTCCATTTATTGATGGACAGGTCCACATAAGTTGCGGTTCTGGTGCAGCTGACCACATGGAGCTAAGAGTGGGAGCGCTTTATACCTTCTCTTGGGTTTTGCACTTGAGTTTCCTGTTCCTATACAAGGGCATGTACTCTATTGCCTGCTGTCAGACTTCCATCCTAGGAGTTTGTCTGAGCTACGTTTGGTTGAAGTTTGGGCTGATGCAATAAAGGGGCTTGTTGGGCAATTCCTATTGAGGCGGAGGGCTAATCCTACCCTTGTTGGATCTTGGGTGAGGGTACTTCCTTATGACTAGAGCTAGCTATCTCTTAAGTGCTGACATCTGCTGAAGACTATTAGGAAAGGTGGGGGCTATTAAGAGAGAGTCTGCTTCCTGCCTCTAAAAAAAACATGTTTCTCCATTTCTCATCCAGGGAAATATAACATTCTGCCTTTTTAATATTTCATAAAATATTTTATTCTTCTAGGACAGTGATGGCGAACCTTTTTTGGCTCCTGTGCCAAAAGCTGGGGAAACACAGGGGGGGGGGGTGTCGTACACTGGCGTGCCACACCCATAATGCTATGCATGCGAGATACACACACCCTGCTTTTGCTGCATTTTTTTTCCACCTCCCCAGGCTCTAGAGACTTTCTAGGAGCATGGGGAGGGTGAAAACAGCTTCCACTGCCCCGGCTTCCCTGAAGCCTCCAGAGAGTGAAAAACGGACCTACGGGGAACCCGGAAGTTCGAGAATGGTGACTTCAGGTTTGTCCGTAAGGTCGATTTTCGACTTCCGGCTTCCCTGAAGGCTCCGGAGGTCAAAAAACGGACCTTCGGACAAACTGGAAGTCACTTCCGGTTTGCTCGTAAGGCCGTTTTTTGCCCTCCGGAGCTTTCAGGGAAGCCTCCGGAAGGCTGGCCAGCTGACAGGGCAACTCCTCGCGTGCCATGGGTTCGCCATCACAGTTCTAGGAGAAGTGTGGGTGTTAACTTTTGACAATACCAACACACAATAAGCTTAGGACCCTCCAACAAAGAATCCCTAATATTGTGTGTGTGTGTGTGTGTGTGAGAGAGAGAGAGAGAGAGGTGGGTTTCAAAAAAATTTCGAACCTACTCTGTGGGTGTGGCCTCCTTTGTGGGAGTGGCTTGCCAGCCATGTGACCTGGTGGGAGTGGCTTGCCGGCCATGTGTTTTCTTTCTCTGTCTCTCTCTCTGTCTCTGTCTCTCTCTCTCCTTCCTTTTGTCTCTCTGTCCCTTTTTTCTTTTTTTCTTTCATCTCTCTCTCACTTTTTCTTTCTTTTTTTATTTATTTATTTATTTATTTCTTCCTTTCTTTCTCTTTCTCTTTCTCTCTCTGTGTGAGTCTGTCTGTCTCTGTGTGTGTGTTTGTGTGTGTGTGTCTTTGCCTCTCTCTCTCGCCCTCCCTCCCTCTGTGTCTCTCTATGCCAGTGGTGGGTTTCCAAATTTTTTGGAACCTCTTCTGTAGGTGTGGCCTGCTTTCCGGGTCCACTGGTGAATCCTCTTCTAACTGGTTTGATAGATTTGACGAATCGTTTCTACCAAATAGGTGCGAACTGGTAGGAACCCACCTCTGGTGTGTATGCGTGCGCATGTTTGGTATTTTCAAACTGAAGCATGATAAGGAAAGCCTGCTCAATTCCCCCCCCCCCCGTATAGAAATTCTGAAGAAGTTTACAAGCCATAGCACAAGGACTCTATTTATTGTTCATCTCTGTTCCCTATTCATCATTGTCCACTGTTTCTCTCTGAGCATCATCTTGGATTTTATGCTCTGTTTGAAGTGGCTCTGGAGTTGAATGCAAATTGAGGAATATGATTCCCACAGAAGGGGGATTCTTTTTCATCTCTCCTGCTCGGTGGAAATTGGAGGCTGAGACCCCGAAGATAAATTGCTCCCTCCGTTTTCTTCATTATGTAGGGGAAGGGAGGGAGGAAAAGAGGAGGAGAGGGGAGGGGAAGAGAAGAAAGGGGATGAGAGGAAAGGGAAGGGAGAAAAAGAGAGAGGCAGGAAGGAAGAAGGGAAGAAAGAAAAGAAGGAAAGGGGGAGGGGAAGGAAGGGGAAAGGGAAGGAAGGGAACAAGAGGAAAGGGAAGGGAGAAAAAGAGAGAGGCAGGAAGGAAGGAGGGAATGAAAGAAAAGGAGCAAGGAAGAGAGGGGAAGGAAAGGGAGAAAGAGAGAGAAAGAAAGGAAGAAAAGAAAGAAAAAGAAAGAAAGGAAGGAAGGAAGGAAAAGAGGAAGGGAGGGGACAGGAGGGAAGGGAGAAAAAAGAGAGGAAGGAAAGAAAAAAGGAAGGAAGGAAAAGAGGAAGGGAGGGGACAAGAGGGAAGGGAAGGGAGAAAAAAGAGGGGAAGGAAAGAAGGGAGGGAGGGAAAGGGAGAGGAGGGGAATGGGAGGAAAGGGAAGGGAGAAAAAAGAAAGAGAGAGAGGAAGGAAGGAAAAGGGGAGGGGAAGAAAGGACAAGAGGGACGGGAGAAAAAAGAAAGAGAAAGGAATGGAGGAAGAGAAGGAAGGAAGGAGAAGGGAGGAAAGGGAAGGGAGGAAAAAGAAAGAGAAAGGGAGGGAAGGGAAGGGAGGAAAAAGAAAGAGACGAAGGAAGGGAGGAAAGAAAGAAGAAAATGAAGGAAGGGGAAGAAGGAGGGAAGGGAAGGGAGAATTTTCCAATGAGGAAAAAGGAAAGATTCATATCACAATTCCTTTCCATCACTGTCCATAATTGTCTTGTAATGGCTAATTTTAAGCAAAATGTTGCATTAAGAGGCAGGTTCCCTCTGCACTGCGGTAACATACGGCAATCAACAAAACACTCTTGGTAGAACTAGCATCAAAACCAACATTGATCTGAGATGAATTTTAAATAACAACAACAACAACAACAACAACAACAACAATAACAAAGCTATGCATAGCCAATACTTGAAAAGTATTGAAGGCAAAGCTGACCAAAAGCTAACTTGGAACTGGTTAAGATCAGGAGCACTGAAAAAAAGAAACAGAAGGCTTTATTTTGGCAGCTCAAGAACAAGCCTTAGCCACAAACTGCATGAAGGCAAAAATTCAACATGTTACCACCAACAGCAAATGTCGCCCCTGTAATGAGAAAGACGAGACAGTCGACCACTTGATAAGCGAGTGCAGCAAAATTTCACAAACTGATTACCTACAACGCCATGACCACGTTGCTAAGATCATTCACTGGAAATTGTGCCAAAGGTTTGGATTTGAGAACAGCAAAAACCACTGGGAACATCAGGTTCAGAAGGTTTTAGAGAATGAGAAAGTCAAGATCTTCAGAATTCAGACTGACAGGCACTTGGTCCACAACACACTTGACATGAGTCTCCTTGAGAGTGGGCGGCATACTAATTAATTAATTAATTAATTAAATAGACATAACATTTTACGACAGTACAGTGGATTACATTTTAAGGCACAACAGACTGCATCTTAATAGAACACACATCCCTGAGGGATTTTAGGGGTATCTTATTCCTACAATATTTTTTTCCAGAGGGTAAGTCATCTCTGTACCAAGTTTGGTTGAAATTGCTCCAGGTGTTTCAGAGTTATGCCGGAACATACATACATACATACATCCTTTTGTGTGTATATATGTATATAAAATTATAATATAATATTATATGATATGATATTTCCAATTTTCCAATTTTAATAGATTTGTATGCCGCCCAATCCCGAAGGACTCCGGGTGGCTTACATAAAAACAGTTTAAAAGCATTTTAAAAAGTTTAAAATACAGGACAGAAATGGGTTAAAAGAAGGACACAACATGCACTTGATCTTAATGGGGCTGAAGGTCAATCTAGATCAACAGCCCCAGGCCTGCCAGAACAGCCAGGTCTTAACAGACTTACGGAAGGCCGAGAGAGTGGGGAGGGTCCGGATCTCGGGGGGTAGATCGTTCCAGAGGGCCGGGGCAGCTACAGAGAAGGCTCTCCCCCGAGGAGCCGCTAGACGACACTGCGTAGTCGATGGTACTCGGAGAAGTCCCGCCCTGTGCGATCTTATTGGGCGCTGATCATATGATATATGATTATAATATAATATAATATAATATAGTATAGTATAGTATAGTATAGTATAGTATAGTACAGTACAGTACAGTACAATACAATACAATACAATACAATACAATACAGAGAGAGAGAGGGGGGGGGAAGAGAGAGAGAGAGAGAGAGAGAGAGAGAGATTGTATAAAATACAAAAAAGAACAGAAAATAGGAAATTAAGGGAAGGAAAAGAAATGGGAAATGGGGGTGTAAAATATACAAGGTGGAAGAGAAAAAGAAAGAAAAGGGGACTTCCAACTTTTCCTAGCTCAGTACAAGATAAATACAGTCCAACCTCAACGTTTTACTTTTACACATTAATATATAACCAGCCATTTCTATAACAGCAAATGTTTCTAATCAACAATAGCAAAGTAAAAATTTCCTTTTTTTTTGTCCCTCACAAGCACCAATGCCAAAAGTGATATCCAAATAAGAACATATTTTTCTCTTTAAATAAAATATTCAATTTAACCAGCAGCCGATCTTCTGATCCTTTCTCATTCTCCCACTGCCCGACTTTTTAAAAACTTTTCTTAAGGAGATTCGAACCTAAGTTGGGCCAAAACCAAACTGGATCTCAGCCTTAGAACATTAGACTCATATCGGACGAAAGCCGTTCCATCGTGCAGAGAGAATATCCCACAGCTGAAGGATAAACGGAGAGGATCAGGCAAGGTCATGCACGGCAAGTCTTTGAGACACCACAACACAAATCCCACCCTTCAGTTCCAACTTCTAAACACAATTATGTAATTTGTGATGATTTATCGCTTGTCCTCATTGTTCCCTTCTGCCTCATGAGCCCAAATCTTCTTGGAAACATCCTACATTATTTCAGAACCCGGACCAATGCTTTGGCTTGTTCCAAGATGAATTTTTGTTGTTAATTGTTTCTGAACAACAATTGGCATCCTCTGAGATTTTAGAATACAGAATAACAGTCGGAAGGGACTGTCAGCAACCTGCAGCTCTGGAGCCGCATGTGGCTCTTTCATTCCTCTGCTGCGGCTCCCTGTCGCCAGTCATCTCCACAATTGATAGGACTTTCTGTTAGGACAGGTAGAGGAAAAAGGGCATTGGTAACACCTCTTTTCATAGTGGGGGAGGAGTATCCAGGATGGGTTGACCTTATCCTCTCGTTGATTGGACTGAGTCAGATAAGCTTTTGGTATACACCCCTGGTCCACCAGGCATCGCCCAGTTATTGGCGAAGAACTTTATCCTACCCATTGTGCCATCCACTCCAGACCTTTGTTAAGGTTTCAAACTTTTTATTGAATTATAACTTGAACATATTAGTGCAACATCCATCATAACACACATTACATTACCATGTCAGGGAGGGTCTGGATACTCCTCCCCCACTATGAGAAGAGGCGTATCAGGTAAGTACCAATGCCCTTTCTCCATAGTAAGGGGAGGAGTATCCAGGATGGGATGTACCAAAGCTAACACGTCCCTAGGGAGGGTAACATACTGAGGTCCCATGGCTAAACTATGCCTGGTGGGGTGTGTCCCCTGCTCTATGAACCGCCTGTAATACTCTGCGACCAACGAAGCCTCCGCCGAGGCAAAGGTATACAATTTGTAGTTCCTCACGAAGGGTGAGGGGGAACACCACATGGCAGCCCTACATATCTCTGTCAATGAGGCCTGCATTGCCCAGGCCGCAGTAGTGGCCGCACTTCGTGTGGAGTGTGCTGTGATGGGGCTCGGTGACTGTATGCCCTGGGACTGGTAGGCCATAGAAATGCAGGTTCTCAACCACCTGCCTATGGTGGTGGAGGTCACCTTCTTGCCCAGAGACCCCGGTTGGAATGAGACAAACAGGGCCTCGGACCTTCTATTCGGCCAGGTTCTTCTGAGGTAAATCCTCAGAGCCCTCCTTATGTCTAGGGTGTGTCCCTTCCTCTCTAGTGGGTGAGAAGGTTCTGGGCAAAAATTGGGCAAAATCAGCTCTTGCGGCCTGTGGAAGCATGAGCACACCTTAGGTATGACGGAGGGGTCCAACCACAACACCACTCTGTCCTGGTGAAATACGCAGAGGTCCTCCTTAGCGGACAGGGCCTGCAGCTCTGATATCCGTTTGGCGGATGTGATGGCCACTAGAAACACCACCTTAAGGGTTAAAAACTTTAGAGACACTGTTCGCAATGACTCAAACGGGGGCCCCGTCAGAGGGCCCAACACCTTGTGCAAGTCCCAGGAAGGGTACCTGTGTACCATGGGTGGTTTGAGGTTGGACGCCCCCTTCAGGAACTGCCTGACTAAGGGTGGGTGAGTGTCTGGGCTCTGCCGCACAGAAGCACGGATGAGATGGCCGAGACTTGTCTCCTAATCGTGTTGGGAGCTAAACCCCTGTCCAGGCCTGCCTGGAGAAATTCCAGCACTAAGGGAATGGTGGCTCTCACTGGGTCCTGTCCCCAGGAGTTACACCATGTAAAAAAGGCCCACCAGGTCGCGCCATAAATGCGCTCCGTGGAGGGTCTTTGGGCGCCCTGGATAGTTTCTATTACCCTGGGGGAGAATTTTTCCTCCCTCAGGATGCTCCGCTCAACCGCCAAGCAATCAACTGAAGCCATTGGGGTTCTGGGTGCTCCAGTGACCCCTGCCTGAGGGAGATCCTTTCCTGGGGAATCCTCCAAGCTCTGCCCACCAAAAGCGATTGGAGATCTGCAAACCATGGCCTCCTGGGCCAGTAGGGAGCAATCAGCACCACCTCCACCCTCTCCCGAAAAATTCTTTGAATGACCCTGGGAATCAGGGGCAAGGGTGGGTTTGCATAGAGAAGTCCCAGGGGCTCGATCCTGTGGGGAGTGGCGGAGCACTGTGGTACCGCTGGTGCCTACGCGGCAGGGCTTGCCTTTGGAATGCTTGTGCCCTTTGTCTCCTGCTTGCCCGGCAGACTTCTTTTCTGAGTGATACTTGTCTCACTCAGAGGCCTGGGCAGCGTGCCACCCCCGGAGGGGGGCTTTTGGCAATCCTTTCGCAGCTCAGGGAGCTTCCAGCTCGCTCGCGGCTGCTGTTGTAGGGAAACAATTGAATCTTTTTTGCTTTCTTTAAATTTCTTCAGATTTATCGGAGATCCAGGATGGCAAACTGTCCAGTTGAGGGACTGAGTCGATAACTGGGCAGTGCCTGGTGGACCAGGGGCGTATACCAAGAGCTTATCCGACTCAGTCCAATCAACGAGAAGATATGGTCAACCCATCCTGGATACTCCTCCCCTCATTATGGAGAAAGGATGCTGCGCTAGGAGGAGACTCTATGGTGGGGGAACCGGACTTCTGGTTGGCTCCAGAATTGAACGGGAGGGGGGGGGCGCTTCCGGTACAGAAACCGGAAGACCAGGTGGCTGGTGCGTACATGTGTGCCCGAAACTGATAATCTTCCCAGCGCACACATGCACACTGGGGGTGCCTGCGCTCCCGTTTCAGCATTCAGTGCTGAAAAGATTCACCAGCACTGCCCTATACCATTTCGGATAAGTGGTTGTCCAACCTCTTCTTAAAACCTCCACTGATGGAACAGCCTCAATTTCTGGAGATAAAACCCTAATTGTTCAGTGGAACAACTTGCTTCCAGAAGTTGACAACAATCAAAAAGTGATTTTCAATGCAGTTCCTACTACCGGCAATATATCAAGGTCTACGAATCTTCAACAGGACAAGAAAGTAATTTAAAGTAAATTTCAACCATGTGTTTAAACGAGGTACTGAGCCGAAATAACTTCTCTTTCCTTTTAATGTGGCTTAGGCAGCAATAATAATTTCAACTTCAGTAAACAAAACCGAACGGCTGTTGAATCCAAAAAATGCAACCGATAAGAAGAAGAAAGTGAAGCTGATTTTTTTAAAAAACAAAAACGGAGAGAGGAAGCCAATAAGAGGAGGATCCAAATTCAACAGCATCGCCATGTGACTGTTTAATTCTGTCAATTTTTTTGTCAACAACCCAAGCGGCTTAACAACGAGCATCTCTCTCTTTTCAATTGTATTGACAGAACCGACAGACAAGGGGAGCAAAATAACAAATTAAAAACAAAGGCATTTTTTTTCCACGGCCAACCAAAAATCCCTTTGGGGTCCACGATAAGGGACTGTATCCTGTTTTCCTTCCAGCAGCTGAAGGCAACTTAGATAAAGATCTGCCTTCATTGCATTCCACTCAACACGCAACAACCTTATAAGGTGGAAGAGGCTAACTTGTAATATTGCACCCGGTTTTGGTCATCGCAATATAAAAGAAAAAAATATGTGTGCAGCAGCTACCAAAAAAGCCAACACAGTTCTGGGCTGCATAAACAGAGGGATGGAATCAAGATCACGTGAAGTGTTAACAACACTTTATAAGGCCTTGGTAAGGCCACACTTGGAATATGGCATTCAGTTTTGGTCGCCACGATGTAGAAAAGATATGGAGACTCTAGAAAGAGTGCAGAGAAGAGCAACAAGGATGATTAGGGGACTGGAGGCTAAAACTTATGAAGAACGGTTGCAGGAACTGGATATGTCTAGTTTAATAGAAAGAAGGACTAGGGGAGACATGATAGCAGTGTTCCAATATCTCAGGGGTTGCCACAAAGAAGAGGGAGTCAAACGATTCTCCAAGGCACCTGAGGGCAGAACAAGAAGCAATGGGTGGAAACTAATCAAGGAGAGAAGCAACTTAGAACTGAGGAGAAATTTCCTGACAGTGAGAACAATGAATCAGTGGAACAGAAGTTGCCTCCGGAAGTTGTGAATGCCCCAACACTGGAAGTCTTTAAGAAGATGTTGGATAGCCATTTGTCTGAAACGGTATGTTTCCTGCCTAGTCAGGGGGTTGGACTAGAAGACCTCCAAGGTCCCTTCCAACTCTGGTATTGTATTGTATTGTATGTTGAGATTCTAGAAAGAGTGGAGAGAAGAGTAACAAAACGGATGAGGATGCGGAAGGCTAAACCATACAAAGAACAATTGCAGGAATTGGGGTGACTAAGATGCTGAGCTTGTCAATCAGAAGCTTGGCAATTCAGCGGCTCGAATCCCTAGCGCCACATAACGGAGTGAGCTCCCATTACTTGTCCCAGCTTCTCCCAACGTAGCAGTTCGAAAGCATGTAAAAAATGTAAGTAGAAAAAATAGGGATCACTTTGGTGGGAAGGAAACAGTGTTCTGTGCTCCTTCGGCGTTTAGTCATGCAGGCCACATGACCATGGAGATGCCTTCGGACAGCGCTGGCTCTTCGGCTTTGAAATGGAGATGATCACTGCCCCCTAGAGACGGAAAGGACTAGCACGCATGTGCGGGGGATTCTTTACCTTTACCTTTTAGATTAACGCAAAGAAGGACTGTGGGTGACATGCAGTTTTCCAATATCTTAGGGCTGCCACAAAGAAGAGCGGGTCAACTATTCTCCAAAGCCTCTGAAGGCAGGAAAAGAAGCAATGGATGGAAACTAATCAAGGAAGAAACTAATCACAGAAGAGGGAGTCAAACTATTCTCCAAGGCACCTGAGGGCAGGACAAGAAGCAATGGGTGGAAACTAATCAAAGAAGAAACTAATCAAAGAAGAGGGAGTCAAACTATTCTCCAAAGCAGCTGAGGGCAGGACAAGAAGCAATGGGTGGAAACTAATCAAGGAGAGAAGCAACTTAGAACTGGGGAGAAATTTCCTGACAGTGAGAACAATGAATCAGTGGAACGACTTGCCTCCAGAAGTTGTGAATGCTCCAACACTGGAAGTTTTAAAGAAGGATGTTGTATAACCATTTGTCAGAAGTGGTGTAGGATTTCCTGCCTAGGCAGGGGGTTGGACTAGAAGACCTCCAAGGTCTCTTCCAACTCTTCTATTCTATTCTAAGGAGAGAAGCAATTTAGAACTAAGGAGAAATTTCCTGACAGTGAGAACAATTAACCAATGGAACTGCTTGCCTCTAGAAATTTTGGATGCTCCATCACTAGAGACTTTGAAAAAGAGATTGTGCAGCCACTTGTCTGAAATGGTATACTGCACGGGTGTCAAATTCAGATTATCACTGCAGCATCACATGACATATTAGGACTCCCTCCCCTTTCGCTAAACAGGGTGTGGGCGTGGCCAGTGCGTGCCACATCCAGCCCGTGGGCGGGGAGTTTGACAGTCCTGGTAGAGTGTTTCTTTCCCAGCATGAGGCTCTTCTCCAGGGAGTCCTTTCTTCTCATTAGGTGGCCAAAGTATTTGAGTTTCCTCTTCAGGATCTGGCCTTCTAAAGAGCAGTCAGGGTTGATCTCCTCTAGGACTGACCGGTTGGATCACCTTGCGCTCCAAGGGACTCGCAGGAGTCTTCTCCAGCACCAGAGTTTCAAAGGCCTCCATTCTTTGGCGTTCAGCCTTTCGTAGGGTCCAACCTTCACAGCCATCCATTGCAACTGGGAAAGATTTCGATACACTTCCTCTTCACCAAACAGAATGCATCCAAAGACGGATCTGACTGTTCTCCCATTGTAGTCTATTTCGCTATCTTCCCTGCCCCAAATGACTATTTCCTCCGTCATCCCGGTTTGCTTCAGGCTTCATGACATCCTCCAGTTCTGAACTTGACCCAACTCAGCCTTCGATCTCCTTGCAAATCAGGCTGACCTCTCACCCCCCGAGCTTTTTTCCTTCTTCTCCACCCCAAACCAAAAAAGGCCACTTCGACGGCGCATGAAACCCGTCCTCCAGGCATACACGTTCTGTGCTAGAGGAAGAGACTTGCAACAGCTTGTCGAGAACCTTTCGCAAACAACGTCACCTGGAGTGTGTCTACTGGCGTTCCTTGGCAGAAAGGCCATGCACGAGAAGTAGCAAGCTGTAAAGTTGTGAAACGATGCAAATGAGTTTCAGCAAATGAGCTTCAGGAACACAGAGCGTTGGCTGTCAACTAGACGAGCAACAAATGAATTTCGCAAGGACCCCCAGCTCATTTCACGACTTAAAATAAAGGTAAAGGTTCCCTTTACACCTGTGTGCTAGTCGGTCCCGACTCTAGGGGGCAGTGCTCATCTCCATTTCAAAGCCAAAGAGTCAGCATTGTCTGAAGATGTCTCCAGTGGTCATGTGGCCGGCATGACTAAACGCCGAAGGCGCACGGAGCGCTGTTACTTTCCCGCAGTGGTGGGATTCAAATAATTTAACAACCGGTTCTCTGCCCTAATGATTTCTTCCAACAACCAGTTCACCAAACTGCTCAGAAAGTTAACAACCGGTTCTCCCTGAACTGGTGCGAACTGGCTGAATCCCACCACTGCTTTCCCACCAAAGGTGGCTCCGATTTTTCTACTTGCATCTCCACTGGCTTTTGAACTTCTAGATTGGCAGAAGCTGGGACAAGTAAAGGTTTAAAGGTTTATTAAAATTTGTATGCCGCCCACTCCCATCGGGACTCTGTAACGAGAGCTCACTCCATTACGCAGCGCTAGGGATTCGAACCGCCGAACTGCTGACCTTTCTGATCGACAAGCTCAGCATCTTAGCCACTGAGCCACTGCGTCCCTTTCTCTTTGCTCTTTACTGGCCCCCCCTAATTTTATTTTCTCTTAAGTATCTCCACTGGTGCTGTGGAAAGAAAAAGTTTTGGGAGTTTCCTTAAGGCAACTAATTGAGAGTTGAATTAAAAAGCAAAACAATAGTAATAATTACATGCAGACCTGCCCAACATCCCATTATTCTCTTGCAGGTGAAACCATGTTACACGAAGTGCTGAAAGAGATTGATAACAGGGAACAAAGGACATGAAAAGGAGAAAATAAATAAAGGATTTAAATTCTAATTTAAGGAGCTGAAACCTTCTAGGCTAGGCAAGCAAAACAGACAATCAGTTGAGGGTTTCTCAACCTGGGCCACTTTAACTGTTTGAACTTCAACTCCCAGAATCCCCCTGCAAGAGGGGAATTCTGGGAGTTGAAGTCTTTACAGTTCAAAGTGGCCAAGGTTGAAAAATACTACAATCCATCATGGATTCCAAGATATATTGTGAGAATTACCATTTTTTTCAGAGTATAAGACGCACCTTTTTCCCTCAAAAAAGAGGCTGGAAATCTGGGTGCGTCTTATATACTGAATACAGCATTTTTTGCCTCTGGAAACTCTGCCCCCTTCACCAAAATGGCATGCAGAGCCTGTAGGAGGTTTTCAGAGAGCTCCTGGGGGCTGGGGAAGGCAGAAATGAGGGGAAAATGGGCCACTTTGTGCTCAACTTTGCCCCCAGCCACCAGGAGCACTCTGTAAGCCCCCTAAAGGCTATGCATGCAATTTTTTTGACAAAAAATGGGCCCGTTTTTGTGAAAAACTGATTATTTTTGCTCATTTTGGGGCCTCCTCCACTCCCCAGGAGCACTCTACAAGCCCCCTAAAGGCTATTCATGCCTTTTGGGGAGGGGGGAAAACAGGCCCGTTTTCACGAAAAAAGGGGGGGCTGTTTTGGGGAGGTTTGCAGAGTGCAAAAACTTTTTTTTTAATTTGCCTCTTCAAAACCTTGGTGCATCTTATACTCCGGGGCGTCTTATACTCCGAAAAATATGGTAGTCTCTTTTAATCACACCTACTCAAGAGTTTTTCGAAATAGGATTTGCCTTCCTCAGTTTCCAAGCAAGGACTTGCACTGACACAATAATAGATTGCCAAGGAGGCACTCTAGATCAACGGTCGCCAACTGGTGGTGTGTGGATCACTGGCGGTCCGAAAAAATTTTTGGGTGGCCTGCAGAAAAAGTATTTGTATTTTTTCATATTGCACTAAATACTATTCGTCCTTTTTTTTAAAAAAAAAATCATATTAGTGGTCCGCAGGATTTAAAATTATGAATTTAGTAGTCCCTGAGGTCCGAAAGGTTGGTGACCTCTGGTTTAGATGGCTTCTGGGGTCCTTTTAAACTATAGACATACCTCACTAAGTCACAATTTATTTAGCAATAATAGCAATAGCAGTAGACTTATATACCGCTTCATAGGCCTTTCAGGCCTCTCTAAGTGGTTTACAGAGAGTCAGCATATTGCCCCCAACAATCTGGGTCCTCATTTTACCCACCTCGGAAGGATGGAAGGCTGAGTCAACCCTGAGCCGGTGAGATTTGAACCGCTGACCTGCTGATCTAGCAGTAGCCTGCAGTGCTGCATTTAACCACTGCACCACCTTGGCTCTTAACAAAGGGTTCTCGTGTGTGAGCCTGTGACCCAACTGAATGTAAAAATTATAGAAGATCTGAGTTATAAAAACAGAATTCTTAATTGACAATGGCAGCAGCCTACAAGGAAAATATGTATAAAATGGTTCCACCACAAAAGCGCGTAGGACAAAATCGCGCTCGACAAAAGCGCGCTGTGACGTCATCACAGCGCGACGAAAAAGATCGAAAAAATGTAAAAATAAAGCTAAAACCTTCCCCTAACCCCCCCAAACCTAACCCTAAACCTAACCCTAACCCTAACTCTTAACCTAACCCTAAACCTAACCCTAAACCTAACCGTTAAAGTAACGAAAAACGTAACGCTAACCCTTATCCTAACCCTAACGCTAACGCTAACGCTCTAAAGCTAACCCTAACCCTTACCCTTACCCTAACCCTAACCCTAACCCTAACCCTTACCTTTATGTGAATCGGCTTGCTTTAATTTAATTTTTATTAATTTTTATTTGAATTTTTCGATCTTTTTCGTCGCGCTGTGATGACGTCAAAGGCGCGATTTTGTCGATCGCGCTTTTGTCGTCCGCGCTTTTGACGGGTCACGGTATAAAATGCCATAGGTGGCACCTTCCCGCAGCGAGATTGGCTAAAATGTACCCGAATACATCACCAGGATGTTGGAACTGTAGACAAGGTCAGGGAACATACTGCCACATGTGATGGTTGTGCCGAAAAGTTAAACAATATTGGAATAGAATAAGAAAATGGCTTGAAGAGATAACTAGACAGCAAATAGATATGAAACTGGAACTATTTTTATTGGGAATACCTACAAGGAAATACGATAATATTTAATTTTACACATTTAGTTAAGGAGAATATATTTATTTATTTATTTATTTAAAGTCACAACCCCTGGTATGCCCAAATATGGGAGGAAGGTCACTACTTCCATTCTCTGTCCATCGGCTCGTCATGAGAGACCATCCAGACAGAAACCCAATATTTTTACTGTTGCCTTTGTTATATTTGTGTTGTGTTTAAATAAAGGGAGACTTTATTTATTTATTTATCAGCACAAATACAACAAATGTAACAAAAAGGCAACAGTAAAAATATTGGGTTTCTGTCTGGATGGTCTCTTGTGACGAGCCGAAGGACAGAGAGTGGAAGTAGTGATCTTCCTCCCATATTTGGGCATACTGGAGGTTGTAACTCTAATAGATATGTGTGTGTGGTGTGTGTGTGTGTGTTTGAAAAGGGGAGGGGGAGAAATGCATAGACAATGGATGTATACCGATGTAGAAATGTTGGACAGAAGGAAATTGTAAAAATAAAAATTCTTTTTACAAAACTGTTTAATAAAAATATTTTTTTAAAAAACCAGAAAGATCTACCAGATGACAGTAAAGAAATATTTTTTTTAAAAAAACAACAACTCTTTGCTGACCTCTACCGATAATTTGGATTTTTGCAGCCCTGGATTTTTAAACGAACATCTATTTGTACTCTAGAGAATTTGTTTCCAAGATACAACACAGTAAAATCAAATGCATCATCCGATCCTGGCTTAGTACCGCATGCAAACTCAGTGCTTCCCGATCCAGTCAACAAACCACCCTTCAAATAAACTAAAATAATCCAACTTAGCAACCAGACCACCAAGATATTCTTGTGAGCCCCAGAACGAAGCTGTCTGTGGTTTCTCCGCACTACTGTTTATTTTCTTTTGGCCCACTGCCTCTTGCTGCACTGACACCACATCACACAAACACTCCATCCTAGATAAACCTTGTTCCGGAGTCAAATCCCAGGGAATTGTCCCAAGGAAACCCTCAAGAAGAAGCAGCTCGGCTCTCTCGTGCCAACGCAAATCCGGATCTCTGCTAGAAATGTTCAATCAATCCATCCAACCGATCCAGGTTTTCCCACCACCGGACAGAACACTGGAACAATACAGACTTCAACAGATAATTAGAACTGCAGAAAAAACAATTGCTCCCAACCTGACTTTCATTGAGGACTGTATACTGCATGAATAAAAAAGAGGGCTGTGAAAATATCCACAGACCCCTCACATCCTGGACATCAACTGTTTCAACTTCTATCCTCAAGATGCCGTTTTAGAGCATTGCACACCGGAACAATTAGACACGAGGGCAGCTTTTTCCTGGATGCCATCACCGTGCTAAACAACTAATTCCTACCCTAATGTCAAATTAGTTACTAAGACTGTACTACTATTATTCTTCTCTTCCTTCCTAGTACCTATCTCTTCCCACTATAACCATGTTGCTTGCATCTTCACAACTTATATTGTTTTATTTTTGTTCCTAGTGCAAATTGATTCCTTAATAGTATTGTTGTTAGTTGCAAAGTCGTGTCCAACCCATCGCGACCCCATGGAGAACGTTCCTCCAGGCCTTCCTGTCCTCTACCATCCTCTGGAGTCCATTGAAGCTCACGCTGGCTGCTTCGGTGACTCCATCCAGCCACCTCATTCTCTGTCGTCCCCTTCTTCTTTTGCCCTCAAACTTTCCCAGCATGAGGCTCTTCTCCAGGGAGTCCTTCCTTCTCATTAGGTGGCCAAAGTATTTGAGTTTCCTCTTCAGGATCTGGCCTTCTAAAGAGAAGTCAGGGTTGATCTCCTCTAGGACTGACCGGTTTGACCGCCTTGCAGCCCAAGGGACTCGCAGGAGTCTTCTCCAGCACCAGAGTTCAAAGGCCTCAATTCTTTGGCTCTCAGTCTTTCTTATGGTCCAACTTTCACAGCCATCCATTGCAACTGGGAAAACTATACTGTAGCTTTAACTATGCACACTTTTGTTGGCAGTGTGATGTCTCTGCTTTTTAGTATGCTGTCTAGATTTGCCATAGCTTTCCTCCCCAGGAGCAAGCGTCCTTTAATTTCTTGCCCAATAAGTGCCAAATAATTTAATAAGATTGTATTGCTATTCTTCTTCTCTTTCTTCCTAGTACCTATCTCTTCCCACTTTATGACTATAACCATGTTGCTTGTATCTTGTACCATTTATATTGTTTTATTTCTTTCCTAGTACGAACGGATTGCTTATTAGTAACCTATGACTATCGCTAAGTGTTGTGTCTTACGATTCTTCACCTTACGGTTCTTGATGAATGTATTTTGTTTTTCTTTTATATACGCTGAGAGCCTGTGCACCAAAGACAAATTCCTTGTGCGTCCAATCACATTTGGCCAAGAAAGAATAAATAATTCTATACTCTAGAAAGAACATGTGGAAAGTTATCACCCAGCCGTCTTCCCAGAGAAATGAAATATCCTAGGAAATGTTGATATTATAATATTATGTTTCCCTGGATGTGAAAGGGAGAAACGTTTTAAAGAGAAACTTCCTGCAGCTTCCTGCCTCCCCCCCCCTTTTGTTAATGGGCCATTAAGAAGGCCAAGCTTCCCTTTACATAACAAAGAGTTCTCCACTTCAGCTCCAGGGGGATGGGATTAAGGCATGATAATATTGGCACTTTCCCTGGATGTGAAAGGGAGAAACGTTTTAAAGAGAAACTTCCTGCAGTTTCCTGCCTCCCTCTCCTTTTGTCAATGGGCCATTAAGAAGGCCAAGCTTTCCCTTTACATAACAAAGTGTTCTCCACTTCAGCTCCAGGGGGATAGGATTAAGGCATGATAATATTGGCACTTTACAAAACTCAACACATGGCATCTGAGAGCTCAACCAAACCTGGATTCAAAACGCAGCCTAGAGAGTTTCCCCTGTATGGCCTCATGGGAGTCTGACAACTAATCAGAATACAAACTCAAGATCAAAGGCCAGAGAGGGCATAAAACCAGGGACTCAGCATCTCAGTCCTTCTCTTCTTCTCCACTAACATTGAAGCATGTGATCACCTTTTCTGTTCAGGACTCAAGCCATGTGGTCCTGTCCACCATTAAAACCATCTTTCCAAGCAGCCTCCATGTCTTCAGTGTCTTTTTCCCCCCCACTTGGAGCTGAACCCAGAAGGACATTTCTTTCATCAAACAGAAGGGGATCTTGGAGGTCTTCTAGTCCAACAGGAATCCCACCAACAGGATGCAATTGCATTTTTCATTTTATTTTTAAAGGAGTTATGAAAAAGGTTGTTTCCAAGAAGCTAAAACCAATTTTCTTGGCTTCCCTAAAGTCTTGCTCACCACTTTCCCCAGCCAAAACCGGGGGTGGGGGGAAAGGCTGCCTTGAAATTCAACAGATGGTGCGTCCCTAGGGACCCCTCCTCAAGACTGGCAAAAAAAAGGAGGGGTTTGGAAATGCCAGGCTGATGAATGGGACCGCATCCGCTTTGATAGCCCACCCCTCAAAAAGAGACTTCTCTGGATGCCACGCGGTTCCTTTTCACCCACCCGCTCAGCGTCTCTCGCTCCCGGGGCGTTTCTGCTCCAGGAATGCTAAGTAAGCCGTTCGCCTTCACACAACCGGAAGACACTCCCGAACCCACGACTCGGGGGTTTCGCGAGTCGTCTGAAGCCGGCTCGGCTAAGCGAGGCCTGACCCGATCCAGACGTTCCCCGAAGCCTGGTTTCCCAAAAGGAGGCTGGGCAGAGGTTTAGCCAAAGCCGCTTCTGGATCCAAGATTCCCGATTTCCCCCTCCAGGCGCTCTGCACATGTTCGAGGCAAGGCTAGCAGCGTCCCCCGGGCTCAACCTCCCCCGATTCCCCGCGTCGATCGCGGGAAGGGCGGCGCGTCCTTCCTCCGTCCTTCCTCCCGGGAAGCCCAACGGTGCAGCGATTTTCCCCCGCAACCCACCTGGACGTTCATCCGGAGCCTCCGCCGAGCCTCACGATATCCAGGCAAGCGGACGGACCATAGAAGCCCCTTTGGGAACCGGAGCAGGGAGCGGGGATTCTCCGAGAGCCGATCCCGGCTGGGATTGGGAGGTTTTGGGGGGGTCGTTTCACCCGCCGCGGTGGCCGCCGAGCCCAGCCGTTCTTTGTCCCGCCCGGCTCATGCCGCCAAGCCGATCCCCTCCGCCGCCGCTGCGGTCGCCACCGGCTGCTGCTCCTGCCGCCGCCTCTCCAGCGCAGTTGACTCAGAGATCCGCCCCCGTGCAGGCGCCCCCGCCCTGATCTGGCCCGGGGCTGGTCCCTGCGGAGGAGGAGGAGGAGGAGGAAGAGGAGGGAAGGCGCCGGCGAGCGAAGCCTGACAGAAGCTTCCTCCGTGGGCAGCCGCCGTCCGGTCGTCTCTGATTCCTTAGCGAAGGGTGATTGTGGCCAAGCTGAAAGCGCCAGGATTTCCGGATGATTGATTGATGGGTGGATGAATTGATGGATTGATTCTTGGATCATGGATGAGGGATTCGTGGATGGGCGCATGGATTGCCATCCAGCCGGTGTCCGCCCTGAGGAGCCACATGGATATTGTAGTCTCTCTCTCTCTCTCTCTCTCTCTCTCTCTCTCTCTCTCTCTCTCTCTCTCTCTCTCTCTCTCTCTCTCTCTCTCACACACACACACACACACACACACACACACACACACACACACACACACACACACGAGGACCTAATAATGGATTCATAGATTCAACATCGGTGTCCACCCAGAGGAGCCACATGGATATTGTAGTCTCTGTCTGTCTGTCTGTCTGTCTGTCTGTCTCTCTCTCTCTCTCACACACACACACACACAAAGGAGGACCTAATAATGAATTCATAGATTCAACATCGGTGTCCACCCAGAGGAGCCACATGGATATTGTAGTCTCTGTCTGTCTGTCTGTCTGTCTCTCTCTCTCTCTCTCTCACACCCACCCACACCCACCCACACACACACACACACACAAAGGAGGACCTAATAATGGATTCATAGATTCAGCACCGGTGTCCACCCTGAGGAGCCACATGGATATTGTAGTCTCTGTCTGTCTGTCTGTCTGTCTGTCTGTCTCTCTCTCTCTCTCTCTCTCACACACACACACACACAAAGGAGGACCTAATAATGGATTTATAGATTGAACACCGGTGTCCACCCTGAGGAGCCACATGGATATTGTAGTGTGTGTGTCTGTGTGTGTGTGTGTGTGTGTGTCTGTTTCTCTGTGTGTGTGTCTGTTTGTCTGTCTGTCTCTCTCACCCACACACACACAAACACATACACAAAAGAGGACCTAATAATGGATTTATAGATTGAACCCATGAATTGCCATCCAGCCAGTATCCACCCTGAGGAGCCACATGGATATTGTTCTGGTGTTCTTTCTTTCTTTCTTTCTTTCTTTCTTTCTTTCTTTCTTTCTTTCTTTCTTTCTTTCTTTCTTTCTTTCTTTCTTTCTTTCTTTCTTTCTTTCCTTCTTTCTTTCTTTCTTTCTCTCTCTCTCTCTCCTCTCTCTCTCTCTCTCTCTCTCACACACACACACACACACAATGCAATGAATGTACGACACCCCTTCTGTGCGCCCCTGCCCCCCTGTGCATGCACGCATGACCCCCCTCCACCTCCCCCCCCCCCGTGAATGTGCACACAATCCCCCCACTGCACTCTGTTTTGGGCCTAACAGGCCTCCCTGCAGCCTTCCGGGACAAAAAACGGGGTATGGGGGGAAGCGCCACACACACCCCGCGTTCCCCCCCCCCACATGCCCCTGCGACTGCCACTCCCCCCGCACATGCATTCACTTATCCCACATGCGTCTCGCATGCGTGGCACAGACCCAAAAATCAGCTGGCTGGCATGTGTGGCAAAGCAGAGCTGGGGTGACCGTTCGCCATTATGGGCCTAGTAGCCGTCTTCCCACTATGGATCTGGATTGTTCTGGGGGGAAAAATCTGGATACTCACTAGATGGCAACCAAAATTTGGATATTTTCTGTATCACTGCTGCCATCTGCTGGTCCTTTTTACCCTTGCAACCCAGATGTGTGAGTTTTAATCAGGATGCCTCCTCCTAACCCCAAAGCCCTTTTCACAGCATCAGGAATCCACATCCCATATTAACCCATTTCCACTTGGCTGTTCGATTTGACTTCTGTGCTTGTTCCGTGATTCTTCCAGCTTTTGATCTTTTCACGGTCGTCTGCAATATGTCCTGTTTTACTCGCGCGGGCATCTTGCCCACCAGTCTGCTACCCGGTGCCAACTCGACACTTGGCACCATTGCTGGGCTTGGCACCGCAAAAGCATCTTTCACTACCCTGGCAGCTGGCCATCCTTCCTTCCTTAAAACGTGTGCTTTTGGGTGGGTGCCAAGGCATGAAATGTTCATCACACACACCCCTGTGTTGTTGGTCTTTTGTAGGTCGGATTTGAGTGCAGTTGGCAGTTTCTGCCTCCCAGATAGTAATCTTCTCTCCATTTATGTCTGTTCATCCAGCCGGCCACGTTGTGTCCCAGCCTGGGGCCCTGCAAAGAGAATTTCCCAGATAAACATTCTTGGCAGTGGTGGGATTCCAATAATTTAACAATCGGTTCTCTGCCCTAATGACTGGGTGGGCGTGGCCATGGCGTGGCCGGGGGGGGGGGGACGACTCCTGGAAGGGGTGAGGCCAGCCAGCAATTTAACAACCAGTTCGCCCAAATTGACCCAAATCAGCCCGAATTGGCTGAATCTCACCACTGATTCTTGGGAAGACGATCAGGATGATTAATTGTGAACTTAATTCCTGCAGAAGGAGAATTAAGCAGGATAATCAGAAAAAGCTGACGAAAGAAAATATTCTGGTAGAAGGGAATATTTGTAGCGCAGAGTTGAAGTGAATGGCCCTTGGTACATTTTGAGCTTGGTGGTTTTCTTGCAGAGGCTTCATTACCCAACGGTAACATGCACTGATGATGTTACCTAGTTGGGTAATGAAACGTCTGCAAGAAAACAGCTGAGCTCAGAGAGCACCAAGGACCCCACAGCTAAAATAGTTAGCTCCCTAATTAAGTCGTTCCCTAATAAAGGAACTACCAAAGAGAAAAGCACATGCCACCAACATTGGCAAGGAAAACCACTTGTACATATATAGAGAGAGCAAATCCCACACCCTTTTAGCACTGATGATATTACCATGTTGGGTAATTGAATGTCTTCAAGAAAACAGCCAAGCTCAGGGACCACCACAGAAAATGTTGCATGGAAACTAAGGCGGGAGGGACAAAAATGGTTGAAAATACCTTGGTTTGCAAGAAGAATAGATCTTTCACTACAAGAGGAAGTCAAACGGGGTAACTCACCCCAAAAGCAGTAAGAAAAGCTAAAGCTTGAATATTTGGGTGACAAGTTGGACATCGTTGGAGACATCAATCAAAAGGAGGTCGGCATACTGACCATCTCTGGTAGCACAAGCAGTTCAAGAATTCAGACAAGCACAAACCTGACAGGCACTCCTGATGAACTGATGATGTCCACAGGGGTCATGAATTTGAGGAGCAACCAAACAATTAAACAAGGACAGAAATCTAATTGCACACCAAGGCTGAAATCGTCTCCCTTCAACTAACACATAATGCAGGCCTAGAAACCAGGAGATGGTGAGTTCTAGGCCTCCCTTGGACATGAAAGCTGGCTGGGTGACTTTGGGCAAGCCCTTCTCTCTTGGTCCAAGCCACCTTACAGGTTTCTTGGGTGGGGAAAATAGGACAGTATTAGGTATGTTTGCCACAATGGATGGATGGATGGATATTGATTGATTGATAACTATTGCTAGCTAGCTAGATATTGATAGCTGTTGATAATTAGATATAGATAGATAGATAAATGATACATAGATAGATGTTGATTGATAGATAGATATTAATAGATAGCCAGATATTGATTGATAATTGATATATATTGATTGATAGCGGTTGATAGACAGATAGATATAGATAGATAGATAGATAGATAGATAAATAGATAAATAGAGATAGATAGATAGATAGATAGATAGATAGATAGATAGATAGATAGATAGATGATAGATAGATAGATAGAGATAATGGTGATAGATATAGATAGATGGATAGATAGATAGATAGATAGATAGATAGATAGATAGATAGATAGATAGATAGATAGATAGATAGATAGATAGATGATAGATAGATGTGAGATTGATAGATTGATGATAGATTGATAGATATAGGTAGGTAGGTAGGTAGGTAGGTAGGTAGATGTAGATATTGGTTATTGATAGATAGATAGATAGATAGATAGATAGATAGATTGATTGATAGATTGATAGATAGATGATAGATAGATGATGATGATAGATAGATAGATTAGATAGATAGATAGATAGATAGATAGATAGATAGATAGATAGATAGGTATAGATATAGATATAGATATAGATATAGATAGATATAGGGAGGGAGGGGGAGAAAGGGACAGAGAGAGAGAGAAAAATTGATTTTAGGATTAAAACTGAATAATGTGGGAGATATGTGCCTAGCATATATAAAAATAAAAATAAAACCCCATAGAATAGTACTTACTCTTAACACCGAATGTTTTAATATGTCTTCAAAGACTTACAGAGCAATTTATTCACAACCATTTACACAAAAGAAAATCTCCAAATCTCTCTTTGGTCTTGGGTTCCAAGTATTTGCAAATGTCTTCTAGGATGGTAAAAGAATTGCAGAGAGCGGAACATACAGCATCTCAACCATGAGTGGTGATGAGGTCAAATACTCCATCAAGTCAGGCTCTGCTTAACTACATTAAAAAAAAAAATTAAACTTCTTTGTCACTTATTTTCCCATAAGATGACTCTGGTCAGCTAATAAGGCCTAAGTAAAAAATACCGTATTTTTCGGACTATAAGGCGCACCGGAGGATAAGACGAACCTAGATTTCAAAGAGGAAAACAAGAAAAAAAGTTTTTGGCCTCTCGTGTGTCTGCCCTCCCAGCCCCCCAGGAGGACTCTTCAGGGCTCCCACACCCACTGTGCATCCCTTTTTTTGCGAAAAACAGGCCCGTTTTTGGCCTCCCGAACCAGGGGTGACATCAACTTACCTTCGCTACTGGTTCGCAAATGTGAGCACAAACCTCGGCGCAAGCGCAGAGCATCAAAAACAAGACGTGATGATGTCCAGGCAGGTGGGCGGAGCCTCCCACCGCCATCGCTACTGGTTCGCCTGAACCGGATAGAACCGGCTGAATTGCACCACTGTTCCGAAGCCCCCACGGATCTCATTTTTCCCCTCCCCAGCCCCCAGGAGCACTCTGCAGGCCTCCCAAACCCTCTGGATGTTCCATTTTTGGAGAAAACTGTTTTTGGCGAAAACTGGACACTGTGTGTGTGTGTGTATGTGTGTTTTGGGCAAGCTGATATAAGGTCTCTTGCTGGAGCAGGGGTGTTGGATTAGGTGACCTCCGAGGTCCCGTCTAGCCCTGGAATGCTGTGCTGTTTCAAAGCATCTTCTGAAGCTGCCTCTAATGCCAGGGTTTGTCATCCTTCCTTCCTCTCCTTTTTCTCCTGGGAGCCAAAAGGGGGCGCCCTGCCCCTGTCTTCAGGCTAGCAAGCCTCCCTAAAGCCTCTGGGAGCCATAATGGGGGTTGGAGGAGCCCCCTCCCCCATTTTAGTCTAGCAACCCTCCCTGCACTTACCTGAGAGCCAAAATGGGATGCTTGGGGATTCCTGGAAAGGGCAGGGCAGAAGGGGTGGGGCCAGTCAGAGGTGGTATTTGCAGGTTCTTCGAACTGGTTAAAATTTCCGTTACCGGTTCGCCCGAACCGGTCAGGACCGGCTGAATACCACCTCTGCAGTGGTGGGTTCCGGATCCCGTTCCAATCGGTACGGTTGGAACGGGCCCGGCGGCGTCCACAGAGACGCGTGCAGCACACGCGCACACGTGTGCAGTGTGAGCATGCATCTTACTGCCTACGTGAGCCTACGTGACTCTGGAGTGTCACGTAGGCGCTGTAAGCGATGTGCATGTGCGCAGAAACGCAGAAGACTTAAAAGACCGGTAAGGAGCTCAGGCGGGCAGGTGGCCCCTCTGGAGCACCGTACCAGAACAGTATCCGGTGCTCCAGGCTGGCTCCGGTAAGCCCGTACCGGGACGTACCGCCTGCAACCCACCACTGCGCCTCTGATACAGAGGTGGGCTAATCAGAGGCAGAGTTTCAACCTCCAATTGGTAACGAATCTAAGGTTCTTCCAAGGTTATTAAATTAGGAATTGATCGTGCCTTTTAAAATATAAAGGTATTCTTGAGTTATGCTCAAATCCAGATGATTGCAGGTAGTCCCTATCTTATAACCATTCATTTAACGTTAAAACAGCACTGATGACCGATTCTCACACTTATGATGGTCGCAGCATTGTCATGGCCATGTGATCAAAATGAGTTTTCCATTTGAATAGCCATTTGCAAGCTATCTTTTAACAAGCCAAGTCAATGGAGGAAGCCAGATTTGTTGAATGATGGCATGATTCGCTTAACAACTGAAGTGATTACTTAAAAACGTGGCAAACGTGGTCATAACATTGGGTATAAATCACTTAGCAACCACTTTGCTTCACAATGGAAATTCTGTTCCCAATTGTAGCTGTAAGAAAGGGTGGGCTTCAAAAATTTTAGCAAGGGGTTCTCTGCACAGTTGCTGGGTGGGCGTGGCCATGATGGGAGTGGCCTAGATGGCTCCTGCACCACAATGGAGGGTTTGCCCTCACCGGGCTCTGGAGATTTCCCTTGAGCCTCCAGGAGGATGAAAACGGCCTCCCGAAGCTCTGGAGGCCAGAAATGGCCCCGTTTCCGGCCTTCCCAAATTTCCAGTAGGCCTGTTGTTTGTCCTCCCTGAATATCCATGAGTTCCGGCTGGTGTGGCCCAGTACAGGCGTACCGGTGGCAGCTGGAAGCAGCGCCACCGTACCGGAACTGTTCAGCCCCCCCCCCTTCTTCGCTCGTTAACAGACGACAGGCAGACAAACCTAAAAGGAAAGAACTTTATCAGTCCTCGGCTCAAACTGGCTGCGAGCCCAAAAATAAACATAAATAAAGTCTCTGACAAGAAGATAACAGAAATGCAAAACAAAACTCTTACAAAGCAATTCACTTCTCCAAGTGTCTCCTTGAATCAGGGTTACAGAAAGCAAATCACTTCTCCAAGTGTCTCTCACAAACAAACCACGACCGATCAATGATGAACGAAAGAATGAACGTTGACTCCTGCAACGAGGGCATGACACCATCCGTCCTTTTATCACTAACGAGCCTCAGCTGCATTATTAATCTTGCATCCCGACTCAACTCACAGCAAACTTCTGCTGAGTCACAACACGGAACAGTGTTTGGAAGGGCGTTCCTTACCTGTATTTAAGCCAGTTGGGCCATTTGCGCATGTGCACACAGTGTAAAGCACCTGCGTGACCAGCTGGGTGTGTATGTGTGCGTGGCCAAAGTGGACGCCCAGCCCCGTCGCAGCGTACCAGTTGCGACAGGATCCGGAACCCACCACTGATGCGCGCCCTACACTTACCTGCATCCAAAACGGGCCGCCTGGGGACTCCTGGGTGGGGCGGCATGGGCTGGGCGTGGCCAGCCAGGAGTGGGATTTGGGGGTTCCTCGACCTGCACAGAATCTTAGCTGTAGGTTCTCCAGGTTTCCAGTGTCTGCCAGGTGCTACTGCCAGCAGAGACAAGAGGCGTATTCTTAAGATAGTCAAGAATGCAAGTAAGGACTGTGTATTGTATTGTATTGTATTTGGTTTATTTGTATGCCGCCCTTCTCCAGGAGGGACTCAGGGCGGCGAACAACTCAGGGGGGAAAGGGAACATAAACAACAGTACACATAATTAAAATACACGAAAATCACACAGCCATACCAGTTGAGAGGGGAGGGGAACTCATCAACCCCAGGCCTGCCGGCACAGCCAGGTTTTGACGGCTTTCCGGAAGGCCTGGAGAGAGGTGAGGGTCCGGATCTCCGCGGGGAGTTCATTCCAAAGGGCCGGAGCTGCTACAGAGAAGGCCCTCCCCCGGGTAGTAGCCAGATGGCATTGGCTGGTGGACGGAACCCGGAGGAGGCCAACCCTGTGAGATCTGACGGGGCTTTGGGAGGTTGATGCTATTATACATCTTGGCTCAAATGATCTGTCCCAAAAAGATGTACTTTCTGTGAAGAATGATTTCCAGAGCTTGGGGTATGAACTTAGTAGTGTAGGCTGTAGGCTTATCTTTTCAGAGGTTTTACCAGTATATAAGGAACAAAAAGGGAAGGACCAGCATGTAGCAGAGTTTAATGTGTGGCTAAAGGAGTGGTATAAAAGGGAAGGCTTTGGATTTATTAGTCATGATGCCTGCAGCTGGTCCAATGAAAAACTGTACAAAAGAGATGGTTTGCACCCATCCAAGAAAGGGACTGAGTTACTTGGCATTAAATCCACAGATTTTCTGGATAAACATTTAAACTGAACAGCGGGGACAGAGAATTAATTGATACAGAACATTTATGTCCCCAGCAATCTAAAACTCATAGGGTTATTAGTGCATGTAGCATAGATCTTTGTGTGGGCAAGATTATCACTCCTGCTGTCAAGCAAAACCAAGCATTTAATAGTGAGTGCCTTACCATGTGCATGAATCATACAAGTGGCAAGAAAATAGGGGCAGTCAGGCATAACACAGGTTATGTAGACAGTAAACACAGGGTCAATCAAAATGGACTCAAATGTCTATACGCCAATGCACAGAGTATGAGGAATAAACAGGGCGAATTAGAAATTCAAGTAAATGAGGGCAGATACGATATTGTTGCCATTACAGAAACTTGGTGGAATGGAACGTACAGCTAGAAGGATTTAAATTATTTAAAAGAAATAGACCAAATAAAAGAGGTGGAGTTGCACTATATATAAGAAATAACTACATCTCTACAGAAATAGAGCACAACAATGATGAGAACTATCTTGCATGCATTTGGATCAATATTAAAGGTTGGGGGGAAAATGACATTGCCATAGGTCTATACTGCAGGCCACCCAACCAAGCAGAGAAAGTAGATAAACTTTTTGCTAGTTATCTAACTAAGGAATGCAGGAAGCACACCACAATAGTAATGGGGGATTTTAACTACCCCGACATCAACTGTGAAGCAAACTCTGCACCAAGTGGAAGATCCAACAGGTTCCTAATGAACCTAGCAGACAACTTTGTTTCCCAAAAAGTAGAGAAGGGAACAAGGGGATCAGCCATATTAGACTTAATTCTCACTAACAGAGAGGAAATGATAGAAGGTGTTGAAGTCATAGGAACCCTGGGGGCAAGTGACCATGCAATATTGGAATTCAACATTATGCAAACACAAGTAGTAGAACAAAGTCAAACTAGAGTCTTGGATTTTAAGAGAGCCAATTTCAATACTTAGAGAGAGCTTGGGAAGAATTCCATGGATGAGAATCCTCAGGGGGAAAACAACTCAAGAAGCTTGGGAAATTTTGAAAAAGGAGATTACAAAAGCCCAGTCTAGCACAATACCAATGAAGAAGAAAAATAACAGCTCTCAAAAGAAACCAGCATGGCTGCATAAAGAACTCTCTGACAAATTGAAAGACAAAAAAATTAAGTATAAAAGTCTAATCAAGGAGAGAAGCAACTTAGAACTGAGGAGAAATTTCCTGACAGTGAGAACAATGAATCAGTGGAACGACTTGCCTCCGGAAGTTGTGAATGCCCCAACACTGGAAGTCTTTAAGAAAATGTTGGATAGCCATTTGTCTGAAACGATATAGGGTTTCCTGCCTAGGCAGGGGTTGGTCTAGAAGACCTCCAAGGTTCCTTCCAACTCTGCTATTGTATTGTATTGAACCCCAAGCAGCTCACTGTAAAAAAAGTCGAGAATGACTTTTTGGGGGTCTTTTGGGGGGGGGTTGCTTTTAGGAAATGTTCGGCTTTGCTCTGCGGCTCTTTGCACGTTTTCTTTAACTAAAATTTTAATCGAAGATTTTTTTTTAAAAAAAATTGTTATTGATTAGGCAGGCAATTGTGGCCTTACGATCACAATTGAACACCAAATTTCTGTCTTTCAGACCTCAGTCGACTGACTTTTGCCCCATTTTATGACCTTTCTTCCCACTGTGTTAAATGAATCACTGGCAGCAGTTGTCAAATTAGTGACACAGTTCCCTTGACCCATTCACTTTGCTTATCAAAAGGTCACCCAAGTTGATCCCATGGCCCCGGGACACTGCCGCCGTCATAAAGATGAGTCAGTTGCCAACCTCTCAATGTTGATCAAGTGACCAGGGGGATGCCATGAACCCTAACCCTAAACAAGCTGTTGTAAGTTGAGGACCACCTGTATAATCTATTTTCTCCTCTTTTTAACTTTTTATGTTTCTAACATTTTACTTGTACACTCCCTCCTTGAGAAAGGCAAGACAGGTTTTTTTTTAAAAAAAATTGAGAAATAAATTTCGCTAGGTTTTTTTTGCTCTTGGATATCTGTGTATTTTATTTGTGTGCTCCTTATTTATATAAATAAAATATCGTCCTAAATATTAAATCAAGAATGCTCTTGGAGAGAGCCAGTTAAGTTCTTCTTTGAAAACCTCTGGATGTGAAAGTTTTTGAGGAAGCCTTTTTTTTTTTTAAGATGTTCTTTCCAGTAAAACTGGCAGGGTCAGTTAAGTCTGGAAGTGACGCTGAATCATTACACTTTTTACCTTAACTCTTAACTTTATCGAAGATTGGCATTCACTTTAGAACTGTAATAAACAATTTTTTTAAGAGTAGCAATAGCAATAGCAGTTAGACTTATATACCGCTTCATAGGGCCTTCAGCCCTCTCTAAGCGGTTTACAGAGTCAGCATATTGCCCCCAACAACAATCCGGGTCCTCATTTTACCCACCTCGGAAGGATGGAAGGCTGAGTCAACCCTGAGCCGGTGAGATTTGAACAGCCGAACTGCCGAACTAGCAGTCAGCTGAAGTAGCCTGCAGTACTGCACTCTAACCACTGCGCCACCATATACCGTAGGTTGTCCTCAACTTAATATCATAACTGAGCCCATGGTTTTGGTCATAGGGTGCGACGGTCGTAAAGCAGATCACCACGTGACCACATCCCATTTTCATGACCTTCCCCCCCCCACTGCAGTCGTTAAGCGAACGCTACGCTCATTAAATGAACCGATTGTTTCCCATGGGGCAGCTGGAAACCCAAAGTAAACACAGATTTTTGGCAAAAACAGGGTAAATGGCCGTCGTATTGTTGGGATGTCGCAAATGGCCGTAAGGGGAAATGAGTTGATGAGTGCTCAAAATGTGGTCACATGACCCTGGGGTAGGGAAGCAGATGTTGGGACTTTGAATCCAGGTCGTAAGTCCTGTTTTGGGGGGGGGGGCTGTCGTAACTTCTAATGCTCCCTACGTGATCCATCGTAAGTTGAGGACTACCTATATTTGGGGTTTGAGAGCATGCTTCCTGGCAGACTCAGGATAAAAACATTTCCTTTTGTTTTCTTGATATTGAAGAAAAACTAATAGTTGATAACTATCAATGATAGTAGTAGAGGTTTCACCAGAAAGCAGGTCACACCTACAGAATAGGTTCGAAATTTTTTTGAAACCCACCACTGCATGAACAAACTTTGTGGTGCCTCCGTGATGCTCCAGCTGCTCGGCGGAGCGTCGTGCAGGCGCCATACACTAGGTGCGCAAGCGCGGAAGCCCTGAAAACTTCAAATACCGGCAATACCAAGCGCGGGCAGGCAGGTGGGCCCTCCGGAGCACTGTACTGGAACGGTATCTGATGATCCCAGCAGGCACCGGTACGTGCATACCAGGGCATACCGGTCATAACCCACCACTGCTTGAGGTCTTCTAGTCCATCCCCCAGCTCAAGCAAGGGATCCTATCCTATACCATTTTAGATAAGTGGCTGTCTAGTCTTTCCTTAAAAGCCACGATTTCTGGCGGCCATCTGTTCTACTGGTTAATTGTCCTCACAATTAGGAAGTTTCTCCTTAATTCCAGGTTGCTTCTCTCTTTGATTAGTTTCCAACTATTGTTTCTTTTTTTTTTCCGCCTTCTGGTGCTTTGGAGAATAATTTGACTCCATTAAATAACATTCAAAAAAGAGTTCAGCAGTGTGTGTGTGTGTGTGCGCGCCTGTGTGTGTGGGCGTGTTTATATATGTATATATTCACTTATATATATATTGAATTAGTAGCTGGAACCCTAAATTTCAATTTAGTAACTGGAACCCCAAAGTGTGGAATAGGTCGGAACACACAGGAGTTGATTAGTTAAAGAGTGCTGAGTCATGTATGAGGTAATCTATGCTATGATTGGTTGCCTTCAGTATAAAGAGGGTGTTTCCCTTTTCTCCTGCCTTTTTCTTTGATACGTTCTGTACACTTATTAATTTACCTCATGATATTCCCGGGTCCTGTGACTCTCTTGCGTTCTTCCTTTCTATATGATGACAAAGACTCTTGCAAATTTGAATGTTACATAGATTTATATATACTGGCATATAAAAGACTACAAGCAGTGGTGGGCTGCTGCCAGTTCAGTGTGGTGAACCAGTAGTTCTGACCAGTGCTATTTCGTCCTATATCGCTATGTTTTTGGAGCTGTGTGCATGCACGGATGATGCGCTCACATTTCCAGTGCTGGACGAACTGGTTATTACATTATGTGATGGCCACCTCTGACTACAAGGTGCTAGTGTCCCTCACTTTATCTTGACAGCGGCTATGCAATTTCTTATATATATATACTGTATATTCTGCCGTATAAGGCGACTGGGCATATAAGATGACCCCCTACTTTCAGGTGCCCGCGAGCCAGCTGAAGGCCTCCATGCTGCTGGGCTTTTGTAGTTTGAGCTGAGTGCCTTCCTACCCCAAACCTCCAGCCAGACCTTACTAAGCCATCCCAGCGCTCATCCATCCACGTGCCCAGGCGAGGAGCGCCGAGGTTATCGATTGAAAGACTGGCATCTGTGCTGGTGGTGGTGCAGCTTTTTGCTTGGCGGCATTGCTTTATCTTTTGTTTTGATTTTTGGTATGGCCTTTCTTATACCCAGCATATAAGACAACCCCTGATTTTTGAAATATATTTTGGGGTTAAAAAGTCATCTTATATGCCTTATACACATTATATATATATACATACATACATACATACATACATACATACATACATACATACATACATACATACATATATATATATATATATATATATATATATATATATATCGTGTTTCCCTGAATAAGACCCTGTCTTATTTTCTTTTGCCCCATGAAATATGGCCTTGGGCTTATTATAATGGGAGGGCTTATTGTTTTGGGGTTGCCGGGCAGCTGCTCCCTTGCGAGCAGGCTCCTGAAGAGCCGGGCACAGCCTCAGGGGTGAAGCAGCCATGAAGTGACCATGCTCACGAGCAGCCGCCCAGCAACCCCCCTCTCCAGCCGGGCAGAGCACCATTCATTGACCTAGGGGGTATCCCTAAGGCGCCAAGCCACGTGGTGCTCTGCCCGCCCCCCAGCTCCCGCGGCTTGGCACCTTAGGGATACCCCCTAGGCCAGTGCATGGAGCGCTGCCCAGCTGGAGAGGGGGGTTGCACGAGGGCCTGTTCCGCCCGCAGCAAGCATGCCTCCCAGCTTCACCATGCCCTGGCCCAGCTCTCACTGCATGGTGCCACCGCCGTGCTCCGAGCATAACTTCTTCTCCGGCTTCCAAACTCCAAAACTCGGCTGACGAGTCTTCCAGAAGCGGCCGCTCTAGGAGTGTGCTCTATAGTTGTGGGCCGGCTGCCGGACAGAGAGTCTTCCGGACAGAGTGTCTTCCAGCAAGTTAAACCATATCTTATTTTCAGGGAAACACAGTGTGTATGTGTATGTGTATGCCTATATGTATGTATATGTATTTGTTTTCATAGATTTTCATGGGTATAGGTATGCAGATTTTGGCGTATTCGAGTCTTTTCCCGGATCTAATCGTACACGGGTAAAGACTCAAATACACCAAAACCTGCATGTCTCTGTATGTGTGTGTGTGTGTGTGTGTGTGTCTGTCTGTCTGTCTGTCTGTCTACATATACACACACTACATTTGTATATATAGCGCTGAGTCTCAAATGGTCCACCTCAGCTTAGTATATTAATTATTTAATATAATTAATATTATGTATTTTATTATATTAAAATTAATGTTACATATTATAGTAATAACAAAATAATAAGTATAATCATTAATTAAGTTTAATATAATTAATGCATTTATATATTAACTCTAAAAGAAACTACATGATAACAGGACCATATAATGCAGGCCAGGCACCATTCCTTTTTTTTTTTAATACTTAAAATATTCTAGGATATCTGGGATCCCACAGGTCCTAAATGCAATTTTCGGACGAATCCATCTTCATCTCAAACTTATTTTCCAAATTTTTAAGAGCCAACACCATTGCTGTGGCTTTATCAGAAATTCTGGTTCTTTATGTGTGAAATATCTCAAAAAGGTCCACACTTGTAGTAAATCTAGAAAGAGGTCAGTCCTGGTGCTGAATTCTCTCCTCCCTCTCTGTTTTCATGGCGCTGAGCAAAACACAGGTAGCCTTGGACTTACAACAGTGACCGTTCGACTTACATTTAGTGACTGTTCGAAGTTACAACAGCACTGAAAAAAGCAACATACGACCATTTCCCACACATACAACGGTTGCAGTATCCCTACAATCAACGTGATCAAAATTTAGACGCTTGGTTCATTTTTATGACGGTTGCAGTGTCCGGGGGGTCGTGATCCGAGGTGGTATTCTGCCAGTTTGGGTGAACCATAGTCGTGACAGCACGAGGCTCCGCCCACCCACCCAGACGTCATCACAGACCTTCAGCGCATGCCCCGAGGAGCGCGTGCTCTTGCTACTGAACCAGTAGTGTGAAGATAATAGGATACCATTGCTGGTCGCAATCCCCTTTTTGTGATCTTCTGGCAAGCAAAGTCACTGGGGAAGCCAGTGTCACGTAACAACTAAGGTGATTCCCTTAACAACTGTGGCAAGAAAGGTGGTAAAATGGAGTAAGGCTCACTTGACAAGTGTCTTGCTTAACAACACACGATTTGGGCTCAATTGTGGTTGTAAGTTGAGGACTACTTGTAATGGGTTCTTTTTTCCCTCTCTCTGTCTCTCTGTCTCTATGTTCCATGGGAGTTGAATCAGAAACATCCATCTTCTGGGAATTAATTGCCAGACACGAGCCGCAACGACGAGTCGGAAGTGGCTAATGATTGGGTCGGTCTCCTTTGTGTCAAGCCAGTTTTGACGGCTGTCCAGCTTCTCAGGACCAGATACTATTTTTAAGGCACGTGCCTAAACACATCCTGTAGACTCAGCATGGGAGTATTAACATAAGTCACTTCTCATTTTCCCCTTTTGCTCCAGGCAAAGTCTTTTCATGCTCAGGCAGTGGCGAAGGCGGGTTTCCAGGTTCCCATGCGTAGATGTCCCACGGGCAATGTTTCTCAACGGTTTGGATGAACTTCTATCTTCTCCAGCTCAGCTCCGCAACCTGCCTGGGCACTTCCCCAAAGGTGAAATGGGAAAGGGAGATGCCCACAACCCACAGCCACATGCGGAGAAAACGAAAGACTCCTAGATAGGGTGGGAACAGTCTGGTGCAAGAGGTTGTGGCAGGGAGATCAGGAAGCCAAGATAACATTGCTTTTATGGTCGCAGGGCGAATCCTTTCTCTTCCCCCAAAATTTCCATTGCTATTACATCTCAAACGATCTAAGTGCCAGAGCTCTCTGCAACAGCATTGCCAAAAAGACATTAAGAGATGTTAACTTAATTTTGCGAAGCTTCTTCTCCGGTAACATTGCACTACGAGCTGGGGCATACAAAACCTTTGCCAGACCAATCCTCAAATACAGCTCGTCTGCCTGGAATCCACACTGTATATCGGACATTAACACAATCGAGCAGGTCCAAAGGTATTTCACGAGAAGAGTCCTCCACTCCTCTGCTCACGATAGAATTCCTCCTGCCACCAGGCTCAAAATTTTTGGCCTTGGACAATCTGGACCTACACCCCCTGCCGTTCGATCTAAGCATAGTACACAAAATTGTCTGCTACAATGTCCTACCTGTCAACAACTACTTCAGCTTCAACCTCAATAATACACGGGCAAATAATAGATACAAACTCAAAGTAAACCACTCCAAACGCGATTGCAGAAAATACAACTTCGGCAACATGGTCAATGCCTGGGTTCACCGACAAAACCGCGAAGCCCTTTTCCACGCCGACATAACCGCGGAGGGCAAATCCATGCCATCCGAAGTGCTAAGCAAAATGCGACCCTAGCGCGCCGACATAACCGCGGAGGGCAAATCCGCACCTTCTAGCATTCAAAAGCTAACCCTAACCCTAAACCTAAACCTAATGCTAACCCTAACCCTAAACCTAACCCTAAACCTAAACCTTACCTTAACTTAAATCGGCTTTCTGTCGCCGCGCTGTTCTAAAGCGCCCTTCTGTCGCCGCGCTGTTGTCGCCGCGGTGATGACGTCACAGTGATGACATCGCGGTTTTAGCCACTTCCGTCCCTGTCCTACTGTCCCCATTTATTTGTATTCATTTCCTTTGTTCATATCCATGTACATACTTATATCCTGCTATCCTGTACATGTTTGACAAAATAAAATAAAATAAACGAGGCAGGGACAACCCTGAAGAGAACCTGGCTGAGGCCACCTTGGAGGTTTCACAGTTGCCACTGCCTTGTTTAGCAATGGACATTTTGGGTGAAGAGAAAGGATTCACATTGCGACAATAAAAGCAATGCTTATGTTGGCTTCCTGATTTTTAAGTGTGCCTCATTTTACGATGTTTTTTTTTATCAAGCAAGTCACTACAGTTATTAAGTGAGTGATGCAGTCATTAAGCGAATCTGGCTTTCCAGATTGACTTTACTTGTCAAAGGTGACCAAGGATGATCACACGATCCCAGGACACTGCAACTGTCATAATTTACAGGCTGGTTGCCAAGAACCTGAATTTTAATCATGTGACCATGAGGATGCTGTGACAGTCATAAGTGTGAAAATTAGTCACAAGACATTTTTTTTCACTGCCATTGTAACAGTGGTGGGATACGACCGGTACGCCCCAGTACGGGGGTACCATTGCCTGCTGGGAGCACCAGGTACCGTTCCAGTACAGTGCTCCGGAAGGCCCATCCGCCCACCCCGTGGCATGACAAAACCGCGCTCGACTAAGCCACGCCCGATTAAACCGCGTCTCTGACATCATCAACAGGGCGACAACAGCGAGCGCGGAGAAAGAAGGGCGCTTTAAATAGCGCTTTGAAAGCAAGCCGATTCAACTTAAGGTAAGGGTTAGGTTTAGGGTTAGCTTTAGGGTTAGGTTTAGGGTTAGGTTAAGGGTTAGGGTTAGGTTTAGGGTTAAGTTAAGGGTTAGGGTTAGGTTTAGGGTTAAGTTAAGGGTTAGGGTTAGCTTTAGGGTTAGGTTAAGGGTTAGGGTTAGGTTTAGGGTTAGGTTAAGGGTTAGTGTTAGGTTTATAGCAATAGCAATAGCAGTAGACTTATATACCGCTTCATAGGCCTTTCAGGCCTCTCTAAGCGGTTTACAGAGAGTCAGCATATTGCCCCCAACAATCTGGGTCCTCATTTTACCCACCTCGGAAGGATGGAAGGCTGAGTCAACCCTGAGCCGGTGAGATTTGAACCGCTGACCTGCTGATCTAGCAGTAGCCTGCAGTGCTGCATTTAACCACTGCGCCACCTTGGTTTAGGGTTAACTTAAGGGTTAGGGTTAGGTTTAGGGTTAGGTTAAGGGTTAGGATTAGGTTTAGGGTTAGGTTTAGGATTAGGTTTAGGGGGGTTAGGTTTAGGTTTAGGGGTTAATTTTAGGTTTAGCGTTTACAGTGCGCTTCTGTCTCTGCACTGTTGTCGCCCTGTTGATGACGTCAGCTACGCGGTTTAGTCGAGCGCGGTTTAGTCGAACGCGGTTTTGTGGTGGAACCCGCCCGCCCTCCTTATTGCTATTTGAGCTGATCGGGGTTTTCATGCATGCGCACAAAGTGTATGGCACCTGTGTGATGCTCCGATGAGCAGCTGGAGCATCAGTGGCGGTAAGTATGCATGCACGCGCTATGCGTGCGCTACTCGCGCTCACCGGGCCACATTGCAGCATACCAGTTACAATGGGATCTGGAACCCACCACTACATTGTAACTTCAAATGGTCAGTAAATAAGTGGTTGTAAGTCAAGGACCAGCTCTACTTTATTCATTCTCTGAAGAATGAATTAATGTGCTACAATTGCTAAGCATACAGGCAGCCCTCAACTTATGACCATAATTTAGCTTACAATTTCAGTCATAACTCACGACATTTTTAAAGCAGGCCACCATAATTTAATTTCCCCTTTGTTGTACTTAATTGATATACAATATTTCTAAACATTTCCATTTCTTTTGTGTATTTCAGATTTCACTTTAGTTAATTTACCTTCTCCCTTCAAAAATGTACTCTAAATATAATCCTTGGCTGTGTAATATAAAAAGGGTACAGCCGACCTTTTTTGTAAATTACCATTTTTTATTTTTTACTAGACGATAACCCGGCTTTACCCGGGTATTTATTTATAGGGAGAAAATGTCCAGACTAAACGTAATTTCTAATGTTGGATTTTTCCCCTTACCAGAGTGAGCCCCCTTATAGAGTACTTTGAAGCCGTTACCATGGCAACTCCACTGCACTTTAGAGTAGGAGCCATTTTATGGCAGTACAGTAGAATCCATTTTAAGGCACAACAGGCTGCATCTTAACAGAACACAGGCTCCGAATGGTCTTAGATGTGTCTTACCCCCACAGTATTTGTTTCCAGAGAGTAAGTCATCTGGGTACCAAGTTTGGTTGAAATTGCTCAAGGCATTTCAGAGTTATGCTGGAACACCCACCCACCCACCCACCGACAGACAGACAGACAGACAGACAGACAGACAGACAGACAGACAGATGAACTGGGGTTACCAAGGGGAGGGGATTGGGTCATGTATTGATATCTAATGCTTACGTGCACTTTTGCTCAGATCCAGCTTAATGTCAGGGCTGTTTCACGTAATAACCAAGAAAGAAACCACTCAACTCCATTTTGCAGAATTAAGAGTACTTTTACTGATTATAAGTAAATAGAAGCTAAGCAAAGCTGGATCTGAGCAAAAGCACACGTAAGTATTAGATATCAATACATGACCCAATCTCATCCCCTTGGTAACCCCAGTCCATAGTCCAATTCAATATCTCCACAGCTGTCAGGTGGGAGACATCTTCAAAACCCATCATCAGGTTGGTATGCCGGACAGTTGGCCTTGGCAGGAAACTCCCTCCTTTCCACGTATGCAGTAGATGGCGAGAACAACTCCCCATTAACAGTCCTCCAGTACAGAATATTTCCCACACCCAAATACCATGCCCTCCCTCCCCGTTTCAATGGCAGCTGAAAAGCAAGCAGCAAAACAGAGGCTGATAGATAGATAGATAGATAGATAGATAGATAGATAGATAGATAGATAGATAGATAGATAGATAGATAGATAGATATAAACAGATATAGATATAGATAGATAGATGAACAGATATAGATATAGATAGATAGACGATAGATAGATAGATAGATAGATAGATAGATAGATAGATAGATAGATAGATAGATAGATAGATAGATAGATGTTAGATAGATAGATAGATAGATAGATAGATAGATAGATAGATAGATAGATAGATAGATAGATAATATGGAAACCGTTCTCGCTTACACTTCTGTGGCGAACATATTCTGTTCGTATTGCTATTGTTGAATATTCTCCAAGTTTAAGTTCTGATATTGTCAGTAGTGTATTTTTTCCCAATGTTGGAAGACTTTTTTGAACATTTTCTCCTGCTTATTTGAGAAACTATCCCTTTCTAATAAATTATACTTACCCCATATTGTGCTGTTCAGGCAAAGAGGGTATTGTGAAGGGTGGATTCAGGGGGGAAAAATGCAGCCAGAAATAGAAAACCATCCTACCCTAATTTACTTTATCGAAAGTTATGTCCAAGCGCACGCAATACTAATTTCCTCTGAGTGTTTGCATGTGGTAGAGGATGGCAACATAAATAATTAAAACACCCAAGGACCAAACCGTGCTAGTAATAAAGCCAAAATTTTATTTTGGATAATAAATAACTTGGTAGAGAAATATAAGTGGACATCAGTAGGTTTGCAGCCACGAGGGCAAACAATAATTTATTGAATAATTTAATACTATAAAAGAGAAAACTGACCCATAATTCTCTACAGCTTTTACTTGCTCTAAGAATTGGGAGAAGGAAATCTGTTCGGCGAGGTGGTTCGGTAGCTAAGGCGCTGAGCTTGTCGATCAGAAAGGTCAGCAGTTTGCCGGTTCAAACCCCTAGCGCCGCATAACGAAGTGAGTTCCCGTTACTTGTCCCAGCTTCTGCCAACCTAGCAGTTCGAAAGCATGTAAAAATGCCAGTAGAAAAATAGGAACCACCTTTAGTGGGAAGGTAACAGCATTCCGTGCTCCTTCAGCGTTTAGTCATGCCGGCCACATGACCACGGAGACGTCTTTGGACAGCGCTGGCTCTTCGGCTTTGAAACGGAGATGAGCACCATCCTCTAGAGTCGAGAATGACTAGCATATATGTGCGAAGGGAACCTGTACCTTTACCTTGTGGCTTAGTTTCCCAGAACTTTAACCCAGCAAAACTAGGTTACGTTTCAAGCAATTTAATTTCCTTTTAAAAGTCACTCTCTCTTCCCCCTCTCCCGACGAAATGAACATAAGGCTTAGTCATTCAATTCAAAAATTGCGGCTGGGCTTTTTAAGATATATGCCACGAGAATTAAAAAAAATGGAACAGCCCAAGTTTAAGTCAACCGTATCACATAAATAGGCAACTTTAGAGGGTGCCTCCCTATAATCTTCTCAGGCTTAATTTTCTGCTGGAATTCCAGCGCGTGACATTTGAAGTCAATTTACTCGGTAGAGATTGTATTTGGAGGTTGTTAGATGGAGAATCAAGGCTGAGAGACTTACCCAACTTTGCACAAGAGCCTGTACTTTACACACTACACAACGGCTGCCCCCTTCAGTGACCCAAAGAAGACCATCTTCCTTCCATCTATTGCTTTCACACCAAAACGGATGGAGAGAAGATTCAGTGGTCCATCTCTACATGGCAGAAGAATGAACTGTCCATGGCTTCCGCGTTTCACTCAATACTTCATTCATTCAATATTCCATTCATTCAGATTAGTGCTCTGGTTCAAACGTATGTTTTGAAGGACTCCTTCCTAGGGCGGTTGTCCCCTTCTTGAGAGCACTGGTTTAGCTTCTTGGCCGTCTTCCGGACACGCCGTGCTTTCCTGCGTGAGATCTGGTGCTTCTTCTGTTTGGCAAACCCCTTCTGGAATGAAGTCCTCTCCTCATCTGAACTCGTATTGGGATGTCTACAGGAATCCTCAGTCGGCTGAGGTTGCCTCTTCTCTGCCCAACGGCAAATCTCCAGCACTTCCTCAACGCCAAGATTGTCACGATCAAGCAACTGTTGCCTGACTAGATTGTCTCGGCAGCCCACAATCACCTGGTCCCTCACCATAGACTCCCGCTGGTCTCCAAAGTTACAGAAGTGGCTCTTGTAGTGTAGGTCGGCCACGAAATCTTCAAATGGCTCGCGCAGTTCCTGGAAACGGATACGGAAGAGGAAGCGCTCGTAAGCTTTGCTGTGGTGGGGCCTGCAATGACCTTCTAAGTAATCCAAGATCACCTCATCTTCTTTCTTTGGGCTTAGCTGGAAGGAGTTGAAGACTTCCAAAGACTTTGGCCGAGCCGCGGTTGAAGGCTCCATGGTTGAACTGGTAGGCCCTTGGGCCAAATCCTCTGCTTTCAAGTAGACGAATTGTCCTCTGCAAACTGGCCATGCTTCTTCTACGCTGGAGTTCATCTGAAGATCTTCAGCTGGCACCAAGAAGGCCACTTTTGATGGGCTGCTGGATGGTGCTAGAGTGATGCTTATCCTTGTAAATCCTTGTTGTTTTGTGCCTTTGTATCCCCAGGGAACGGTCATAGTAAGGAAGCTGCAAACACAACGCCTTCCAACTTGGATCTCCTATTTGTACTTCCTTCCGAGTGTACAGGGATGAATCACCCCACACGGGTGAACAAGCTAGAGCCTGTTCCCAAGACGTCATCTCGGTTCCCTCGCTCCAGGGCAGGAGTTGATGAAGCCCTCATGGCAGGAGAAGGAACTCACCAACCAGCCTGTGAGCGTTGACGTAAAGTTAGGTGCTGAGACATGACTGGGTAGTCATTCCTTTGTCCTCAACCTCTGACTGCCCGCTGGAACAATGGCAACATTCTCAGCGATGATCATGCAACTGTAATAACAGTGCCAGCAAAATTTTAAAGATTGCACTTAAGGGATGGATGATACCAAGGGAGCTGGATGATATCTTGGAGTAAGTACAGGCAGTCCTCGACGTACGACCGCAATTGAGCCCAGATTTTTCCGTTGCCGTTTGCCGAGACCGTTGCTTTTGCTCCATTTGATAATAAACTTTGCATTCCCTAGGCAAGATCTCTTAGCCTTGTTGTCCAAGATCTTCCCCACATACCATTACATCCCCCGTGTAGCTGGGAGTCACAGGCTTGATTCAGGAGTGAACTATTGCAGGGAAACCACTAAAGGACTAGGGATCCACACGGGTGGGCTTCGAAAATTGCAGCAACTGGTTCGCTGCCCCGTTGCTGGGTGGCCGTGGCCGTGATGGCCATGGCTTAGTTGGCCTCCTGGACCGTGGCGGGGGGACTCCAGAGGCTTTCCTTGAGCTTCCAGGAGGGCAAAAATGGCCTCCCCTGGACTCCAGAGGCCTGGAACTTCTGGGAAGCCCGGTTTTTGCTCTCCCCAGGCTCCAGAGGCTTTCCACGGGCCTCTGGGAGGGAAAAAGCTGCTTCCCCTGGGCTCTGGAGGCCAGACAAAGGCCCATTTCAGGGCTTCCAGAACCCTTAGTTCAGGGGTGGGTTCTGGCAGAGACTGCTGATTCGCTCAGCGATTTGCCATGCGCATGTGTAGTACAACTACACATGTGTAGTACAACTAACAGAGATGACTGCTGATTCGCTCAGTGATTCGCCATGTGCATGTGTAGTACAACTAAAACTGCTACCCGCTTGCTCAGAAACAAAAAACAAGATGGCGGCAACTATGGCACTTCTGGGACAACTGGTTCGGGGGCATGGCAGGCCTGGGTCACTGCTGGTTCCATGACCCAGGCCGCCAAGTACATACCGGTTCAGCTGAACCAGTCCGAACTGGTAGGAACCCACCACTGCCTCAGTAGGCCCGTTCCCCCCCCATTCCCGAGCCTCCAGGCAGACCCTACACTTATCTGGCATGATGAGACTCCTGGGAGGAGTGGGAAGGGCACAACCAGCCAGAGGTGGCCTTTGAGGGTTCATCAAACTGGGCAAAATCCTAATTAGAGGATTGCCCAAACCTATGCGAACCCCCAGCAGCCCCCCCCCCTGGATCCACCCATTAGGGTTGAAACTCTTGGCAAACCCAGCCTTATTATCTCGTCCCTGGCAGAGTTTCCCCGATCCTGAATGAATTATAGTCGACTGCAATGAGGCAGCTGCTCTCTTAAGCCCGGGAGTTTAATTACAAGCTTTGTGGGGTGACCAAATTCCCCGAGGGACTGAAGGCGGCCTGAACGGATTCCATTTTGAGTATGTCAAATCTCAACTTCCTTTGTTTGGCCTGAGGGCCGGAGTCAAGCTGTCTCTCTGATTAAAAAGAGGCTGACAGAATGAAAGATCCTGAAAAGTGTGCGGTAAGATCTCTGTTTTGGGACCTCCTTTATCTCCCCTTCCCTGCCTGAGAATACGGGTGGTCCTCAACTTGCAACCATTTGATTCGTGACCAGTCGAAGTTAAAGGTAACGGTTCCCCTCACACATATGTGCTAGTCATTCCTGACTCTAGGGGGTCGGTGCTCATCTCTGTTTCAAAGCTGAAGAGCCAGCGCTGTCCGAAGACGTCTCCATGGTCATGTGGCCGGCATGACTAAATGCCAAAGGTGCACGGAACGCTGTTACGTTCCCACCAACGGTGGTTCCTATTTTTCTACTTGCATTTGTACATGCTTTCGAACTGCTAGTTTGGCAGAAGCTAGGACAAGGAACGGGAGCTCACTCCGTTACGTGGCACTAGGGATTCAAACCGCCAAACTGCCGATTTTCTAACCGACAAGCTCAGCGTCTTAGCCACTGAGCCATCGCTCAGTTACAACATTACACATCACAACAGCGCTAAAAATTGTAACTTTTGACCAGTTTTCACATCCCTATTGCAGCATCCCCAAAGTCACATAATCAAAATTGGGGGCACTTGGCAACTGGCATGTACTTATGACTGTTGCACCATTCCGAGGGTCATGTGATCACCCTTCCCAGCCGGCTTCCAACAAGCAAAATCCATGGGGGATGCCCTATGATGCCCCTAACAACTCTTGTGATTCGTTTAACAACAATGGCAAAAAAGGTCACAAAGGGCGGGGCCAACTCACTTAACACTAAGCACTAGAAATGTTGGGCTCAGTTGGGCCCGTAACTCCAGGACTACACATATTCATTTTTTTGAAAGTTTTTATTTTATTTTAATATAAACAATCCATCTTCCATTAAAGAGTGTGTGTCTGGGTACAAAATATCTGGGTACAGATATTTTGTGCCAACAATTAAAATTTATAATCAAAGTCATTATCTAATACCAATACCTTAAATGTCTAATACTATAAACAATCCTCTTCGTCATTTATTTAGCTTTTATTAATTATGTTAACTATTGATACATTTTCTATATTTTACACAACTCCTTTTACTTCTAGTTCATGTATTTATTCTCTTTTTTTTTGTTAGCAGATTTTTTAAATTATTTTTCCCTTCTACAACACCTTACAGTCATTACATCAACATTGTTATGTCATCATACCTGTACATGTATATGAGATTTCGCTTCTATATTTACACACCTTTATATACAGTTCTATATTTATATATTTTGCTATTCAGCTTAACTAATTTTATTCTTGTTTTGCAGCCATTTGTACCAATTGTTTCAAATTTTGTAATATTCCGACTCTTCTCTATCTTTTAATTTCAGTGTTAATTTGTCCATCTCTGCACAATCCAAAGGGGTTTTTTTTATCACTAATTCATCCGAGGGGGTATTATTTTGTTTCCAGCATTGGCCAAATGCTATTCTAGCTGTAGTTAGCAGATGTGTTAATATGTACTTAATTTTCTTTGTATATTTCCCTTTGATTATTCCCAGTAGAAAGATTTTGGGTTTGTATTTTATCTATTCTCTAACTATCAATAAAATGATTCTTCTGTAGCAGGGGTGTCTAACCTCTTTCTCCTCACATGCCAAAATCGTGTGTGCCTTCATTATCAGGCGTGCATGCTTGCCCACACCCGAATTCCAATGTGTGATCCCCCTGCGCATATCCCCACAACCCCCACCCCTGCAGGGCCTACTCGGCTTCCTGCACCATGGATGTTTGGTGGAGCTAAGCTGAGCGGCAGCTCACATGCCTACAGAGAGGACTCCGTGTCCAACCTGTGACACGCATGCCACATGTTTGCCATCACGGCTATATAGTACCCCGTTTCCCTGAAAAGAAGACCTCCCCGGATAACAAGCCAGTCGGGCTTTTGAGCGCATGTGCTAAAATAAGCCCTCCCGGAAAATATTGCAACACAGCAGCAGCCATGAAGTGATCACGCTCACCGCCTCCTTCACCTAAAAAATAATCAGACCTCCCTGAAAATAAGGCCAAGTGCTTATATTAGGTGTCAAAAGAAAATAAGACCCTGTCGTATTTTCGGGGAAACACGGTATAATAATCGTCCATTTTCAAGTGGGATCAGTGATGGGTTTCAAAAAATTTTCAAACCTACTCTGTGGGTGTGGCCTCCTTTGTGGGAGTGGCTTGCTGGCCATGTGACCTGGTGGGAGTGGCTTGCCAGCCATGTGTTTTCTTTCTTTCTTTCTTTCTTTCTTTCTTTTTTTCTTTCTTTCTTTCTTTCTTTCTTTCTCTCTCTCTCTCTCTCTTTCCTTCCTTTTGTCTCTCTGTCCCTTTTTCCTTTTTTTCTTTCATCTCTCTCTCACTTTTTCTTTCTTTTTTCTTTTTTTCTTTTTTTCTTTTTTTCTTTTTTTCTTTTTTTCTTTTTTTCTTTTTTTCTTTTTTTCTTTTTTTCTTTTTTTCTTTTTTTCTTTTTTTCTTTTTTTCTTTTTTTCTTTTTTTCTTTTTTTCTTTTTTCTTTTTTTCTTTTTTCTTTTTTTCTTTTTTTCTTTCTTTCTCTGTGTGTGTGTGTGTGTGTGTGTGTCAGTGGTGGGTTTCAAAAAATTTTGGAACCTCTTCTGTAGGTGTGGCCTGCTTTCTGGTGGAACCTCTTCTAACCGGTTTGGTAGATTTGATGAACCGGTTCTATCGAACTGGTGCGAACTGGTAGGAACCCACCTCTGAGTGGGATGAATTGGTAATGATCAAAAAAGGATTTCAATTTTGTATTTCTGCAACCAAAACACCGTTGCGAATGAATGCTTTAAAGTTCATTTCTGTGTCGTTGTGTCTAGACATCACACAACCTCTTACTGGAGAGGTTGGGTGTGATATCAAGCTAGGAAATGGTTTAATTCATCAGACATCAACCTAAATATACTGTAGTTTTTAGCATGCAAGAAGAGAGGCCTGGCTTGGTAAGAAAAGTTCATATTAAAAGATGGAATCTGTTGGCAAAGCTTAACCGCTTGCCCTTCAAAACTGATATTCTGTAATTATGCTAAAACCGTTGCTTGTTTAATCATCATCAATTCTCCAGAAGCGGCTGTGTTTTTGAACAACCTGCCAAACCAACAACTAACCACAACATCTGGATTCACTCCGTTGTTCTGTTCAGATGTAGGAGAGAGAGAAGAAACCAGGCTGTGACTCCCACTGATAGGTAGGAACCAAAACTTCATTTGTGACTTAAGATTTAAGATTTAATGAATTTGTATGCCGCCCAATCCCGAAGGACTCCGGGCGGCTTACATAAAAACAGTTTTAAAAATACTAAAAAAAATTAAAATACAAAGAAAAAGCAAGTTAAAAGAACACAACATGCACTCAACCTTAGTGGGGCTGGAACTCAATCAAGGGTCAACAGCCCCAGGCCTGCCGGAATAGCCAGGTCTTAGTAGACTTTCGGAAGGCCGAGAGAGTGGGGAGGGTCCGGATCTCAGGGGGTAGATTGTTCCATAGGGCCGGGGCAGCTACAGAGAAGGCTCTCCCCTGAGGAGCTGCCAGATGACATTGTCTAGTCGACGGCACCCAGAGAAGGCCCATCCTGTGAGATCTTATCGGACACTGGGAGGTATGTGGCAGGAGGCGGTCTCGTAGATATCTAGGTCCTAGGCCATGTAGGGCTTTAAAGGTGATAACCAGCACCTTGTAGCGTGTTCGGAGACCAATAGGGAGCCAGTGCAGCTCGCGGAGGATGGGTGTAACATGGGTGTATCTCGGTACACCCAATATCGCTCGTGCGGCTGCATTCTGGACCAATTGAAGTCTCCGAACACTTTTCAGGGGCAGCCCCATGTAGACTTGGCCTTACATGTGTGATCCGTCACCATGGTTTGCTCAGCTAACCATGTTTAACAGCCGCTTAGTCCAAGGCCGCTGAGTCAGCTTTCAACACGGTTCTATTTCACGCGGGTTTCCCTGCCAGGTAAGGTTATATCTCCTCAAAGAAATTGGTTTCAAATCTCTCTTAACGTCCCTACTTCCAATCAATCAATTGAGGGATTATGTACAGCAATGGGTTTCACATTTTGTTACCGCCGGTTCGACCTGAGCGCGCACCAGAGGTGGGTTTCTGCCGGTTTGGCCCGGATCAGACGAACCGGTCGTGGCGGTAGCAGGAGGCTCCACCCACTCATCCACATGCGCAGAAGCATTGCACGAGCGAACCGGTAATAAAATAAATTGAAACCCACCACTGGTGTGCACACTTGCTTCTCAGGTGCAGGCATGCTTCATGGGCATGTAGGCTCCTTCCGTTCATATACCCAGCTTTGCACCAGTGACGTGAAGTCAGGACATTCATTCTTGAACTATCTTCTTGGATGAAAGACTGTATCCTTCCTGTTTGTTTATATCTTTCCTGTTTCTCATCCTTCCTGAAAAGACTGTACATTGTTGGTTGAAAGCAGAGGTCCCTTCTTGTTACCTACAGAGTCCTCAGCTTACAACCACAATTGAGTCCAATATTGTTTTATTTCTTTGGCAGCAGTTAGATCTACCTAGCACAATGAAGAAGAGGCAACAGAGTATGACCGCTTTCTTCCCCAAGAGTTGAGGAATCAGCTGATCCAAAGCAGTCACCAGCACCACCAGCCACAGCACCGCCAGCTGCACCAGTCGCACCAGCACTGCTAGCCGCACCAGAGCCTCACCACTGTCATCATGAAAAGGGGGGAAAAAAATGTAAAAGGAAAAAGGCTGAGCTAGTTGCTGCCAGAGTCACAGTGGATGACTCTGCTTAGTGCTTAACTGTTTTAAAAAGCCTCTAAAAAAGTGCCCTCTACAGGATGAGGCAGGAGAACCACGTGCCTCCCCTAGTCTGACTTTATGATCACTCGAGCAGAGTTAAGCAAGGGTTAAAACCCGGTGATTTCCACTACCGGGGCAGGTGAATTAGTCCAAACCGGCTGAATACCACTTCTGATTATGTGCCCTCAACTCAGCGTTGACTGTTACCAGCAGAAAGATGGATTTTCTTCTTGATGATCTACCGCTAGTTGTTGGCTTCCAATAGTTTATTTAGTGATTATTCAAAGTTGCAACGTGGCTTTGAACGAAGTAAAGGAAAAAAGTGAAAAAAGTGATTTCTGTTGATTTTTCACGATCACGACCATCGGTCACATGATCAAAATTCAGATACTTTGGCAACCGGCTCATATTTATGACGGTCGCAGTGTCCTGAGGTTATGTGATCCCCTTTGGTGACACCCCCCCCCCCCGACAAGCAAAGTCAATGGGGAAGCCAGATTCACTTAACCATGTGTTGTGGCCCGGCATGAGCCTTTGGAGCTGCCGCCAGACTCCGACAGCAAGGGGTCTTATGAGTCGGCCTTGGAGGAGGTGGAGGACCCTGGATAGCGTGTTGACTCCGAGCAGGGTGAGGAGAGACTGGTTGGCCACCAGGTGGCGGCAGAGCATTGGATCAAAGGGAATGTTCAAGAAAACATTTGGGAGTTGTTTCAGGATGCATGCAGGCGCAGGGCTACTTGGTGTAAAGAACAACGGAGTAACTACAGGAGGTGATTACGAGCAGCTGATGCTGATTAAGATCCTCTCCTGAGTATAAAAGAGACTGTTTGTGCCACGCCCTGGTTGCAGGAGTCAACGTTCTTGTTCACGTTCATGGTTCAGAGAAACCAACTTGGAGAAGTGGTTTGCTATGAGAGCTTGTTTGAATTGCCTAGGTTTGTAGTAATTGCTGCCAGAGAGCTTATCTCTTTGTTTATTTTGGGCTTGCAGCCAACAAGAGTCTGGACTGATTAAAAGTATTCTTATTTACGTTTGCTTGTGGCTTTCATTCCTGGAAGGAGATGGGGGGGTCAGAACACCGGTTCCACCACAAAACCGCGGTAGACTAAAGCGCTCTCGATGAAAGCGCGTACGTGACGTCATCACAGCGCGACAAAAACAGCACGCTGTGAGCGGTAAACTTAAAATTAATGCGTAAATCTAAACCTAACCCCCCAAACCTAACCCTAAACCTAACCCTAAGTCTAACCCTTAACCTAAACCTAAACCTAACCCTTACCTTCATGTGAATCGGCTTGCTTTAAAAGTGCTTTTTAAAGCGCCCTTTTTTCTCTGTGGTCATATTTGTCGCGCTGCTGATGACGTCAGGTACGCGCTTTAATCAGGCGCGCTTTAGTGGACCGCGGTTTTGACGGGTCACGCAGAACACCATGTTACTAACTGAAGAGCTGCAGTGGTTCACTTAACAACGGTGGCAAGAAAGGTCGTAAAATGGGGCAAAACTTATTTAACGACTGACGGTTTTGTAGGCAGGGTCTCTTGGCTTAGCAACAGAAGTTTTCGGCTCAGTTCTAGTCCTAAATTGAGATTGTATTCCCAATCTGCCCTTTGGATCTTCAGTGAGCGAATCCATTGCTGCTGTAACTGTAATCCATCCACCTAGCTACTGATGTCCTCATTCTTTACACTTTTCCTAATATTACCGTATTTTTTGGAGTATAAGATGCACCTTCCCCCCCCTAAAAGAGGGTGAAAATTTGGGTGCGTCTTATATACCAAATGTAGCCCCACCCATCCACCCACCCTTTGGCCTCTGCCCCCCAGCAATTTACCTCCTTGTGGAGGCTGCAATAGGCTACAGCAATCCCTGCAGCTTAAAACAGCTGATGATTGGGAGGCCCAAGCTGAAATTGAAGTGAAACTTGCTGTTTCCCGCTGGGAGGCAGAGGCAGATTTTTTGGGGGGTGCTAATCAGGCTGTTTGCTGTTTGCTGCAAGGAGGTAAGTCAATAACTATAAATGCCTGTAGAATGTTCAAATTATTAGACTTGTTTTTTAAAGACTGCTTTATTATTGTTCTAGACAACTTAACAAAATGAAGCAGCTTTTTAAAATAAATGCTTGAGCTGAAGAGGCCCAGTGCTATTGTATCTTCTTTTAAATAGCAGAGAATAACTATACTTCCAGAAAGCCACATCCATTTTAACAGCATCTGTACAAGTATAGTCTGAAATATAACACTACAAACAGTGTATATTGTCTGTACTGTTTGCTGTTTGTTGCAAGAAGGCAAATTGCTGGGAGGCAGAGGCAGATTTCCCCCCCCCTTGTTTTCCTCCCCAAAAGCTAAGTGTGCCTTATATTTCAGAGCGTCTTATACTCTGAAAAATACGGTAGGTATCTTTCCCCCCCAAAGGAATTGACCTTCCTAGAGTCCAAAATATGATCCTTTGAGCCTGGTCATTTGTGGTTCAAGGGAGAATCCTCGATTAATTTATTCTATGATCCATTTGTCTATAACAGGAGTCAGAAACCCACGGCTCTGGAGCCACATGTGGCTCTTTCATCCCTCTGCTATGGCTCCATATTGCCGGTCGGCTCCATGTTTGATACAGCTTTCAGTTAGGATAAGTAGAGGAAAAAGGACACTGCGCTAGGAGGAGACTCTATGGTGGGGGAACCTTACTTCTGATCAGATGAGGAAAAAGGATGCCACGGTAGGAGGAGACTCTATGGTGGAGGATACCGGACTTCTGATCAGATGAGGAAGAAGGATGCCACGCTAGGAGGAGACTCTATGGTGGGGGAACCGGACTTCTGATCAGATGAGGAAAAAGGATGCCACGCTAGGAGCAGACTCTATGGTGGGGGAACCAGACTTCTGATCAGATGAGGAAAAAGGATGCCACGCTAGGAGACTCTATGGTGGGGGAACCAGACTTCTGATCAGATGAGGAAAAAGGATACCACGCTAGGAGACTCTATGGTGGGGGAACCAGACTTCTGATCAGATGAGGAAAAAGGATGCCACGCTAGGAGGAGACACTATGGTGGGAGGAACCGGACTTCTGACCAGATGAGGAAGAAGGATGCCATGCTAGGAGGAGACTCTATAGTGGGAGGAACCGGACCTCTGATCAGATGAGGAAAAAGGATGCCACGCTAGGAGACTCTATGGTGGGGGAACCGGACTTCTGATCAGATGAGGAAAAAGGATGCCACGCTAGGAGCAGACTCTATGGTGGGGGAACCGGACTTCTGATCAGATGAGGAAAAAGGATGCCACCCTAGGAGACTCTATGGTGGGGGAACCGGACTTCTGATCAGATGAGGAAAAAGGATGCCACGTTAGGAGGAGACTCTATGGTGGGGGAACCGGACTTCTGGTTGGCTCCAGAATTGAATGGGCGGCTTCCAGTTAGGACTTTTGTGGCTTTTTGAGTGTTTAAGGTTGCCGACCCCTGGTCTAATAAAGATAAATGAATCCAAGTGGCCTATTGCTCTGCCTTCGCAATTAGTACTGGCAGTGCCATTTGGCCTAACATTACACACAGTATATGAAAGAAATTTGAATTGCAAATAGATGTAGAATCTTATGAATTTTGGACTTGCTTTACAAGGGGCGATGATTGTTGCAATAGATTTGTCAGTGTTCAGTTAGGGGGCGTAACGTGTTTTGTTTCTTCTCCTTTTTAACTCACATTTTTCTTTTTAAAACCCTTGTCTACTTTTGTTTCGTCTTTATTAATGTGTTTTTATTTTGTATTTTAATCTTTTGAATTAAAAAAAAATGAAGAAAGGCAGTAACACGGCCTGGTGAGTGAAAAGGTGCTATTTACCCCTTTTAATATACAGGGGGGAAAACATTTGGGGGGGAAAAGATTCTTATAGAGCTTCCTAATATGGGGGGTCTACTGTACTAGCTTTTTACAAGGGATTGAATAATTGTAAAGGGGGTTGATTTTTCTCACTGAAAATTCCTAGCTTCTCATTCATTGCTTCATTCAATTAAGCAATTCTATCTTTGACCACACAGTGGCTCCCTCCCCATGTAAAACGCATCCAAGAAGCCCTCTTAAATATATATATTTTTCTTGAAATATGACCTTCTCTTCCCAGCTTACCCTGTCTACAGTCTGCTTGCAGTGTGGATACCTGTCCTCTAGATGGCAGTGCCTTCCTTTATTTATTTAGCATATATGACATATCATACATGGACTATAGAGGTGGTCCTTGACTTAAAATCCATTTAATGACCATTCAAAATTATAATGTCACAGAAAGGAGTGACTTAGGGCTGTTTATCACCCTTACGACTATTACAGCATCCCCATGTCACATGTTCAAAATTTGGAGAGAGAGAGAGAGAGGGAGGGAGGGAGGGAGGGAGGGAGGGAGGGAGAAAGAGAGGGAGGGAGGAAAGGAGGGAGGGAGAGAAAGATTTAAATTTATACTCTCTGCTGGGCTTTGAATTTGAGCTTGTATTCTGATTGGTTGTCTCTCATGGGGCAATGCAGGGGCAACTCTGTAGACTCTCCTGAGTCCCAAGCTTGGTTGACACTTGCTGGGTGATGATGTAATGAAAGGGCTTTGGGATGCCTATTATGGCTCTGCTTGAAGGAGGTAGATCTTTGTTATGTAGAATAGGCTGGCCCAGGCCTTAAGGGCCCATTGACAAAGCTGGGGGTGGGGAGGGTGAGTTTCTGCCTCCCTTTTAGGGGAAATATTCTGCCCTTTTAATATTTCTGAACATATTTCTTTCTCTTTTTTTTGGCGAGGGGTGGCTGCTAATTTCCTACACGACTATAAATGAATTCGCACGACAGTCTAAGCTTAGCATGATCTACGATGCAATTCATATGCAAAACTTTGCACTCCGAATCTCATCACAGGTACATTCCCAGTTATAAAGCCGGTAAAATAAAATTGCTTGAAAATGTCCTCCCTTCCAAAGAGGATTCTTCAACTCTGTGACCCTTTTTCTGCAGAAGGATCTTCTGTTAGCTAGTAGTGAAAATGCTCAGCAATCCAAAAGCTTAAATACAATATTTAAAGATTTTTACTTCGGGATGCCATCATTCTGCTTAACAACTAATTTCCACAACACTGTCAAATAATTTACTCAGACTGTATTATTATTATTATTCTCTTCCTAATATCTATCTTTTCCAACTTACTACTATAAACATGTTGCTTGTATCTTTCAACTTATGTTGTTTTTATTTGTTTCCTAATACGATTTGATAGCTTATTAGTAACCTATGACTATCACTAAGTGTTGTATCTTTTTATTCTTTATGAATGTATTTTATTCTCCTTATGTACACTGAGAGCAAATGCCCCAAAGACAAATTCCTTGTGGGTCTAATCACACTTGGCTAATAAAGAATTCTGTTCTATTCTTCACTCTTCTCTTCTATTCCCTTCTTATTCTATTCTATTCTATTCTATTCTATTCCCTTCTTATTCTATCCTATCCTAACCCCTTTCTTATCTATTCCCTTTCTTATTCTATTCTATTCCCTTTTCTATTCTATTCTATTCCCTTTCTTATTCTATTCTCTTTCTTATTCTATCCTATCCCCTTTCTTATCTATTTCCTTTCTTATTCTATTCTTGTCCCTATTCTATTCTACTCCCTTTCTTATCTATTCCATTCTATTCCCTTTCTTATCCTATTCTATTCTCTTTTTTATTCTATTCTGTTCCCTTTCTTATTCTATCCTATCCTATCTTTTTCCCTTTATTATTCTATTCTATCCTATCCTATTTCTTATTCTATTCTATTCCCTTTCTTATCTATTTCCTTTCTTATTCTATTCTATTCCCTTTCTTATCCTATCCTATCCTATCCTTTTCCCTTTATTATCCTATCCTATCCTATCCTATCCTATTCCATTTCTTATTCCATTCTATTCCCTTTCTTATTCTATTCTATTCCCTTTCTTATTCTATCCTATCCTTTCCCCTTTATTATTCTATCCTACCCTACCCTATCCTATTCCATTTCTTATTCTATTCCCTTTCTTATTCTATTCTATTTCCTTTCTTATTCTATCATATCCTTTTCCCTTTATTATCCTATCCTATTCCATTTCTTATTCTATTCCCTTTCTTATTCTATTCTATTTCCTTTCTTATTCTATCATATCCTTTTCCCTTTATTATCCTATCCTATTCCATTTCTTATTCTATTCCCTTTCTTATTCTATTCCATTCCATTTCTTATTCTATTCTATTCCCTTTCTTATTCTATTTTATTCCCTTTCTTATTCTATTCCCTTTCTTATCCTATCCTATTCTTATCTATTCCCTTTCTTATTCTATTCTATTCCCTTTTTATTCTATTCTGTTCCCTTTATTATTCTATCCTATCCTATCTTTTTCCCTTTATTATTCTATTCTATCCTATCCTATTTCTTATTCTATTCTATTCCCTTTCTTATCTATTTCCTTTCTTATTCTATTCTATTCCCTTTCTTATCCTATCCTATCCTATCCTTTTCCCTTTATTATCCTATCCTATCCTATCCTATCCTATTCCATTTCTTATTCCATTCTATTCCCTTTCTTATTCTATTCTATTCCCTTTCTTATTCTATCCTATCCTTTCCCCTTTATTATTCTATCCTACCCTACCCTATCCTATTCCATTTCTTATTCTATTCCCTTTCTTATTCTATTCTATTTCCTTTCTTATTCTATCATATCCTTTTCCCTTTATTATCCTATCCTATTCCATTTCTTATTCTATTCCCTTTCTTATTCTATTCTATTTCCTTTCTTATTCTATCATATCCTTTTCCCTTTATTATCCTATCCTATTCCATTTCTTATTCTATTCCCTTTCTTATTCTATTCTATTTCCTTTCTTATTCTATCATATCCTTTTCCCTTTATTATCCTATCCTATTCCATTTCTTATTCTATTCCCTTTCTTATTCTATTCCATTCCATTTCTTATTCTATTCTATTCCCTTTCTTATTCTATTTTATTCCCTTTCTTATTCTATTCCCTTTCTTATCCTATCCTATTCTTATCTATTCCCTTTCTTATTCTATTCTATTCCCTTTTTTATTCTATTCTATCCTATTCCCTTTCTTATCTATTCCCTTTTATTCTATTCCATTCCATTCCTTATTGCGCATACTACCAGCCATAGAATGAAAACCGGGTAATCATGCTGGGAGATATAGCTATGCGTGTATCCCTTTAAAAAACATGGCATTCCCGTTATTTTCCTCTACTACTATGATCTTCTGATTTCCGTTCTTCACAAGCTTCAATCCTGAGCGACGCGTTAGCTCTACGATTGCCCCGCATATGGCGGCGTTCCAAAAGGATACCGGAAATGAAGGCTGCTCTCTTTCCTCCCGCTCCCTAAGGACCAGGGGGAGGAGAAAAGGAGCGCGCGGCTCCACCCCAGCGCGTGAATGTTTATCCCCCTCCTCGCCCTTTAAACCGGCGTCTGCGCGCTGGCGGCGGAATCTCCTTCCCCCTCCCTCCCCCCAGCACCCGGGTGAGAAGAATGGGCGGAGTTGGCTTCGCCGCGGAACGAGGATTGGTCTGAGGCCGGGGAAAGGGGGAGGCGTGGTCAGGGGAAAGGTGGGCGTGCCTCGCGCGAGCGGCAGGGGCGGGGCAAGGGAGAAAAAGAGGCGAGTCCGCGCGCGGGCTTGTCAGTCGGCGCTGGGCAGCGGCAGGGGGCGGAGGCTGCGGCAAGAGCAGTGGCAGCAGCGAAAACGGCGACAAGCGCCGGCGGTGGAGGAGCTGCCGCTGCCGCCGCCGCCCCCTCGCGGCTTCCTTCCTCCCAGCCCCGGGCCCGAGCGGCGGCCGCTGCCGCCACCACCGCCACGCTGAGCTCCTCTCGGGGGGCCCCTCCGCCGCAGCGCAGGTGAGGCTCCGCGGAAGCCTTGGCTGAGGCTCGGCCCGGCTGCTGTTTCAGGCGCCCCTGCACGGCCTGAGTAACCAGGCCCCGGCCCTTGGGAATTCCGTCGCTTGTTGAGACTCGGCCTCCTCTGTTTGAATGGGAGCTCCCATTTCTCTTTGCAGGGAGGATGAGCGATCTACCTTTGTGCAGGTTAGATCGAGGCTGGAGAAGGAGGATGGGAGCTGTAGTCCCTCGGGGAGGGGAGGGGAGGGCAGCTGTAGCAGGTGCAGCAGTTTGAGGGGCTGGGCCCAAAAGCAAGGATGTCTCTTCAGGCTGCTCAGGGTGAAGACCACGAAATGAGTGGGTGATATTTGGGATGGTGTGTATGTGTGTCTCTTCTAAGGTCTGGATAAAGAGGAATATTGCTTTATTATTATTATTATTATTATTATTATTATTATTATTATTATTATTATTATTATTATTATGTGGTTAATCTTTGGTGAGATTCACAGCCTTTGGGGCTGGTTGGTAGCTCAACAGCTTGAGTCCTAACCAAGGATCTAGGAACTGTTAAGGTAACGTGGGAGGATATAAGCTATTCCAAGTAGGGTATTATCGTTATTATTATTATTATCATTATCATCATCATTATCATTACTACTACTATTACTATTGTTACTATTATATTATTATTATCTTTATTATTATTATCTTATTATCTTTATTATTATTCATTAAACATGAAAGTCAACTGAACATTCAAAAATACATCACAAATACCACTGTCTCTTGTTACTGGTTGATACGGGTTGCTGCCAGCGTCCCAGGTATCAACCATGTACCTTCTTAAAATATACGATGTTATGATGATGATGATGATTTTATTATTATTATTATACTTTATTCATTAAACATGAAACTCAAGTCAACTGATCATTCAAAAACGCATCGCAAATACCATTGACTGGTGCTAATGGTTGATACGGCTTGCTGCCAGCGTCCCAGGTATCAACCATGTACCTTCTTAAAATATACGATGTTATGATGATGATTTTATTATTATTATTATACTTTAGTCATTAAACATGAAACTCAGTCAACTGATCATTCAAAAACGCATCACAAATACCACTGACTGGTGCTAATGGTTGATACCAAGGACCTTCTTAAAATGTACAGTGTTCCGAGTAGCACAGGGTTTTTTTTTTTACAGTTCTGCTGGTGTTATTGCAGAAAGCTGCAATTTGTGGATGTGTCTTGTAAAATTCTTGAACATGGTGCCAAGTGTCCCCATGACAATGGGTATCACTCTTACACGTTTCATCCATAATCGCTTAGTCTCGATGACCAGGTCACCAACTCTTAATGCCTTTTTGGCAATGCTGTTACAGTGAGCTCTGGCACTTAGATCATTTGATGTGAGTGGCCTTGGAGGTCTTCTAGTCCAACCCCCTGTTCACACAGGAGACTTGTACTCGGGATCCAAACTGTCGACCTTTCTGATCCACAAGCTCAGAGGAGAGTTGGCGGGAGGTGAAGTTTTGCATCCCGAGTCAAGAATGAAACCAAAGGACTGGCTTTGGAAGAAAAAGGTGGATTAAAATTGGGAAGAGGGAGGCTGCTGGAGAAGGAGATTAAAGTTATATAGTGGACGTTTTGGTTCAAAGTTGAATAAAAGGAAACTAGAAATAAAGAATAAATTTGGGATCCTTTGGATAGGCTGGGACTGCAGCTCCCAGAATTCCCTAGTTTGGCTGGCTAAGAATTCGGGGTAGTGGTGATGAGCATGATGGGACAGCAAGGTTTAAAGGAGAATGTGTAAATGGATTTTGCCAATGTGGGCCTTATTTCAGAACATCATTGAGGTTGCAACCTTCTCAATTTTCTTCTGTAAGGTTTACAGTGGCCTTTCTCAACGTGAACCGCTTTTAAGATGCGTGGTCTTCAATTCCCAGAATTCCCTAACCAGTTATCTGGACAACAACTTTCCAAAGATGTTTTCATTCAGTTGTTGATGTGGAATTGTTGTTGCAGCCTGAAAAAAAAAAATCACACCATTTAAAAACATTATGCCCTTTAATGTATCTAGCTTTAATCTTATGCTTTGATATAAACTGCAGAGAGTAAATTGTTGGAAGGATCTTGTTGGGTAAATCTGAAGACAACTATTTAATATTCAGGTCAAGATATCCCTCAGGAAGATCTGAAGGAGGTTAAGGAATGGCTTCCCATTTTATTCCTTTCCTTTTCTGAGGCAGGAATTGGAATTCCATTTTTAAATAGTTTGATAGTTTGATAGTTTGATAGTTTATTAACATTTATAGGCCGCCCTTTTCCCTGAGGGGACTCAGGGCGGCTCACATAAAATCAGGAGGGGGAATACAAACATATAAATGGCATTATATCCAAATGTCTTCCATGAATTGGAATGGAATGGAATGGAATAGAAGAATAGAATAGAATAGAATAGACTTCTTTATTGGCCAAGTGTGATTGGACGCCCAAGGAATTTGACTTTGGTGCATATGCTCTCAGTGTACATAAGGAGAATAAAATACATTCATCAAGAATAAAAAAAATACAACTTTAACAAGTGATAGTGAAGGTTACTAATAAGCTATCAAATCGTACTAGGAAGCAAATAAAAACAATATAAATTGAAAGATACAAGCAACATGGTTATAGTCATAAGTTGAGAAGAGAAGAATAATAGTAATACAGTCTTAGTAAATTATTTGACAGTGTTGTGGAAATTAGTTGTTAAGCAGAGTGATGGCATTCGTGAAAAAACTGTCCTTGCGTCTAGTTGTCTGATCTGCTTGTTTATTTATCAAATATCTCTAGCTGCTGATCTCACGGATGCGACTGGTTGGCGTACAGTAAAAACAAAATAACGAGAAACAAAGCCTGAAAACTAATTTATTTATTTATTTATTTATTTGTCTTGTATGCCGCCCACTCCCGGAGGACTCCGGGTGGCTCACAAAAGACAAGGGAAAGGGGGGAACAAGACAAAGACAACATATTAAAAACAAAACCAACATTCACAATTTCTATGGAGGTAGATGCTTCTTAGCTCCCCCAGCCTGCTGGAACAGCCAGGACTTGGTGGCTTTGCGGAAGGCCATCATTTTAAAAAATGATTAAAAATATACTGTAAATATACATAAAATCACTGGAGTTCTTGGGTCCTTTAAGGATGAATTCCAATGTATGGATATAAAATCCAGGCTGTGACTACAATTGCACTTGAGTGTCAAGGAACCAATAAAACAGCTGGAAATGACTGTGTTCTCAAAAAAATCAAATATTATCAAAGTTATTTTCAGGTTAGCATTAATAATGCAAAAAAATCAGTGGAAAGGTTAACCCACACACCGCCTTTGTTCACATTAGGGTCAGCATTAAGTCTTCCTTCTTTAATTCCTCTTTTTACCACTTCTGGTGTCGAGGGAGTCAAGTCTTTAACTGTGTTTAATATCAATCATATTTATTAGATATTTATTATATTTATTCAAGAGGAATAAATATTTATTAGATATGTATAGATATTTATTCAGAGCACCTGCGATGATCAAAGGCCTGGAGACTAAAACAGGTGAACGGCTGCAGGTGCAGTGTGGCCAATTTGATGTCACTCATGTCCAGGGGCGCCTCACCAGCCTCTACTCGCCACTCCTCCCCTACCTATTCGGACTCTTTGGGGCCCCAACAGGAAGCAGTTGCTGGAGCTAAGCAGCCACCATGAGAAAGAGTCGGCTAAACAGCTCAGTTCAAATTGGATCTGACCGAGAAGGAGGCTCAGCAGAAGCAACTCACTGAGGAGTACGAGCATAGGCTTTCCAAGCAGAGGGAAGACCTGCAGGAGTTCAAGGCCAGGTGCCAGCGCCTGGAGGCTCAGCGGGCTGAGATGGTCAGCCAGTTCCAGGCCATGATGCAGTCCCACTGGAACAAGGCCCTCCAGCTCTTCGCCACCAGCGGCACTTCCCTCCAGCCTTCGCCCAAAGCCCCACACCAGGAGGCCGAAGCAGTCCCCTAGTCAGAACTTCTCTCCCCCTCCAATCTGCACAAAATGACCCCGAAGGGGGAGACACTCTGCAGCAACACAAATGTTCATTGCACGTATCCAGCCCAGGGGCTGTAGTGTGAGGACCCCCGATTTAGCGCAAAATAAAAAATGCAAATAGTTTTTCTGTAAACAAACACCAGGCACATATTGCCACATGTGGTGGACCTGTAAAAAAGCAAGGAAATTTTGGTTACAAATGCATATGAGGTTAGGAAAAATAGTTAGACAATATATAGAGTTCAAGCCAGAATTATTTCTATTAGGCAGTATCACCGATGGCTAAGATAAAGGAACAATATACCTAATACTACACATCCTGACCACAGCAATAATAGGTGTATGCGCAGCAATGGAAGACTGAAAACACCGTTCCAAGGCAGAGATAATAAGATACTAGTCTGTGCAGAAATGGATAGATTAACATTAAAAATAAAAGACAAAAGGAGAGTCAGAATATTATGATACATGGAACAGATTCTATCAATGGTTAGAAGCACGAGGTGGAAGTCGGGATACGAAAAAATTAGGATAGGGGGACCTGGAATCTATATACGCATCGTGATATTAGAATGAATATGATGGTCAAAAATAATTGTATAACACTAGCACTGTTTAAGTAGCATATATGTTATTTGATTTCACTTTGGTTTTTATGGCAAGTGAAATGCCAGAGCAATCACACTCTGTGCTCAATATACCATATTTTTCAAACTATAAGACACACTTTATTGTCTCCCGAAAGAGGGTGAAAATGTCTCTGCGGCTTATAGACTGAATATTGACAAAGTCCCACCCGCCTGCTGATCATTTTTTGGCCTCCGCACGGTCCTTTTTCAGGTCTTCTTTTGGCCTGTTTTTGAGGCTTTTTTGGTCCATTTTTGAGGCACTCTTTGGCCAATTTTTGAAGGGTTTTTTGGCCTGTTTTTGAGACTTTCCTTGGCCCATTTTTGAGGGTTTTTTGCAGTTGTTTTGGAGGCTTGGGGGGGGGGGCTTTTTTGGGCCATTTTTCAAGTTTTTCTTGGCCCATTTTCGAGGTTTTTTCAGGCCATTTTTGAGATTTTTTTGGGGCCTGTTTTTGAGGATCTTTTTTGGCCTGTTTTTGCGGCGTTTTTCAGCCTGTTTTTCCCCAAAAGTGTGCCAAAACCCCCTCAAAAATGGGCCAAAAAACCCCCTCAAAAACATGGCAAAAAAGCTTCAAAAATATGCCAAAAAGCCCCCAAAATGGGTGAAAAAAGCCGCCAAAATAGGCCACCAAAACCTCAAAAAATGGGTAGAAAAAATGCTGGAAAAGGGCCCAAAAAGGTCCTAAAAAGGGCCAAAAATAAGGCACGCAGAGGCAAAAAACGTTTTTTTTGTTGTTTTCCTCTTATAAACTTAGGTATGTCTTATAGTCAGGTGCTTCTTGTAATCTGAAAAATACGGTATATGTAAATAATAAAAATGTATTTTAAAAAAATGTGAAAAAACAATCATAAGTCTGTTTTTTTCCAGTCCCATTGTAACTTTGAATACTCCCGAAATGAACTGTTGGTAAGTCTAGGACTACCTGTTCTGAGAGACTCGAAAATCCACCCCCCCCCCCCGAATGTTCCATCTGTTTCTGCCGGTTAGGAATTAACGCCGCGAGATTTTTTTTATTCAGCTGCATTCTTCTCCGTCTCCTGCTTTCCTCCCTGTTCCTTTGGTGCCTGAGGGACAAAGAGGAGGGGCAGAGGTGAGGGAGATGCTCCGACTGGAAACGCGCGCCAGCTTGGTCTAGTGGGTGACTGGAGGCGGAGGACTTCTCCCTCGAGGAGGTACAGCGCTGGAAAAACAAGCGAAAGAAAGTCCCTCAACCGGGAGAAGGGAAAGGAGAGACTCACAAAAGATGATCTGTGTTTTGGAGTTGAATGGAGAAGAGTAGACAGTCTGTGGTCATTTTAAGTAGCCTTCTCTAGCCTTGGTGGGTGGGTGTCTCCAGAAGGGTGGAGATAGGAGATCAAGAAGACCGTAACCGCCTGCATTCTCAAGGAGCCATGATTGAGGCACCCAGCGAGAGTGTCATTTGGACCATCGAATTAGCAAGGTGTTGTCGGCAAGACAGGATGGAACCTTGAACACCTGTCCTTGAATTTCCCCTTCAGGTTATGACAGCTTAATGAAGTCTTCTGTGTGTGTGTGTGTCATGCTTTCCCCCGAAATGGACCAGCCATCCCTCTTTGGACAGGCAACTTGAGCTGGGAATTTAACCATTTAACAGATTGACAGAGTTGGAAGGGACCTTATAGGTCATCCTGTCCAACACCCCCCCCCCCCCACTCAAGCAGGAGACCCTACACCATTTCTGACAAATGGCAGTCCAATCTCTTCTTGAAAGCCTCCAGTGATGAAGCCCCCACAACTTCCGAAGGCAACTTCTGTTCCATCGGTTGATTGTTCTCACTGTCAGAAAGTTCCTCATTTCCAGGTTGAATCTCTCCTTGGTCAGTTTCCATCCATTATTCCTTGTCTGGCCTTCAAGTGCTTTGGAAAATAGCTTGACCCCCTTCCTCTCTGTGACAGCCCCTCAAATATTGGAAGACTGCTATCATGTCTCCCCTGGTCCTTCTCTTCACTAGATTAGCCATGCCCAGTTCCTGCAACCGTCCTTCATATGTTTTAGTCTCCGGTCCACTAATCATCCTGGTTGCTCTTCTCTGCCCTTTTTCTAGAGTCCCAACATCTTTTTTATAGTCTGGTGACCAAAACTGGGATGCAGTACTCTAGGTGTGGTCTTACTAGGGTGTTACAGAGTGGTATTAGTACCTCACTTGATCTTGATTGTATACCTCTGTTAATGCAAATTAGGATTGCATTGGCTTTTTTGGCTGCCACCACACACTGCTGGCTCATTTTGTTCTCTGAGACCTTGGTATCTAAGCCAGGGTGTTAAGACTTGTGGACTTCAACTCCCAGAATTCCCCAGCCAACCAGGCCGGCAGAGGAATTCTGGGAGTTGAAGTCCACGGGGCCAAGGTTGGACATCTCTGAATTAAAGCATTGGAGGTGCTTAGGGCTTGATCAGCTTCAAGTCATCTTCTCTCCAAAAACAACAATACAGTTTCCTGGTTATTCCTTTTTTAAATTTCCGTATCTTACAACTATTATGTTGAGTATTCACACAGGTAGCGAGATAAAGAGTTTTGAAGGAGTACCCCAGCGTTTCCAGATTTGTGGACCGGTGGAGGTGTGGGGGGTGTTATAGGGGATGGTTTTTGTAAAAGTGGTTGGCAAGAGCTCACACATGGCTCCATTTCCACGACCAGCATGGCTGCACGCCTGCCGCTCCCTTAAATGGAGTGTGTACTCAACCAGCCATTTCCGTGGCCCAGTGGCAAACCCATCGTGGCCCACAAGTTGGGGATCCCTGCTGTAGCACTTGGCTCGTAGTTGGCATCTTGGTTTTGAGAACGTTCATTTCGAGAGGAAATTCCATCCTAAATGCAAAGATCTTGACTGGCTCTAAGCTTATGCACTGAAGATTTTGCCTTTTTTAAAAAAATGCAAATACCGTATTGTTCGGAGTACAACATGCATCTTCCCCCCCCCCCCCCATAAAAGAGCGTGAAAATGTTGATGCGTCTTATACACCGAATAGAGCCATTTTTGGCCTCCTGAATCCTGCCCCGCCTCCCATTTTTGCAAGAAAAATGGGCTGTTTTTTGCAAAAACGGAGGTGTTTTTGGCTTTCTCCAGCCCCCAGAAGCACTCTACAGATTTCAGCAGGGCTGGGGGAAGGCAAAAACACCCCCATTTTTGCGAAAAAGGCTCATTTTCTGCCTGTTTTTCACAGAAACTTTATGCCTTCTCCCATCCCTGTTGAAGCCTGCAGAGTGCTCCTGGGGGCGGGGAAGACAACAACTATTTTTTCTTACTTAACTCTTTCAGATTGGTGCGTCTTATACACAGCTGCGTCTTATAGTCCAAAAAATACGGTAATACAAACATAGTATATATGCATCTAAATACAAAAAGAAAAAAAGAAAGAAAAAGAAAAAAACCCTAAAATTACAGTGCATCTCCAACCCCCCCAAGACCCTGTTTCCCCCCCCTATATTTCTTCATTTATAACCGCTAAAAGATATACAATATATTCAAATTGGTCCCTTATGCCCTCCAAATAATGTATATTCTTGTGTGGGTTTATTCCCTTTACCTTCCACCAACACTGATTTTATAAACCCCCCCCCCATATTTCATTATAATTGTTTGCTTTGATCACCCCTTTTTTAAATGTAATTTCCGTTATTAATTTATCATTTGTTGCCATATTCCAAATTTCATTATGCCACCCATATCTTTGAATATCCCAATTTTGTCACCAATATTTAGCCATCACTAATCTGGCTGCCATTATGAAATTTACAATCAATTCCTTTTTTGTTTCATTGATATCCCATTTTTCCACCAGTAACAGTAATGCAGTTCTCGGTGACATGGCTAAATTTACATTCAAGAGTGCTCTAATTTCTCTAAACACTCATGTCCCATATTTTGGGTGCACTCCCACAATCCCACCATATATGTTTGTATGTTCCAACCTCTTTCTTGCACCTCCAAGAAATATTTGTATATTTACCTTCTATTTGATTTAATTTATGTGGTGTTAGGTACCACCTCCATATCACTCGCAGAGCCGAGGTGGCGCAGTGGTTAAATGCAGCACTGCAGGCTACTTCAGCTGACTGCAGTTCTGCAGTTTGGCTGTTCAAATCTCACCGGCTCAGGGTTGACTCAGCCTTCCATCCTTCCGAGGTGGGTAAAATGAGGACCCAGATTGTTGTTGAGGGCAATATGCTGACTCTGTAAAACCGCTTAGAGAGGGCTGAAAGCCCTATGAAGCGGTATATAAGTCTAACTGCTATTGCTATTGCTATAATATCCATTTTCTTTAACTCTAACTTGATAGCCCTCAGTTTAAGGTTAAGGAAAATGAGGATTTTGTCTTTATGGGGATGGCAACCGAAGGGTTGGGTGGGGTTTTCCTCTTGAGGTATGTCTGGAGTCCCTCAACAGAAGGATGTCTGTGACACCTATTGTTCTTCCCACAGCATGAGGCCAACGCCAGGAGGAAATGGTAGGAATTCTTTTCACACTAAAGCAGTTGGGTGTGCAAACCGATCATAGAATATTCCCAGGTGCCCTGTAGCGAGATTGGTAAAGGACTAATACAATCATGCCTTAATCCCATCACCCTGGAGCTGAAGGGGAGAGATCCTTGTTATATAGAATAGACTGGCCCAAGCTCTTTTAATGGCCCACTGACAAGGGGGTGGGGGAAGGGTTATCAAGAGTGAGTCTGCTTCCTGCCTAAAAACATGTTTCTCCATTTCGGATCCAGGAAAATGTACTATTTTGCCTTTTCAATATTTCCCAGGATATTTCCTTTTTCTAGGAGAGGGGTGGGTGCTAACTTCCTACAGTATTTGGTGCAATATAAAAAATGCAAATAATTTTTCTGCGGACCACCAAAATTTTCTTGCGGACTACCAGCGGCCCGCGAGCACGCTCACATTTGCAAACCGGTAGGGAAGGTGAAGTGAATACCACCCCTGATGTAATCACATAGTATAGAGTTGTGCTTGACTCAATCAAAGGAGATACTATTCTCCCAAGGAGCAGCTCACGGGGAATCTGGTTGTGCCCCATTCTATTTTTAACTTTCAGCATCCATTGTCTTCAAGCCACTTTAGAAATAGTTTAATGATTAATTTCCCATTAACCAGATTAAATAGTTTGTTTAACATTCATGGGGATTTCATTAAGCATTACAATTAAAAAAAAATAAGGACGACTACAGAAATTTTTAAAAAAGGACAGAAACAATGACTAAAAAGCTCAGAAAGAGTTTGGATACCCCCCCCCTCCATCCACACAAACACACAAATGTGACTTCAACTCCCAGAATTCCTGTGCCAGTTTGCTGAGGATTCTGGGAGTCGAAGCCCCATGCTCAGAGAGATACAATCTGTGCAAGATTTTCAACAGTTGCATGAATATGAATATCTTGTTAGGGAGCCAGATTGCCCAAGGGCATCAATGACCAGTTTGTGACACTGCAATTTCTGCCGGAGAAGTTGCATCTACTGTATTTTTTGGCGTATAAGACGCACCAGTGTATAAGACGCACCAAGATTTTGAAGGGGCAAATTTTAAAAAAAGGTTTTGCACAGTGCAGACCTCCCCAAAATGGCCTGTTTTTTGCAAAAATGCCAGTGTCTTCCACCACCACCCCTTGGAACTGAACCCAGAAAGGCATTTCTTCCAACAGTACAAGATCTCCTGCTTGAGCAGGGGTTGGACTAGAAGACCTCCGAGGTCCCTTCCAGCTGTATTTTGATTCTGATTTATAGTTCAACCTCGGGGTGAATTTGATCAGCTGCACGCAACCGGTGTGCGTTGACTGTCGGCCGATCGCAAGTGGTATGATGGTATATCTTTTTTTGTGTGTAATGTTTTTTTCCCAATATATTTTTATTATTTTTACATTTAAAACAATGCAGTACCGCGAAGTCGAAATAACCATACATTCACATTATATACAGCTAGTCTCAATCATTGACAATTAGCCTACTTAATACATTATCAATCCTTCTGTCCAATCACAATATATAGCGTTTGTTCCAGTCTTGTCACTTTGTCTTATACCAGTCATAAAATCTGTTCCAGACTTCAAAATATTCTGATTCCCCTTTATTTTTAAGTTCAAGAGTGAGCCTATCTGCTTCTGCACAGGCCAACACTTTTCTGATTATATCTAGCTCTGATGGTGTATTTTCTTTTTTCCAATATTGTGCATAAGTTATGCGCGCCACAGTTAGTATATGTATAATTAAATAAAGTGTATCTTTCTTAAACCCCTCCGGTATTATACCTAGGAGAAAAATTTCCAGTTTGTACAAGATTTGGTCTCCCACCATTTGTTCCAATCATGATTGAATCATTTTCCAATATATTTTGGCCTCATTGCATGTCCACCACATATGATAAAAAGTGCCTGGTGTTTTTTTACTCTTCCAATAATTTGGGGACAGATTTTTAAACATTTTGGAGAGCCGTGCTGGGAGGAGATGCCATCTGTAGAACATGTTATAAAGATTTTCTTTATACGACGTAGCCATTGTTCGTTTCTGATTAAGTATCCAAAGTTTTTCCCACTTAGCCAATTCCACATTGTAACCAAAATTTTTCACCCAAGCGACCATAGTTTCTTTGACATGCTCCTCCTCTAGCTTATATTCCAACAAAAATCTATACAACACTTTAATCAGCCTGTTTTCTGTCTGTATCAAAAGTTTCTCTAATGTTGTGTAGTCTTTGGCAATATCGTCTTTCTTCCTATCCTGTGCAAACCGTGACTGTATCTGTAAATAAGACCACCATTCTTCTTGTACCCCTTGTGATAGGTTTATAGGTTTATTACATTTATATGCCCCCCTATTCCCCGGAGGGACTCAGGGCGGCTAACAAACCCAAGGGAGGGAGTAATGCAAAACAAAAAGCAACCAACAGACAAGATACAGAGAGGGTTTAAAAACGATCAACAGTCACCCAATTCGAGCGGGGAAGGGAATTGGTCAACCTCAGGCCTGTCGGAACAGCCAGGTTTTAACGGCTTTACGGAAAGCCTGGAGGGTGGTGAGGGTCCGGATCTCCACGGGGAGCTCGTTCCAAAGGGCCGGAGCAGCCACAGAGAAGGCCCTCCTCCGGGTGGTCGACAACCGGCATTGGACGGCAGATGGGATTCGGAGGAGGCCAAGTCTGTGGGATCTGATGGGTCTTTGGGAGGTAATTGGCAATTCTAATCTAGTTTTAATCTGTGTGATGGTATATCTTGCTGGCAAGTGTTTTGAGGCGTCGTAAATGTTTATTCCTTGCCCTTCTCCCTCTGTTGCTTCTGAATGCTCTGTGACTTTCAACTCAAGTGGGAAAGGCTAGCCACCAATGACTATGAAAATAGAAGCTGCTTTTAGTAGCTGCACATGTCTGAGTCTCTGAGACCCACAGAGGCCAATTAAATGCCCCTGATGTTGCAAGGCTCTCGGGAAGCCAGAGGGAACAAAACCGTAAGTAGCGAAATCCTGGAAAAACAATATCTGAGCTTCAGTCTTTTCTTTATTGCAGTCATTAAAAGAAAACACAATCCAAAAGTCCAAATCCTGCTTCTTTTTTTGCAAGCTCACAAGGATTACTCCAATCCCCTTACTACAGCCCCTTGCTACAAATTCCCCCCCCCCCGCCTCCCCCCAAGCAGATTTGTGTGGGGTGTCAGTGTTGACTCCCGACAACTGCCTGAACAAGTCCCACCCCCCGCCGGTCTCTTGGTGAAGATTCGGAAGTGGTCTCCCGTTGCCTTCTTCGTGAAGTTGTTTTTGCACAATGTATTGGTGGTAGGCGAACGGCAGGGCTAAGTTAGAACCACATTGGTCACCTGACCTCTCTCTCTCTGTTGTATGAATCGGACAGTTTTGTGGTTTGCTTTGACTTTGCAAATGGTGTAAAAACACAGCCGTTAACGGTTTGTGCAGCCTCGTTTGTGGCTCAGTGCTTTGTGAGAAAACAGCCATTGTGGCTTGCTAATCATAGCTTATGATGTTCTGTAAACACAGCCTTAGTTGAGGGTTATCTGCGGTGCACTGGCCAGGATTTTGATTGTGTAGCAGTACGCTCTGTAAATTATACAGTGTGAAAAGTTTCCTTCCTTTTTCTTGTTCTGACTATGCTGGCAACTTTTACTTGAGTGTCTTTGATTTCTTATATACTGTTTATCCATAAAGAACGCCAGATTATTATTTTTTTCTAATAAGGTAAATGTAAAGGTTCACCTTGCACATGTGTGCTAGTTGTTCCCGACTCTAGGGGGCGGTGCTCATCTCCATTTCAAAGCTGAAGAGCCAGCGCTGTCCAAAGACGTCACCGTGGTCATGTGGCGGATATGACTAAATGCCGGAGGCGCATGGAACGCTGTTACCTTCCCACCAAAGGTGGTTCCTATTTTTCTACTTGCATTTTTGCATGCTATCGAACTGCTAGGTTGGCAGAAGTTGGGACAAGTAATGGGAGCTCATTCTGTGGCACGGCGCTAGGGATTCGAACCGCCGAACTGCCGACCTTACTGATCAAAAAGCTGAACGTCTTAGCCACTGAGCCACCGTGTCCCTAAAGTGCATTTCTAAAACGAACTGAGAATATGTTGAAACTGGCAGATAAAGGGGTCCACTCCCTCATCCTACCTTTTTTTTAAAAAATAACAAGAACCAGGAATTATAAATTTTGGGTTTCTTATCCCTTTGGATATTTTAAGAAAAAAATTTCCATCCTGGACATACGTATTATATTTTTGGCATCTTTCTTCCTATACTGAACTTCAAAAAACATTGACTCAACCTGTGTTTCTTCAGGACCATGGGCCCCTATTTGTAAAAGCCAACATCCTTTAAAACAGCGGTCCCCAACCTTTCGGGCACAAGGGACCGTGTTAAGTAAGCTCCCCGTTGGGAGAGCGAGTACATTCAGAGAAGTGTTGTGAGAGTTGTGTTGGAGAACACACAAACCAGCATACAGAGACACTGCAGTTTAAATAGGCTTTTACTTTCATGGAAATAGAGGTATCAGAGTCCATCAAACAGTCCAAGTCATACACGGATAAAACAGTCAGTCATCAACGTCTTTCAGTTAAGGGATAATCCAAATAACATAGTCCAGTATCATATAATCAGTTCAGTACTCAAAGTTTGCTAGCAGTTTCAAAACTTACAATAGCTCACGGCACTTTCTAACAGCCAGCTTCTAAAACACTCAGATCAGATCAGCCCAGCATCTAACAAACAGAGAGCTAACAGTCATTTTGGCTCCCTCTTATGGCCAATTGAGGAAAACAGCAACCAATCACATGTTACAGTATGATTTAAAGTAACAGGTACAGCTTTGCTATATGATTTATATATTGCCCACCCAACTGTTAGAATTATATTCCTAACAGACCGGTTTTGGAAAAATAAAACATCTTCCACAGACCAGGTAGGGGGAATTGTTTCGTGCGCAATCTATATTGTGCACGCAGATGGCGCTTTAACTGCTTGCCCACTGCTTGTGCGGCGCAGTTCCTAACAAGCCAAAGACTGGGACTGATCCACAACCCTAGGGTTGGGGATCCCTGCTTTAAAAGAAATAAATATTTTGACGGAATTCCCTGTTCAAGAAAACTGAATATATTTGGACCTTTGGCTGCTGCTGATTACTTGGCCAGGGGTTTGGTTTGTCAAACATGTACAAGATAACGGGTATAAGTATAAACATAGACATGAACAAAGGAAATGAGTACAAATAAATGGGGACAGTAGGACAGGGATGGTAGGCACGCTGGTGCGCTTATGGACGCCCCTTTACGGACCTCTTAGGAATGGGATGAGGCTCACGGTAGACAGGGTTAAACTTTTGGGGGCTTGAGGATGTAACAATGGAGTCAGGTAGAGCATTTCCAGGTGTTGACCAGGGGTGGGTTCCTGCCATTTCTAACCTCTTCTACAGAAGAGGTTCCACAAATCTACAGTGCCATTTAGAACCGGTTCCAGCTCCCTCCCCCCGCCCGTCCGCACATCATCACGATGAAGAGCAAGAGGAGGAATTCTGGGAGTTGAAGTCCACAAGTCTTAAAGCTGTCAAGTTTGAAGACCCCTGGTTTTTTTTTTCCCTAAAGGGTTAGGGGTGCAAGGGTCTTGTAACTTGACAGCTTTAAGACTTGCGTGCTTCAAATGCCAGAGTTTCTGAGCCAACATTTTGGTTGCTAAGCAAGAGCGTTGTTAAGTGAGTTTCACCACATTTTACATTGGCCACACACCCCCAGACACATGGCTGACAAGCCATTCCCACCCAGTCACATGGCCAGCAAGCCACTCCCATAAAGCAGACCACACCTACAGAAGAGGTTCTAAAATTTTTTGAAACCCACCACTGGCGTTGACCATTCTGTTGCTGAAGTCGTATTTTCTGCAGTCGAGTTTGGAGCGGTTTACCTTGAGTTTGTATCCATTGTTTGCCTGCAAACATGAAGCTGAAGTAGTCGTTGACAGGTAGGATGTTGTAGCAGACAATTCTGTGTACTATGCTTAGGTCAGACCATAGGGAGCGTAGTTCCAGGTTGTCCAAGCCCAAAATTTCGAGCCTGGTGGCCTAAGGCAGTGGTCCCCAACCTTTTTATCGCCGCGGACCAGTCAGCCTTTGATAATTTTACCGTGGCCCGCTGAGCGCGCGCAGGGGTGGGGGGGCGTTGTTCCCTCTCTTCCCTGGAGCCTTTGCGCACGGCCCAGGAGCTTTTGTGCACGGCCCAGGAGCCTTTGCACTGCAGCGAACATCAGAAGCCCAAAGCAGCATATATAAGTCTAATAAATAAATATTGTGCCATTTTTTCCTGCAACAACAGTGATATTGATTCATCTGAGAGCAAATGACCAAAATTACCCAGTGGACTTTTAGGTAAGGGACACCATTGACGGGGGGGGGGGATGTTTGATTTAAAAAAATTGTCTCACTTAACAAATGTGGCAAGAAAAATTGTAAAATGGGGCAAAACTCAATCAATTTCTCACTTAACAACATACATTTTGGGCTCAATTGTGGTCGTGCATTGAGGACTACCTGCACTTACCTTCAGTGTTACTTCATTCTACTGTAGCATTAAATTTCATATAGAACAAGCTTGTTCTTTCAGAATTGTGGAATTGTTATATAACTGTCTACCTTTAGAAAAGTTTCTCTTGAGTTAAATTCAGCTCCTATAATTTTATTGATGTGTCGTAATTTTCTTAGCAGTAGTATGAAAATTGTCATTGTTGCTTTTGGACAATTTTTAATATTTTACTATTAAATATACATTACTGAGATTCCCAGGTGGGTTCCCCTCCAATTATTAGCCAGGTTCAACCCTGCTCATCTTTTTGAGAGCAGGCAAAAACAGCCAGGTTACATCCCTACAAATTGAAAGCTCTCTCTCTCTATCTCTCTCCCCTCCCTTCCTGTCTCTGTCACTCTGTGTGTATGTGTGTGTGTGTGTCTATCTCTCACTCACTCACTTAATCACACACTCTGTGTGTGTCTGTCTCTCCCTCCCTATCACTCTATCCCTCTCCCCTCCCTTCCTCTCTCTGTCACTCTATGTGTATATGTATGTGTGTGTGTCTATCTGTTTCTCACTCACTCACTCACTCTGTGTGTGCATCTCTCTCTGTGTCTCTGTCTGTCTGTTTTTCTGTCTGTCTCTCCCTCCTTCCCAACCTGCAGATGGGCTCCGGACCAGTGGAGCCTCTTCCTTCTTTTTAACCAGGTGATCTTTATTAAGGCATAAAAATGAACCTTAATTAGAGGCTCAACAAAAGAAGCTGGAAAGAGATAATGAGATAATGGAGCCAAGAAGCTGAAACCTGGAACTGGAGAAAAACCTTTTCTATCCCCTTACCAGCCCATTCGGGAAGACGATCCCTCCCACCGTGGATGGGTTCTAGACCAGCGGAGCCTCCCTGGACATCACAGCAGCAGCAGCCCCAAGTGTGCCGATCTCGGCGTTTTTCACATCGGGGCGTGCTGCAAGAGGGAGTGAGTGAAGACCGGGGATTCAGTAGAAAGGAAAGCAACTTCAGAGCTACGGCTGGCGTTGGGCCAGCAAAGGCTTCCCACTGACCTCCCCCCCCTCCGAGTTCCTGACAGATCGAATTATTTCAGCAACAGCTTCCCCCACCATGGCGCCCAGCCTCCCCCTCGTACGTCACCTCCGCTCCGTTCTCCAGCAAGCCTCATGGGGGTTTTTGCCTTTAGGAATAAGAATGTTTAAAAGGCTTTTTTTTTTAAGTGCGCTCCCTGGCTCCCCGCTCCAATCTCGCCCGCCCAGTTCCCAGACCCTCTCTTTGGAAAAAGTTCTCCAGCAGCCTCTGGCGAGGTGTTTTCCCCGCCCCACTCGGGCGCAAAGCAAATAAAGCAAATAAAATATAAAATGCTGGTTTACCTTTCTCTGCTGCTTCTCTCCCTGGCTGGAGCCAAGAGGAGATCCCTGTCCTAGTCTTCCTGCTGCCCTCGTGGCATGGGCAAAACGGACGGTACTTTGTACCGGGAACTCCGGGAAGGTCCTTTGGTGGCAGCCCCCGGCCGCTGCAGCGATCATGGCCCCCGGCTGCTGCGCGGCCCGGTGCCAGGTACTCCACGGACCGGCACCGGTCCGCGGACCGGGGGTTGGGGACCACTGGCCTAAGGGATTCTGTTGTGAGCAGAGGAGTGGAGGACTCTACTCCTGAAATACCTCTGGACACATTCAATTGTATTAATGTCCGATATACAGTGTGGATTCCAGACAGAGAAGCTGTATCCAAGGATTGGTCTGGCAAAGGTTTTGTATGCCCTGTTTGCAGTACAATGTTACCAGACAAGAATCTTTGCAAAATTAGGTTAACAACTCTTAATGCCTTTTTGGCAATGCTGTTACAGTGAGCTCTGGGACTTAGATCGTTTGAGATCAGTACTCCTAGGTCCTTGACAGAGTGAGGGTCGTCTACGAGGTCGTATCTGCCCAGTTTGTATTTGATGTTCTGATATTTGTTGCCAATGTGTAAGACAGAATGTGCTGGTGTTTCCCTTGTCCATTTCTAGCTAGCAGGAGTAGGAGAGAAATGTGGTGTGTGTGCCGTCACCTAGCAACCTATGGAAGGCTGCTCTCTTGGTCATCCAGAGGCTTGCAGCCTTCCCGTACAAACACCGTCACGGTAGAGTCACATCCTGTGGTTGCCTCCATTGGAGGCGTGGGAGATGCTCCCTTATGGACCAGACCCGTCTATCTGGCTTGTTCCATTGACCAGGCAGGCTTTGCTCTACAGTGAAGTGGCAAGCACAAAGAGAAGGAATTAGTTGATACGGGCTGATCACAAGGAAAACGTAGCCCATCGTCGTGCATGGTCCACCTCTCCACTTTTTCCCCCTTGATTTGGCATGGGGAATGGTGGTCAGCTTATGGTCAACCTGAACCCACAGCTTTATTTAGGTGTCCTTCTGACTGAGCTGTGTTGTTTTGGGCTGTGTTGTTTTGTCCTAGAGCAGGGGTGTCAAACTCAAGACCAGGGAGCCAGATCCGGCCCACGGGGTGTTTAGATCTGGCCTGCAGGTTTGCCCTGGACACAGCGGACCAGCACGTGGTGCCTCTGCGAACAGAAAGCTCAGTTTTTGCTGGCAGCGGGTTGCAGGAGGCCATCACAGCTGAAAACGGAGCTCACAAAGGCCACAGGCTGCACTCCCAAGCTCTGTTTTGACTGGCAGAGGGTTGCACGAAGCTGTTGTAGGTAAAAAACGGGGGTCACGAGGGCTCCGGGTGGCATTCCCAAGCTTCATTTTCACTGGCATAGGGCTGCAAGAGGACATTGCAGCCAAAAACGGAGCCCATTTTCGCTGGCAGAGAGTGCTTGAGCCACCACAGGCATCCCCAACACGAGTGACGTTGAGCTGGCCATGCCCCCCCCCAAGGTCAAACACAACCCTGATGCAGCCCTCGATGAAATCCAGTTTGACACCCCTGTCCTAGGGTAAAAGGATCTCCAGATTGGGAAACTTTTTAGATTTGTGGACTTCAAGAATTCCTCAGTCATGCTGGCTGGGGAATTCTGGTAGTTGAAGTCCACGAATTTTAAAAGTGGTCCAGTTTGGAGACCCCTGTCCCTTGGGTATGTGCACTATTTTCAGGTCTCCTTCCAGATTTTGATAACACACTGTTTTGAGTTCCTTCCTCCCCCTCCCCCCTTTTTTTGTCTTCTTCAAACGTTGTGCGCCAGTGTGATACCAAAGCTATTATTCTAAATTTCTCACTTTTTTTCTCTTCCTGCCTTTGGATACCTGAAGTGTCACCGGATTCTGCTTGCTTTGCTGTCACATTGTTCAGAGATTGTTTCTATGCCGTGACGATGTTTCTTGCGGGGGTGTCTGTTCAACGCTTGTAAAGACTGTGTCCTTACGAAGTGCCTTTCTTCCACTTTCATTTGAATTAGCTTGGTGTGTTCAGGGTCAGTTCAGGAAATGCATTTGGTTGTATTTTTTCCCCCTGTGCAACAGTGGTGGGTTGCAGATGGTACACCCCAGTACGGGCATACTGGTGCCTGCTGGGAGCATTGGGTACCATTCCAGTACGGTGCTCCGGAAGGCCTGCCCACCCATCCTCCTCCTTACCTGTATTTGAGCTCTTCGGCGCTTCCGCACATGGTCCGTACGGTGCTCCCTGCGCAACACTCTGCCGAGCAGCTGGAGCATAGCGGAGGCTCGCAGAGGCACTACAGGAGGTAAGGACACATGCGTGCGTTCATGTGGTGGATGCTGGGCCTCGTACCGGTTGCAATGGGATCCGGAACCCACCACTGCTGTGCAAGAACGGGGAAGAATAAGTGGAGGGGAACGGTGGCTTGTCTCCTGTAGCCATTTCTGGGAATACAACAGTAGTTGAATTCTTTGGTGAAGTCCTAGAAAACCTTAGAGCAGGGGTATCAAACTGGATTTCTTTGAGGGTCAGATCAGCATTTTAGTTCTCTGTGGCCTGGCGGGGGAGATGGGACGGACGCCTCCTCTAGCACCTCCTGCAGCACTGGCCAAAACGGCACAAGGACACACACACAACCTCTTTTTCAGCCTGCCCAGCCTCCAGCAGCACTCTGCCAGCTAAAAACGGGCCACACGGAAGCCAAATTTAAGCACCTCGCAGTCCAGATCCGGCCTCCAGGTGTTGAGTTTGACACTCATGCCTTAGAGTTTGAGAAACTCTTGCTGCAAGGGTACACAGCTAATTAAGATGCAAGTGAACCATACCAATATTATTAATGGCGTAAATTAATTAAGTAAAATGTTTATTATATATAAAACAACTGAATTTGAAGATACATGTAACTTATAGAAAACAGATGGAAACGATGGAATGAAATATGTTAATCCTGGCAATGGTACGTACCTAATTAAGATGTGAGTGAACTATACTAATTCTCTAATTCTGTAAGTTAATTAAGTAAAATGTTTATTATATAAAAAAAAGCTGAAATTGAAAATGCATGTTGCTTACAGAAAATAGATGGAAAGGAAATGATAAATTTGGTTTATTTAAGAAAATAATAACAGCTAAAATTGAAATGTAAATATAATGCAAAATGAATTATGTATATGTGAAAATGTTAAAGGGGGAAAACTGGACAAGACTCTGTTTGCAAAAGAATTCTAACAATATAACAAAAAATGGAAAACTTTGTTTGAAAAAAAAAGAGAGAAATAAACTCTTGCTGCCCTGGAGAGGACCTGTGGTTATTATTTCATTTATTTATTATTTTTACAAATAACTCAAGGCGATGAACATATCTAGCACACCCTCCTCCTCCTATTTTCCCCACACAACAACCCTGTGAGGTAGGTTGGGTTGAGAGAGAAAGTGGGAGGAGGGAACTGGTCATCCAAGCTGGATTTCATGGTCAAGGCAGGCCTTGAACTCACATCCTCCCACTTCCTAGCTTGGTGCCTTAACCACTAAACCGAACTGGCTCTAGAGATGAAATTAAGAAGACTGAAATAGTAAGTTGAACTTGGTCCCCATGTCTTTCCTATAACGGAAGGGGCCTATACTGACGTCAGTCAGGGCATCATGAGTGATTTGTGTAGATCAAGGGGGTGGTGGTGAAGCTTGATTTCATTGAGGGCAGCATCAGGGTTGTGGTTGGTCTTGGTGGGTGTGGCCAGCTCGATGTCACTCATGTTGTGGGCGCTTGTGGCAGCCCAAGCGCTTTGCCAGCGAAAACGGGCTCCCGAGCTCCGTTTTCGGCTACGGCGGCCTCTTGCAACCCTCTGCCAGTTAAAACGGCGCTCGGGAGGGCCGCACATAGCCCTCCCAAGCTCTGTTTTTGCTGGCAGAGGCACTGCGGGCTGGTCCTTTATTGTTTCCAAGACTGCCCCCCCCCCCCCCGGGCCAAGTTTAAGCAACCCACGGGCTGGATCTGGGCATTGAGTTTGACACCCCTGGTAGAGACGGACGACAAACCGAACACAGTGTGGTCCTCGGTTCTCTCAAACCTTGTGGGGGTGGTGTCACCCACCTGAAAATAGATCCTTCGAGCTCCCTCTCAGTTGTATTGATGGTGCAGACGTATCTGTGGTTTTCAAACCTGTCCTCTTCGTCACACATCATGCTATAGTTTGGCAGGAAGAGGGAGGGGTGAAGTACAGAATCCCTTTTTGGGTGGTTGTTGCTAATTGCCTCCTTCTGGGCAGAAGGCTACCGACAGCAATTAGCATGCATCAGATTATGAAGCAGTTTCTGAGCTTTGTAGTCTCCAGGAAAAAAAAAAAACCCAGTACGAATAGCAGTATTACTAATCCGAGGTCAAATGCCCTGGGATCTCATTAATTCCAATTGGAAGTTAGTGTCTTTTTCTTCTTCTTTTTTCTTTTTTTTTAATTTTTTTAAATTTTAAACACATGAACACATCAACAAAAACAAACACATGTCTTAAAACAACATAGGAACAAGAAGTTCCATCATATATCATACAGCAGTTCCGTATCGGTTTCTTTGCAGTTAGTGTTTTCCCATCTATACATTTCTATCTTGCATTCATGGTCCGCTTAATCGTTATCCATTTTTATGTACTATTCTATATTTATTTATACTTAGCTATTTATAACAAAATATTGTTTACCTATATTATGCTTTATATTCTTACTGTCATTTATTCTCTTACATACAATTATAGATATACATTCACATCGTTATTCTTTTTTTTGCCGTTCTTATTCTTTTGTTATTCCATTTAAAAGGTTATAATATACAGTTTGGGTTACTTTGTTTACCATCCCTAGCACCTGTTGTAGCACCACCTTATTTTCCCTTTCTTTTCTCCCTCCCTTCCTTCTCTACTTCCTTCCTTTCTCCTCTCCTTCCCCTTCCTTCTTCCCTTACCTTTCCCCTACTCCTACCCTCTCTTTCCCTTCCTGCCCTCTCTCCTTCTCTTTCTCTCCCTTCCACCCTCCTCTCTTTCTCTCCCTCCCTTCTTCTTCTTTTTCTTCGACGCACAGGTGGGTTCAGGAAAGTTACTCAGCCATCAGCATTAGCCAAAGACGTTCATCTGTCGCAACGCAAGAATTACTTTATCGCTCCTCCCCTTTTTTGTCCAAATTAGTTGTCAATGGCTCAACGCCACCTGGGCCACAATTCCTTTCCCTAATGAGAAGCCACAATGGGAAGGTCATATTCTCGTTTCCTGGAGTTGTGATTACTTCAGTGCTGGAAGTTTTCAAGGAAAGAATTGGACAACCATTTGTCCAAGATGGTTTGAGGATTCCTGATTAAGAGGGTTGGACTAGAACAGTGATTGCTAACCCTTTTGTCCTCACGTGCCGACACCCATAATGCAATGCGTGCACGGGGCCTCCCCTGCGCATGGACATGTGACCCCCCCAAAAAAACTCTCCCTCCCCTTGTGCATGCATGTTCGACCCTCTGCCCCCAGCCTAGCAAGCCTCCCTGAAGCCTCCTGGGACCAAAAAGGTGTTAGAGTGGGGTGTGCCGCTTCCCCCTCGCGCTACCGCCCTACCCCCCTTGCAAGCCTATGCTCTTACAAGTGTTAGGTCTGCCTTATATGCGGCTTTATTCCTCTCTAGCATTCATCTCTGTTGTTCAGTGATGCATTTCCTGCCTCTCTAGGATTTACCTCTATCTGTGCCTATGAGGCACTTCCTGTCCCTGTTTCATTTCATTTCATTTATTGAATTTCTAGGCCGCCCAATCCCGAAGGACTCCGGGCGGCTTACAGAAATGAAAAATATTAAAAAAGAATTAAAACAATGAGACACAACAAAGTTAAGAAAAAGCACAACATACACCCAATCGGAGAGGGGGCTGGACCTCAATCAAAAAGCCAGGTTTTAATAGCTTTGCGGAAGGCCATGAGAGTGGGTAGGGCCCGGATCTCTGGGGGCAGCTCATTCCATAGGGCCGGAGCGGCAACAGAGAAGGCCCTACTCCTAGGTGTCGCCAGCCAGCATTGTCCCGCTGAAGGCACCCGGAGAAGGCCCATCCTGTGGAATCTTATTGGTCTAAGGGAGGTATGTGGCAGAAGACAGTCTCGCAGGTATCCAAGTCCTAGGCCATGTAGGGCTTTAAAGGTGATAACCAGCACCTTGAATCGTGTTCGGAGACCAATGGGAAGCCAGTGCAGCTCGCGGTGCAGCTGTTGGATGTATATAGTTATATTCTCGATGGCTTGTATAGTGTTTTAACTGCATTTTGATTAAACAACACGCGCTGCAGAGACCCGAAAGTCAGCTGGCCGGCGGGAGGCACGCAGGCATGCGCAGTAGAGCTCAGCTGGGGCGACGACTCGTGTGCTGGCAGAGAGGCTTCCACATGCAACCTCGGCACGCGTGCCATAGGTTTGCCATCACGGGACTAGAAGATCTCTACGATCCCTTCCAACCGTAGGTTTCTTGGAAAGAACTCGGGATTAGCAGGACTTTTAACCGAGGCTGTTGATTGTTTTTGGAAGTCATGCGGACGATCGGATGTGTTTGAAAGGCAAATGATGAGAGAGGTTTGCTAAATAAGTGGATCTGGGCTTTACTTGGATAGGTAGTGCTCGATGCTCGACTGCAATTGAGCCCAACATTTCTCTGGTAAATGAAATATTCGTTAGCCCTTAGACTTGTATACCGCTTCGAAGTGTGTTACAGCCCTCTCTAAGCAGATTACAGAGTCATCCTATTCCTCCCAACAATCTGGGTCCTCATTTTACCCGCCTCGGAAGGATGGAAGGCTGAGTCAACCTTGAGCCAGTCGGGATCAAACTGGTGGCAATCGGCAGAGTTTGCCTGCAATACTGCATTCGTTTTTCAGTTTTTTATTTTTTATTTTATTTTTTACAAACATATCAATGCGTGAACAGTGTGGGACCTGGGTATCATACATTCTAATACAAATAAAATTAATAGGATTAGTCAGTTATTACTTTCAACCAACTTATCGTATTTTTCGGAGTATAAGATGCACCTTTTCCCCTATTATTAAACTACATGTCCCAGCATCCTCGTAATCTCAGGGATAACGGGAGTTTCTGTGTGCCTGTGTGTTTCTGTAGGTTTATTTTTCTGTTTGATGAGACTCTTATCTGTGATTAATATGTATACACACACATATTATATACCGTATTTTTCAGAATATAAGATGCACCCTTTTCCCTCAAAAAAGAGGCTGAAAATCTGAGTGCGTCTTATACACTGAATACAGCATTTTTGGCCTCCCAAAACCCTGCCCCCTTTGCAAAAGGGCATTCCTAGCTTTTAGGAGGCTTCCATGGTGCTCCTGGGGCTGGGGAGGGGGAAAATGAGCAAAACATGGGCCGTTTTTCACTCATTTCCCCCCAGGAGCACTCTACAAGCCTCCTAAAGGCTATGCATGCCCCTTTTTTCCACAAAAAACGGGCCCGTTTTTGTTTTGAGGAAAACAGCAACCAATCACATTTTACAGTATGATTTAAAGAAACAGGTATAGGATTGTTACATGGTTTATATATTGCCAACCCAACCGTTAGATTATATTCCTAACACCACCTTTGGTGGGAAGGTAACAGCGTTCCGTGTGCCTTAGGCGTTTAGTCATGCTGGCCACATGACCATGGAGATGTCTTCGGACAGCGCTGGCTCTTCGGCATTGAAAAGGAGATGAGCACCGCCCTCTAGAGTCGGGAATGACCAGCACATATGTGCGAGGGGAACCTTTACCTTTACCTGTTCTTGTTGTATAGAAATAGCTATACAACCCCCTCAAACTTTCAGGCCAAATTATACCGGGTGTATTTCCTTGAGGCCTCCCACCCAACTATATTAGTAGATCCGTCCTTCTTACTTTTTGTATTTACAAGATCAACTTTCATGGTGTGACCTATAAGTTAACAAGATGCAAAATAAATTGGCGGATAGTCGGAGGGGCAGGTTTTTTGTTGTGTTCCGCGGTTCCCATTTAGCATAATCAACAGAAAATGGGACAATAGTGACAGATTTTAGAAGCTGGGAGGTTTCCTGGGCTTATGGGGGTTGACTTTACCATTCGACTTAATGAGGGAGCTGCCTTAAATAGCCAATTTCAGATGGTTGTGGGGGAAAAAAACCTGGTGCATTATATTTTAGATTTGGGGGAAGGATTTTCTGCTTCCTGGCTGTCAAAACTTCAAGGGCCTTGGGGTTGGATCGCTCAACCTTAGACCAGAAAATGCCTGGGGCCACTGTCCCTGTTTATCATTTTCTCTCCAAACCAGGATTCTTGCTTATCTGGTCGTAGCCTGCTTTAAATTCCCCTAATTTGGTCCTGTAAGTTGGGGGACAGGGGACATGCAGAAATGTGTCAACAGAAGTACCGATAAGTGGCAATGATAGCTAGGCTTCATTTATGCTCCTTGGCGTCAAAGAGAGGAATAGCTAGCCCATATTATGAATTTGGCTTTCCAGCTAACATGGTGTTCCTTTGGGGCTGCCAAGAACAGGAGAAGTCTTAATGGAATTAAGCCAAACTTAAAACTGACCTACAGGTAGCCCTTGACTTAACCACCACAATTAGCCGTAAATTTCTATTGCTAAATGAGACGGGAATTAAGTGAATTTTGCCCCATCCTAAGTCCTTTCTTCCTGCTGCTGTTAAGTTGTTAAAGTTAGTAGCAATAGCACTTAGACTTCTGTACCGCTTCACAGTGCTTTTACAGTCCTTTCTAAGCGATTTACAGAGTCAGCCTATTGCCCCCAACCACAATCTGCGTCCCCATTTTACCCACCTTGGAAGGATGGAAGGCTGAGTCAACTTTGAACCGGTGAGAATCAAACCGCCAAATTGCAGTCAGCCGGCAGTCAGCAGAAGTAATCTGCAGTACTGCATTCTAACCACCGCGACTCATAGTTACACTGTTGTTGAGTGAATCTGGCTTCCCCATTAATTTTGCTTGTCAGAAGGTCGCAAAAGGCGATCACAATCGCCATAAATACGAACACAATCGCCATAAACACGAATCAATTGCTGTGTCCGTCCTGCAGCCATCTTTTCTTTTGGATCTTTGGCCTGCCGCACTTTCTATTATTCGACTATGCATTTTCTATTGTGGGAAAATAGGAGGAGGGATTGTAAGGAGTGAGATGCGATGTAGCCATAACAAAATTCTTTCTACAAAGCCAAGGTCATCCTTTGCCTTCTCACCTCTGCACCTGACTGGAACTGGATGGGTGGAACTGCCAGCACGGCAGTGGGAGATTGGACCATGTGATGGACTTGTGGGTGTGGGGGCCAGATCTTGAACTTTCAACCGGGTGGGGAAAACCGGGAAGCTTTCAGATTCGGTTTTTCCCAGATGTGCCAACATGTCTCTCTTAATAAATTGGAACTTTAAGGAATCCTTTGCCTTGGATTCTGATTTATTTTGGGATGCTCTTTGGAACCCTGACATCCAAATTTTGATCATGTGACCATAGTGATACTGCAACAGGTTGTAAGGGTGAAAAACGGTCGTAAATCACTTTGTTTAGTGACGTCGTATCTTTGAATGGTCACTGAATGAACGGTTGTAAGTCGAGGACTATCTGCATTGTGTAAAATTGCATAAATGAATGTGAATATATGTGTCCCCCAGGATAACGTTGCAGGATCCAATCTGGGTCAGTCACCAGGACTAGAGGTTTTGTCTTCTGAGCTTTTGGATTCGTGCCGGAACTTTTATTTACCACACAAAAAACCACACACATTGGGCTATAGAGAAATTCCCTGAAAATGGGCTCCAGCAGAAGAGAAAACCTTTGGTCCCAGTGGCCAAACCAGATTGAATCCTGTAAAATTGGAATTAGGCTCAGGCATTTATATGAAAATAATACAATAACAGAATTGGAAGGGACCTTGGAGGTCTTCTAGTCCAACCCCCTGCCTAGGCAGGAAACCCTACACTATTTCAGACAAACGGTTATCCAACATCTTCGTCAAAACTTCCAGTGTTGGGGCATTCACAACTTCTGGAGGCAACTTGTTCCACGGATTCCTTGTTCTAACTGTCAGGAAATTTCTTCTTAGTTCCAAGTTGCTTCTCTCCTTGATTAGTTTCCACCCATTGCTTCTTGTCCTGCTTTCAGGTGCTTTGGAGAATAGCTTGACTCCCTCTTCTTTGTGGCAGCTCCCTGAAATATGGGAAGACTGCTATCATGTCTCCCTAGTCCTTCTTTTCATTAAACTAGACATATATTCCTGAAACTATTCTTGATATGTTTAGCCTCCAGTCCCCTAATTATCTTTGTTGCTCTTCTCTGCACTCTTTCTAGAGTCTCCACATCTTTTTTACATAATGGCGACCAAAATTGGATGCAGTATTCCAAGTGTGGTCTTACCAAGGCATTATAAAGTGGTATTAACACTTCACGTGATCTTGATTCTATACGTTTGTAGGGTTAAGGGCAAAAGAGTAAGGCTAGAGCTGATTTTTTTTTTAATGGCTAGGGACCTTGATACTTCGATAGTCACGAAAAACATAAGGCTGCTTTATAACGTCTGGACAGAGGTGATTTTAGAAGCAGGTTTGGGGGTTTAGCCCTCCTACAGGGTTACGTTTCTACCACATGGACTTCCTACTTCCAAAGGTCAGAAAGCTGCTATCAACTGTGAGCATGTTATGTTCAAGAGGGACCTCAAGGACCAGATAGAGGTGAGTTGCAGGTTGCTCACCTCTAGATTATGGCATAGAATGTGGGGTCATCCTGGTCAGTTGAATGTGTTCAATAAATCATAATTAACTCAGAGTCTGATGTGGTAGATGAACCTAATCCAAAAGTCTTCAGGACCATCTCTCCCGGCCCACCTTGAATAAGAGAAGTAATGGTGAAGGTTCCTCCCAATGGAGATAATATCTTAGGAGCATCTTCTCAGTTGAATACCCGATATCAAGATAGGTCCAAAACTCCTGATTTGTAAAAAGGTAAAGATTACCTTTGCACATATATACTAGTCGTTCCCGATTCTAGAGGGCGGTGCTCATCTCCGTTTCAAAGCCGAAGAGCCAGCACTGTCCGAAGATGTCTCTGTGGCCATGTGGCTGGCATAACTAAACACCGAAGGCGCACAGAACTCTGTTACCTTCCCACCAAAGTGGTCCCTATTTTTCTACTTGCATTTATACATGTTTTTGAACTGCTACATTGACCGAAGCTGGGACAAGTAACAGGAGCTGTGGCGCTAGGGATTCAAGCCACCGAACTGCCGACCTTTCTGATTGACAAGCTCAGCGTCTTAGCTACTGAGCCACCATGTACGTCTCAAAATACACCTTACCCAGAGCAGTATTTCTCTCAATCTAGAGGACTTTTAAAGTACATGAACTCCCAGAATTTCCCGGTCAGAATTCTGGGAGTTGAAATCCGTGTATCTTAAAGTAGCCCAGGTTGAGAAACACTGCCTTTAAAACATTGTTACTCCTCAGAGCTCTCAGCTGCTGCTGTTGCCAGGGTGCCTTAACTAGCTAGCAAATTGTCAACGCAGGTTTAATTGTTGCTTGTTTATTGTCATTGCAGCCATGCCGTAAACCATCCCTCTGGGAAATGAGTGTTTTAGAAATGTGTACATAAATAAATACCTCTAGATTATGGCTAGGAGATAAAGAGTAGCTCAGCATGCTGAGCTCTACATGTCCTTGTAGGACCAGCAACTCATAGTGATGGGAGTAAGCTAGAATGCAGTTTGGCATCAGCTGTCACCTTACTGCCTGCCACACACAGTACGTTAGTGCAATTATGTAATAACTTGGCAGAGGTACATTGACGAGGCGTTCCTGGAATAGGCGTGAGCCGCACGCCGTGTGAAATTTGGGGTTGCTCAGACGGACTGGCAAAAAAAAAAAGACACAACAGAAGGTTTTCTAAGCAAACTCTGTGGTCGCTCCCGCACCTACACCATCTTCTCTTTCATGCCAGGTAAGATGTCTTCAGTTATAGAATGAATCTCTACATCAAGCACAAAAAAGTAAAATAACAACAATAGGCAAACAAGAAATGATCCCTAGCAGTTCTCACAATGTTCGGCACTCTTGGGAGGGTAAACCATGCAGGATATAAAGTAGGAGAGTTAGTTTATTAGGTCAACAGGATCATCATGAAGACTCAGTTTTGGTTTTTCATCTGAGTACCAATGGTGTAGCCAAACGAGCAAATGCAATGGTAGAACAATATATAAGACGCTATGTAAATTTGGGCTGATTTATTGCCGTTTGCTGAAGTAGCATACAGTAATGAGGTACACAACAGCACTGGATTTACACCTTTCAAAGTGACCTCTGGGAGTGAATATGTGGCTATGCCTGAGATCCCTCAAGACATCCCATCATCCACAGCCTGGATGGGTAATATAAAAAGCACATAGCCGGGGGTACGCAAAGCTCTAAAACAGAGATGTCAAACTCGAATTCATTGAGGGCCATATCAGGGTTATGTTTGACTGCGCTGGGGTGGGCATGGCCAGGGTGGGCCTGGCCAGCTCTATGCCACTCGTGTTGGGGGCATCTGTAGCAGCCTGAGGGTTTTGCCAGTGAAAATGGGCTCCTGAGTTCCATTTTCCACTGCGATGGCTTCCTGCAACCCTCTGCCAGTGAAAACAGAGCTCAGGAGGGCCATGCGTTGCAGTCCATTGCTTTATTTTTGTGCCTTGGTAATTCTGAAAAAGCCAGGGAAGCAAATTCCAGTTATCCTCTTGGCATTGCTCATAGGCAATTCATCCTCACCCTGACAAGCTTCTGATTGGGAGGGTTTTTGCTGCCAACCAATAAAACAAGGTAAAAGGGTCCTTGCACATTTTACTCTGCCAGTTGTTGCCGATAATAAGGGGCAATTTTCATCTTCGTTTCAAGGCCATTGAGTCCAAAGACATTTCTGTTAGGAATATAATCTAATGGTTGGGTTGGCAATATATAAATCATGTAACAATGCTATACCTGTTCCTTTAAATCATACTGTAAAATGTGATTGGTTGCTGTTTTCCTCAATCAGCCATAAGAGGGAGCCAGAATGACTGTTAGCTCTCTGTTTGTTAAATGCAGGGCTGATCTGATCTGAGTGTTTTGGAAGCTGGCTGTTAGAAAGTGCCATGAGCTATTGTAAGTTTTGCAACTGCTAACAAACTTTGTGTACCGGACTGATTATATGATACTAGACTATGTTATTTGGATTATCCCTTAACTGAAAGACATTGATGACTGACTGTCTTATCTGTGTATGACTTGGACTGTTATGGACTCTGATACCTCTATTTCCACAAAAGTAAAAGCCTATTTAAACTGCAGGATGATGGTTTGTGTGTCCTCCAACACAACTCTCACAATGCTTCTCTGAACGTACTCGCTCTCCCAACGGCGTGTGGCCAGCATGAGTCACAGAGGGCTGTTCCCTTCCCACTGAAGTGGTACCTATTTATCTACTCGCATTTGCATGCCTTTGAACTGTTAGGTTGGCAGGAGCCAGGGTGAAGGCTGGAGCTCACTCCGTTCCATGACGCTCAGGTCTTGAACCTGGCTCCTGCCAACCTAACAGTTCAAAGGCACGCAAATGTGAGTAGATAAACAGGTACCACTTCGGTGGGGACCTATTTCCAGCCAACAAGCCCAGCATCTTAACTGCTGAGCCACCATGCCACCCGTTTGCTGCCACCTGCAAAGAATTACGGGAAACTCTCCTTGATTAGTTTCCACCCATTGCTTCTTGTCCTGCCCTCAGGGGCTTTGGAGAATAGCTCTTCTTTGTGGCAGCCCCTGAGATATTGGAAGACTGTTATGTTGTTGCCCTTAGTCCTTTGTCCTCATTAGACTAGACATACCCAATTCTGGCAACCGTTCTTCATATATTTTAGTCTCCAGTCCTTTAATCACCTTTGTTCAGAGGTGGGTTTCTGCCTGTTCTCCCCGGATCCCGCAAACTGGTAGCGCCAGCGACCAGAAGCTCTGCCCACCCACTCGGACGCTTCTGCACATGCAGCAAAACCAAACAGATCCTTAAATCTTTAAAATATAGTTTTTTGAGGGAGTGGAATTACATTTAGTACATTGCCTTATTGAATTCTTGCATTCAGGGCAATATTTGTTCCTAATAGAGATTGAGATGTATTTCCTCCCCCTCCTTGGCTATATTTCCTTGAGTATAATCTCCTTCAGTGACTACACGGTGGTAATTGATGGTGCTGGAGCTAATCAAGATTACCTTGCTAGAGGCCTGAAGTGGTTGCTTTGAAATTAGGTTAAGGGCCTTTTATCTTACCCTATTAGCATACTTTAGGAAATGTAATCAGGGTTAGGCATTGGGAAATAAAGAGATGTCTGTCCACTGATGTATACCCTCTCTTCCTTCAGGGATCTCAATGCAAAATCCCCTTTGTACAATACAATAGCAGAGTTGGAAGGGACCTTGGAGGTCTTCTAGTCCAACCCCCTGCCTAGGCAGGAAACCCTATACCGTTTCAGACAAATGGCTATCCAACATCTTCTTAAAGACTTCCAGTGTTGGGGCATTCACAACTTCCAGAGGCAACTTCTGTTCCACTGATTGTTTTCACTGTCAGGAAATTTCTCCTCAGTTCTAAGTTGCTTCTCTCCTTGATTAGTTTCCACCCATTGCTTCTTGTTCTACCCTCAGGTGCCCTGGAAAATCATTTGACTCCCTCTTCTTTGTGGCAACCTGAGATATTGGAACACTGCTATCATGTCTCCCCTAGTCCTCCTTTCTATTAAACTAGACATACCCAGTTCCTGCAACCGTTCTTCATATGTTTTAGTCTCCAGTCCCCTAATCATCCTTGTTGCTCTTCTCTGCACTCTTTCAAGAGTCTCCACATCTTTTCTACATCGTGGGGAGCTAAACTGAATGCAGTACTCCAAGTGTGGCCTTACCAAGGCCTTATAAAGTGGTATGAACCCTTCACGTAATCTTGATTCTATCCCTCTGTTTATGCAGCCTAGAACTGTGTTGGCTTTTTTGGCAGCTGCTGCACACGGCTGGCTCATATTTAAATGGTTGTCCACTAAGACTCCAAGATCCCTCTCCCAGTTACTACTGTTGAGCAAGGTACCACCTATACTGTACCTGTATGATCTCTACAATAATCTTTTCTTAGGGCTTGGAGTTAGTAGCCAGGCAAGATGGGCTTAACCCTAATTTTCCTAGCCCTGTGATGGCGAATCTATGGCACAAGTGCCACAGGGGGCACGCAGAAAGCCCTCTCTGCGGGCATGTGAGCTGTTGCCCCAGCTCAGCTCCACCGCGCATGTGCCTCCGGCCAGCTGGCTGATTTTTGGTCCTCTGCCATGCATGCGCGGGGGTGGGGCTCATGCGTCACGTTTTTGCTCCCAGCTTGCTATGGCATTTTCACCATAGCAAGCTGGCAGTGAAAATAAATCAATAATTTCAGGCAGTCCTCCACTTACGACCGCAGTTGAGCCCCAGATTTCCCTCGCGAAGCGAGACCTTTTGCTATTTTACGACCTTTCTTGCCCCAGTTGCTAAGTGAATCGTTGCAGTTGATAAATAGATCACATGGTTCTTGAGTGAAGCTGGCTTTCCTCATTGACTTTACTTGTCAGAAGGTTGCAAAAGTGGATCCCATGACCCCCCCAGCCCCGGGACACGGCAGCCGTCATAAATATGTGCCAGTTGCCAAGCCTCCGAATTTGGACCATGAGGATGCCGCAAAAATCAAAAAGTGTGAAAAACGCTCATAAGTCACTTTTTTCCAACATCGTAATGACAACTTTGAATGGTCACTAAACGAATCATTGGGGAACAAACTTAAAAATGACACTATCAGTTTCATACAAGGAAAACCAGTACAAAATGTTTTACAGGTGACACCTGGCACCAACAAGGTTAGCTAAAATCTTAACAAATGCCTCCCCAAAATGTTGGAAATGCGAATCAATACATGGAACATATTACCATTTATGGTGGACCTGTGAGGAGGCTAAAATTTTTTGGAAAAGGATCAAAAATTGGCTGGAGGCAATAACAGGGGTTAAAATAGAATGGAAACCTGAAGTTTTTTTTAATTAGGAATAATGTCTGCGAAATACAAAAAAGAAATCCAGTATTGAATACTACATATAATTACAGCAGCAAGGATTGCCTTTGCCCAGAAATGGAAAAACAAATTAATTCCAAGCGAAGATGAAATAATAAGAAAGGTTATGGATTGTGCTGAAATGGACAAACTAACTAAAGAAATCCAGGGAAAAGAAGAATCAGAATTCTACCAGATAATGGGATAAATGGTATAGGTGGGTGGAGGAAAGAAACAAGAATCAATGAAGGAATATAACAAAATTCAAAAAAATAATAGTTATGAGTAAAATAAGAGGGTTAAGAATGGTGAAATCCAAATGAAATACAATAGAAGGGGAAATAATATAAGGTGAGTGATATCGATTGATAATTGCTATTAGAAAGAACAGAAAGCTGTTCGTGTTGTGTAAATGTGGTGTACGTCTAAGTTTTGTGTGTGTGTATTTTACATGTTTGTTAATAAAAAAAAAACCCGAATGGTTCTAAGTGGACCACTTACCTCAATAACGTTCTGATTTTTGTAAAGCAGGAGGTCCTTTTTTTCAAACTCCTCTAATTCGTTGAGGACTGGAAGCTTATGCTACTGTGTTTCCCTGAAATAAGACTGCATCTTATGAATACGGCATTCAGTTTTGGTCGCCACGATGTAGAAAAGATGTGGAGACTCTAGAAATAATTCAGAGAAGAGCAACATAGGTGATTAGGGGACTGGAGACTAAAACATATGAAGAACGGTTGCAGGAACTGGGTATGTCTAGTTTAATGAAAAGAAGGACTAGGGGGAGACATGATAGCAGTGTTCCAATGTCTCAGGGGTTGCCACAAAGAAGAGGGAGTCAAACTATTCTCCAAAGCACCTGAGGGTAGAACAAGAAGGAATGGGTGGAAACTAATCAAGGAGAGAAGCAACTTAGAACTGAGGAGAAATTTCCTGACAGGGAGAACAATTAATCAGTGGAACAGAAGTTTCCTCCAGAAGTTATGAATGCCCCAACACTGGAAGTCTTTAAGAAGATGTTGGATAGCCATCTGTCTGAAACGATATAGGGCTTCCTGCCTAGGCAGGGGGTTGGACTAGAAGACCTCCAAGGTCCCCTCCAACTCTGCTATTGTATTGTATTTATTTTTGCTTCAAAAGACGCATTAGGGCCATGATGGCGAACCTATGGCACATCTGCCATGCAGAGCCCACTCTGCGGGCGCTCCAGCTGTCGTCCCAGCTCAGCTCCCACCACGCATGGGCACGCGCCTCCCGCCGGCTAGCTGATTTTGGGGTCTCCGCCGTGTGGGGGCATGCAGGAGATGTATGCGTGGGGCAGGGGATCGTGTGTGCATGTGCATGGGGGGAGCGCCCACCCCCTCCCACTGCCTTTTTTTTGTCCCAGGAGGGTGCGGGGAGGAGCAGAGGGCGGGGTCATGCACGCAAGCACGGGGGCAGCATACGTAGGAGGGCGGGGCATGGGAGGTGTCGCACATGCATTGCCTTATGGGTGCAGGCGCGTCCGGCATGCGTCAACAGAAAGGTTAGCCGTCACTACATTAGGGCTCCTTTTCCAGTGATGTGTTATTTTCAGGGAAACGCCCGGATTGCTAACCACACGTCCTTTTCAGGTCTTGCAAACTCCTGTTTTGAATGCAGGCCTGCTTCTTCCCTTCGTCTGTGTCTTTCTCTCTCCCCCCTCCCCCCTCCCCTCATCTTTATTTATCAATGGCCACAGGCTGCCAGCCCTGTCAGGCGGCATCAAGGAGAAGAGATGGCAGCTTGCTCGGCATGCCAGGGGGAAAGGGGAGGTGGGAGGAAAGGTCATTGAGAAGTCGGGATTTTTTTTCTGGTGGAATACAGGTGGTCCACGATTCATTTAGTGACTGTTCAAACGACCAAAGGCCCTGACCTACGGGTCATTTTAAACAGCGACGACTTGGGTAGTAGTAGTAGTAGTAGACTTATATACCGCTTCATAGGCCTTTCAGGCCTCTCTAAGCGGTTTACAGAGAGTCAGCATATTGCCCCCAACAATCTGGGTCCTCATTTTACCCACCTCGGAAGGATGGAAGGCTGAGTCAACCCTGAGCCGGTGAGATTTGAACCGCTGACCTGCTGATCTAGCAGTAGCCTGCAGTGCTGCATTTAACCACTGCGCCACCTTGGCTCTTGGTAGCCTCCCTGTGATTGTGTGATTGAAATTCAGATGCTATATAAATAATGAATACTATTATGTGTTAATATTATGTTTGTTACATTATAGGACAAGGTTCAGGAGTGGGTTCCTGCCAGTTCTAACCTCTTCTATAGAAGAGGTTCCACAAATCTACAGTGCCGTTTAGAACCGATTCCAGCTCCCTCCCCCCGCCCATCCTCCCATCATCAAAATGAAGAGCGAGAGGAGGAATTCTGGGAGTTGAAGTCCACAAGTCTTAAAGCTGTCAAGTTTGAACACCCCTGGGAGTTTTTTCTAAAGGATTAGGGGTGCAAGGGTCTTGTAACTTGACAGCTTTAAGACTTGCGTGCTTCAAATGCCAGAGTTCCTGAGTCAACATGACTGGAGGAGGAATTCTGGGAGTTGAAGTCCACAAGTCTTAAAGCTGTCAAGTTTAAACACCCCTTAAGTTTTTTTTCTAAAGGGTTAGGAGTGCAAGGGTCTTGTAACTTGACAGCTTTAAGACTTGCGTGCTTCAAATGCCAGAGTTTCTAAGCCAACATTTTGGTTGCTAAGCAAGAGCGTTGTTAAGTGAGTTTCACCACATTTTACAAGTTGGCCATGCCCACCTGGTCACATGGCTGGAAGCCACTCCCACCCAGTCACATGGCCAGCCAGACACTCCCACAAAGCAGGCCACACCTACAGAAGAGGTTCTAAAAAATTTTGAAACCCACCACTGACAAGGTTATAGTGAGAGGAAGGCAGTGCAGAAGGGAGAATTATAAAAGCTAAGAAAGAAAGCCGATAGAGAAAGCTGTAAAATTACTGTATATTGTCATGTATGTTCTGTGTTTTGTTTTGTCTTATTGTGTTTTTTTCTTTGCTGTGTCTTTCCTATTGTTTTTAAAGATCAAAACATTTAATAAAAATTATTTAAAAAATAAAATTCAGATGCTTGGGAACTGGTTCATATTTATGACCGTCGCAACGTCCTGGGGTCACACCTTTGTGACCTTCTGAGAAGCAAAGTTAATGGGGGAGCCAGATTCACTTAACAACCAATTCACTTAACAATTGTGGCAAGAAAAGGGGCACATGGGCAAGAAAAGGTGCATGCAAAGGGGGTGAAACTCACTTAAGAAATTTGTGACTCAACAAACGGAAATTTTGGGCTCCGTTGGGGTTGTAAGTCGAGGACTACCTCTAGTATTTTATGAACGATGAGTTCATTTGTGTCAGCCATCTTGCCCTTAGCTATTTAACGCCGAGTGGTCCCAAAAATTAGAGCAGGAGTCCCCAAACCCCGGGCAGCAACCAATTCAGAATTGGGCCGCAGGAGTGGTGGTCCAATTCTCCCGCCCTCTCTCCCCCCTCCAATCGGGCCATAAAGGTTGGGGACCACTAGGTTAAAAGTTCTGTCATAGCTAGTCGTGTGGATCCAGTCAATTTGGATTCATTCACGGTTTAGCCCACCCGGTTGAAACCAAGTACCTTGACTTACTATTGTGGCCCATCAGCGGCCAGCAGAGCTGGCAGCAGATTCGGGCCATGGGGAGGAACATGGGCCAGTCCTGGAGTCTGGGGGAGGCTCTGATGAGGGCTCTGTGTCGGAGACAGAGATGGGGCCAAGGAGTTTGCTTCATGCTCTTGAGGAAGCCTTGGTCAGAACACTTAGGACCACAATTGAGCCCAGAACTTATGTTGCTAAGTGAAACATTTGCCAAGTGAGTTTTTTTGCCCCATTTTACGACTTTGATCCAGCGAATCGCTTGCAGTAGTTCAATTAGTAACGCTCGTTGTTAAGTGAATCTGGCTTCCCTGTTGGCTTTGCCTGTCAGAGGTGCCCCCTCGGGATGCCGTGACCATCATAAACACCAACCGGTCGTCAGGCATCCGAATGTCAATCACGCTGGGATGCTGCAACGGTGGTAAATGTGAAAAACTGTCATAAGTCACGTGTTTAAATGACCTTGTCCCTTCAAACAGTCGCTAAATGAACCTTTGTAAGTCGAGGCCTACCTGTTATCTTTCCTTGAGCAAACCCTGCTACCCTTCAGGTCTATTTCTGCCTCAATCTGTGACCTTGTTGTTAGTTGTGAAGTCGTGTCCCACCCATCGCGACCCCATGGACAACGTTCCTCCAGGCCTTCCTGTCCTTTACCATCCTCTGCAGTCCATTTAAGCTCATGTCTATAGCTTCAGTGACTCCATCCAGCCACCTCATTCTCTGCCGTCCCCTTCTTCTTTCGCCCTCCATCATTCCCAGCATGAGGCTCTTCTCCAGGGAGTCCTTCCTTCTCATTTGGTGGCCAAAGTATTTGAGTTTCCTCTTCAGGATCTGGCCTTCTAAAGAGAAATCAGGGTTGATCTCCTCTAGGACTGACCGGTTTGATGGCCTTGCAGTCCCAAGGGACTCGCAGGAGTCTTCTCCAGCACCAGAGTTTAAAGACCTCCATGCTTTGGCGCTCAGCCTTTCTTATGGGCCAACCTTCACAGCCATCCATGCAACTGGGAAAACCATCGCCTTGACTATACGCACTTTTGTTGGCAGGGTGATGTATCTGCTTTTTAGTATGCTGTCTAGATTTGTCGTAGCTTTCCTCCCCAGGAGCAAGCGTCTTCATTTCTTGGCTGCAGTTCCCATCTACAGTGATTTGGGGAGCCCAGGAAAATAAAATCTGTCACTATCTCCATTTCCTCCCCATCTATTTGCCAGGAATTGAGAGGGCCGGATGCCATGCTCTTAATTTTCTTAATGTTGAGTTTCGAGCCAACTTTTGCACTTTCCTCCTTTACCCGCATCAAGAGGCTCTTTAGTTCCTCTGTGACTGTAAAGGTCTAATTACAAAAAAAGCTTTCTGAAAAAGTTTTTTCAGGCCTGCACAGTCAGCCTTCTCTCCCCCTCACCCCCGCCGCCGCCTCACCAGGCAGCAACGAACGGCATTTGAAAAACAAATGGCAGAGAGTAGATTCTGAATTGAATTGAAAAGCACCTTCCCAACGGATGACATCCCCTGTGGGAAAATGAGTGTGCCCGTTGCATTTTGTGATATGCTCGGCCCCGGTTTCCATGCTCGTTTTTTGGGGGAGGCTGTCAATCTTTGTGACATGAAACTTCCTCGGAAGCGTGGATCCTCCCCACTCTCATATTTTCAGAATATACAGGTAATATATAAGGTAATATACAGGTCAAACTGCCCAAGGAGCTGCTGATTCAGTTCTACAGAGGAATGATTGAGTCTGTCATCTGCACCTCCATAACGGTCTGGTTTGGCTCTGCAATCCAACAAGACACAGACTTCAGAGGATAATCAGAACTGCAGAAAAAAATCAATTGCTACCCATTTGCCTTACATTGAGGACCTGTATACTGCAGGAGTCAAAAACAGGACTGTGAAAATATCTACAAGACTCCTCACATCCTGGACATAATGTTTTTCAACTTCTACCCTCAAAACGACGCTATAGGGCACCGCACACCAGAACAAATAGACACAAGGCCAGTTTTTCCCCCGAATGTCATCACCCTGCTAAACAACTAATTCCCACAACACTGTCAAATTAGTTTCTAAGATTGTATTACTTCTCACCCTTCCTAGTTGCTTGCATCTTTACGATTTATATTGTTTTTAATTGTTTCCTGGTATAATTTGATTGCTTTTTAGTAACCTATGATTATCACTGTGTTGTATCTTATGATTCTTGATGAACGCATTTTTTTTTTATGTACACTGAGAGCCTATGGACCAAATTCATGTGTGTCCAACCACACTTGGCCAATAAAGAATTCTATTCTACTCTATTCTCTATTCTATTCTCTATTCTGTTCTGTTATAGTCTATTCTCTATTCTATTCAATATTCTATTCTATATTCTGTTATATTCTATTTTACTCTATATTCTGTTATATTCTATTTTACTCTATATTCTATTCTATTCTATATTCTGTTATATTCTATATTCTATTCTATTCTATGTTCTATTCTATGTTCTATATTCTATTCTATTCTCTATTCTCCTATTCTATTCGATTCAATTCGATTCGATATTCTATTTTTTTCTCTTCTATATTCTATTCTCTTCTATATTCTATTCCTATTCTATATTCTAGTCTAGTCTAGTCTATATTCTATTCCTATTCTATATTCTATTCTAGTCTATTCTATATTTTATTCTCTTCTATATTCTATTCCTATTCTATATTCTCTTCTAGTCTAGTCTATTCTATATTCTATTCCTATTCTATATTCTATATTCTATATTCTATTCTATTCTATTCTATTCTATATTCTATTCTCTTCTATATTCTATTCTATTTTATTCTCAGTTCATTTAGTGATTGTTTAAAATTACAGAAGCACTGAAAAAAGTAATCATTTTTCACACTTAACAACCGTTGCAGCATCCCCATAGTCACGCAATCAAAATTTGCACGCTTGGCAACCGGTTCATATTTATGACGGTTCCTCTGTCCCTGCCATCACGTGATTTCCTTTTTGCCACCTTCTGACGAGCAAAAGTCAACTGGGCAAGCCAAGTGTAGTGTCTAACTCGGGGGTGTCAAACTTGATTTCATTGAGGGGCTGCATCAGGGTTGTGTTTGACTTCGGGGTGTGTGTATGTGGGGGGGGGGGGCGTCTCAGCTCAACATCACTCATGTTTGGGTTACCTGTGGTGGCTAAGTGCTAAGGCAAGACTTCCCTCAGACCTACGCCCCCTCATAATCTCCTTCCTTCCTTCCTTCTTTTTCCTTCCCTCTTCCTTCTCCTTTACAATACAATAGCAGAGTTGGAAGGGACCTTGGAGGTCTTCTAGTCCAACCCCCTGCCTAGGCAGGAAACCCTATACCATTTCAGACAAATGGCCATCCAACATCTTCTTAAAGACTTCCAGTGTTGGGGCATTCACAACTTCTGGAGGCAACTTCTGTTCCACTGATTCATTGTTCTAACTGTCAGGAAATTTCTTCCTCCTTCTTTTTCCTTCTTTTTCCTTCCTTGCTCTCTTCCCATCTTCCCATCTTTTTCTTTTCCCTTTCTCCTTTCCTGCCCCTTCTTGCCTGCTCAAATGCAAAAGGGGGAAACGTTTCCCCTTGTGTTTCATTTTCAGTTTGTTTTGCTAGCCCCCTGCCAGCTAAAACGGTGGTTAGAGGGGTGTGTGTTTTAGGCTTGGGCAGCATCCTGCAGCCCTCTGCCAGTGTAAACGGAGTTCGTGCGGCCCTTCCTTGCTCCGTTTCACTGGCAGAAGCACCACAGGCTCATCCTTTGCGGCCAGATGTAAGCACCCCTGGGCCTTGAGTTTGGTACCCATGGTCTAATAACTTAACCACTGCAGGGATTGACTGAACAACTCTGGCAAGAAAGATCGTAAAACCGGGCAGAATCCACTTAACAAATGTCTCGCTTAGCAGCAGAAATGTTCTATTGCGGTTGTAAAGCGAGGACTACCTGTACTTCTAGTTTCCTTAGCTTTAAATTATTGATTTCTGTCTGTTGTACCTTGGATGACATCTCTTCTCCCCCCCCACTCCACCCAGGGTTCTCCCCCCCATTCAAAAAAGGTTTAGAAACTTTATTAATTGACTTTTATTTAAAAGATGTCATAAAGTTGTAATTGGAGGATTTTTTTGAAATAGCTAATGAATGCCATTGTGTGGTTGTGTCTTTAAGTATAATTGTAGTCAAATGAGAATTGTGGTACATTGATAGAAAGATATGCAAAGATTTTTGACTTAAAGTGTATAATCTCATATGAACTATAAGTAATGACTGTGGAAGAAATGCACAAAGGTTATCTGTAACCAATCAACACGCTTTCTACAAGATGTAATGAAGGATGATTCCTTTTTGTGTATGTTTTTGTTCAGTTAAAATATAAAAAAACTTTTTTAAAAAAGGTCTCTTTCTGTTCTGACCGAGGCTTCCCGAGAGCATGAAGTAAACTCCTTGTCCCGACAAAAGACCCTTTAATTAATTGATTGTGAATTCTGCTCATTCACATCCAGCAAAGTTTTTCAAGGGAGGATTTACAGTCACCGACCATATCTGGCTTGGAGAGCTGCCAGGTCGAGATCTGCAAAACTTGGCAAGGAGTCTCCAAGAGTCATGAACCAATGAAGCGAACTAATGGTCTCCTGCAAACTCCACTCCCCTTTCACTCCTCTTTTATTTCCTCTGGGAGGGGCCATTCATCGTCCACCTGTGGCCTTACTCTTAAGTTGACCCTCGTTCTTTAGCTGGTTCCTTCAGCTGGCAACTTTGCGCATGCGCACAGTAGGAACAGGCTCCAGCTGTTCGTCAGCCTCACTGATATCTGACTCTGAAGGCAGCTGATAACTGTCTGATGGTTCACCGACAAAACCGCGCCCGACTAAACCGCGCCCGACTAAACCGCGCCGCTGACATCATCAACAGGGCGACAACAGCGCGGAGACAGAAGCATGCTGTAAACCCTAAACCTAAAATTAACACCTAAACCTAAACCTAATCCCCCTAAACCTAACCCTAACCCTAACCCTAAACCTAACCCTAAACCTAAACCTAACCCTTACCTTAAGTTGAATTGGCTTGCTTTCAAAGCACTATTTAAAGCGCCCTTCTTTCTCCACGCTGGCTGTTGTCGCCCTGTTGATGACGTCAGCGGCGCGGTTTAGTCGAGCACGGTTTTGACGGGTCACGCTGTCCGATGGCCCTGGCCCCCTCTCTGCCTCCAACACACAGCCCTCATCAGAGACTTCCCCAAACTCCAGGAATGGCCCAGGTTCCTCCCCAACCTCCTCACTGTCCGAATCTGCTGCCAGATCCACTGGCCGCTGGCAAGCCACAACACTTTCTCCCCCCACCCTCTCTTTTGCTATGGCCTTAATTTGGATTAGATAGCGCTACTCAAAGGATCTACAGAGGCCTCTCTTTTACAAAAGCCTATTCCGCCACTAGAAAAGTCTCCATGAACCAAGTGTGCACACTTGTGTGTGCTTGGGTGGGCATGCATTTTGTTCCTCCTACAATTCCCCCACCTCGCCCGCACACCCTGCCACTCGACTCGGGGCTGATGGGAAGGTGAGAGCCAAGCGTGATTAATTCCTGGCGGCTATAAGAGGCTTTCTCTCAAATCCTCGCCGTAGTTTGGGGGCCGAGGAAGCTTAGCGGTGCTTTGCCTTAATAAGAGCTGGGCAAGAGAAAAGATAGCGTTGTGGACAGAGGAAGGGGTTTGATGTCTGATTAGAGAGGAGACCCAGCTTATTTTAACAGTGCAGATATTATCAGCGTTCTCCTCAGAGCATCCTCTGAGTAGAACAGAACGGCACAGCATAGAAATGAATTCTTTATTGGAAAGTGTGATTGGACACACAAGGAATTTGTCTTTGGTGCATATACTCTCAGTGTACATAAAAAGACAGGATACATTCGTCAAGAAGCATAAGGTACAGCACTTAATGGTAGTCCCAGGGTACAAATAAAGAATCAAATCATACTAGGAAACAATCAGTATAAATCGTAAGGATACAAGCAACAAAGTTACAGCTATATAGTCATAAGTGGGAGGAGATGCGTGATAGAAACAATAGAAGATTAATACTAGTGCAGACTTAGTAAATAGTTTGACAGTGTTGAGGGAATTATTTGTTAGCAGAGCGATGGCATTCAGGAAAAAACTGTTCTTGTATCTAGAATAGAACAGAATAGAATAGAATAGAATAGAATAAGCATACTCGATAGATGATTGATGGGATTATACATAATTGAAAATAGTGATATATTAATCGTAATTGAATATATGTTGTACAATGAAAGTAAGGTATCTAGTTATATTAGACGGAAAATCTGTGATTGTATATGTAATTGAGAATATGGATGCAAAAACACTTATAACCAAACGACATGCTGTATGTAATGGATGAGAATTTTTTTATGTTTAAAAATAAAAAAAATGCAAAAAAAGAATAGAATAGAATAGAATAGAATTCTTTATTGGCCAAGTGTAGTTGGACACACAAAGAATTTGTCTTTGGTGCATAGGCTCTCAGCGAACATAAAGAAAAATAAAATACATTCATCAAGATTCATAAGATGCAACACTTAGTGATAGTCATAGGTTACTAATAAGCAATCAAATTATACTAGGAAACAAATAAAAACTATAAATTGTAAAGTTACAAGCAACATGGTTATAGTCATAAGTTGAAAGAGATAGGTACTAGGAAGGATGAGAAGAATAATAGTAATACAGTCTTAGTAAATATTTTGACAGTGTTGTGGGAATTAGTTGTTTAGCAGAGTGATGGCGTTCGGGGGAAAAACTATTCTTGTGTCTAGTTATTTTGGTGTGCAGTGCCCTTTAGCGTCATTTGGAGGGTAGGAGTTGAAACAATTGATGTCCAGGATGCGAGGGGTCTGTAGATATATTTGCACAGCCCTCTTTTTGACTCGTGCAGTATACAGATCCTCAATGGAAGGCAGGTTGGTAGCAATTGTTTTTTCTGCAGTTCTAATTATCCCTTGAAGTCTGTGTCTTGTCTTGTTGGGTTGCAGAGCCAAACCAAACAATTATAGAGATACAGAAGACAGACTCAATCATTCCTCTGTAGAACTGAATCAACAGCTCCTTGGGCAGTCTGAGCTTCCTGAGTTGGCGTAGAAAGAACATCCTTTCTTGCGCTTTTTGAGTATCTATCTATCTATCTATCTATCTATCTATCTATCTATCTATCTATCTATCTATCTATCTACATACTATGTATGTATGTATGTGTGTGTGTGTGTGTGTGTGTGTGTGTGTGTGTGTGTGTGTGTGTATGTATGTATGTATGTATTGTGTCAAAACCCCTGGTATGCCCAAATATGGGAGGAAGCATATTGCTTCCTTTCTCTGTCTCGGCTCATCACAAGAGACCATCCAGACAGAAAGCCATTATTTTTACTGTTGCCTTTGAATCCTAGTAAGGGTATGGCTAGCTGATGAGAGCTAAATAGCTTGAAATAGATCTATACTAGTCTCCCTTTATTTATTTATCAGCACAAATGCAACATATGTATGTATGTATGTATGTATGTATGTATGTATGTATGTATGTATGTATACATGTATACATATATATACAGCTGATGTAGGTTTTTGTCTATGCCGTTGGGGAATACTGAGAGTGGAAGGTCCAGTACATCCACATGTGAATATTTCCAGGAAATTTGTAATGCCTGCGTCCTCCTGCAGCCGGAGCATCAAAAAGACTACAGGGAGTCATTGACTTAACAACCATCCGTTTATGAGAAAATACCATTGCAGGAGGAAGTTATTCATAAAATAATGGAATGTGCTGAAATGGGTAAATTGACATTTGAAATTAGAGAACCAGAAGATAAAACAATTTTATAATTGAAGAGGGAGTTTATTCTTTATAAAAGAAGAAGGAGTCAAACTATTCTCCAAGGCACCTGAGGGTAGAACAAGAAGCAATGGGTGGAAACTAATCAAGGAGAGAAGCAACTTAGAACTGAGGAGGAATTTCCTGACAGGTAAAACAATTAATCAGAGGAACAACTTGCCTCCAGAAGTTGTGAATGCCCCAACACTGGAAGTCTTTAAGAAGATGTTGGATAGTCATCTGTCTGGAACAGTATAGGGTTTCCTGCCTAGGCAGGGGGTTGGACTAGAAGACCTCCAAGGTCCCTTCCAACTCTGCTATTGTATTGTATATCATAAGACATGGGATTTATTTTACCAATAGTTAGATAAAAAACATGGAAATGAAAGATATTAGAGAATGTTATTAATACAAGAAGAATAGAATGATATTGAATATAACATAAAGATATATTATTATTGGATAGATTGAAGATGATGTAATGAATTGTTATAAATGAACCCAATATTCAGTAAATCTCGTTTAATATAAAGGAATAATAGTGATAGTCAAACAAATGAGATATAATGATAATAATGTTTACAAACCTATTCGATTTGATAATATGTGATTCATATAAATTGGTAACCAATCAGCACACTGTATGTAATGGAGGATGGTTTTGTGTGTTGTGTCTTGTCTATCTCTGTCTAAAAAATCTTTAAAAAAACAATAACAACCATCCATTTAGAACAATCAACAATAAATTAACAATAAAACAGCAGAAACGGAGGCTCTGGAGGCTTTTGCGGAAGAGTAGTGGGTGACGGCTGGCGTGCCCGGAGAGATGGCTCTGCGGGCCATACATTCACCATCTCGGTCATAGAACAGAACTAAGTTCTTGGGGAAGGATAGACCCACTCCCCTAATCTTTAAATATGCCTTCCATTGCTATAACTGGTTAGCTGTGTATATCTTACTTTGGGGCTGGGGGCTTCTTGCACTGGATGGGGGTTTCCCATGTTTCATCTTAAGGACAAGGTTGTTCAATTCTCCCGGCAGGACCAAAGCTGCTGTCACGCTGAAGCGCCACAGGTAGCCTTCCTTCGGACGGACCTTTCCGGCATTTGACCATTTTGCAGGTAAGCCGAGGAGGAACGCCGCGCTTTGCCCTGGAGTTAGGAGTGGGCAGCCTGCAGAGAGCACTGATGACGGTGGAGGGTGTAAATCGGATGTAAATCAGTGAATGGGATTCTCTGCAACGGGATTGTTAAAATCAAAACCGCTGGGCAAGGGAGAAGACCAGGTTTGAAGTTGGGATGGATCCAGGCGGATCGTTTAGTAGAGCTGAGCTGGCATCTTGTGAGTAAATGCCAGCCATGCTCAGGGTTCAATAAGGCCTCTTCCAAAGGAGGACATCTCTGACATGTTTGTCTGTCTGTATTTCTCTCTCTCTCTCTTCCTTCCTCCCTCCCCCTCTTTCCCTTCCTTCTTTCCTTCCCCTCCTCCCTCCCCCTCCCTTTCCTTCTTTCTCCCTCCGTTCCTCCTTCCTTTCTTTCTCTCTCCCCTTCTTTCCTTTCCTTCTCATCCTCCCTTCCTCCATCTTTTTTCTTTCTTTCTCTCTCTCCCTCTCTTCTCTCTATCCCTTCCTGCTTTCCTTCCCCTCCTCCTCTTCCTTCTCCCCGTCTCTCTCCTCCCTCCCCCTCCTCCCCCTCTCTCCCTGTTTCTTTCTTTTGTTCTTTGTTCTTTCTTTTTTCTTGTTTCCTTCCTCTTTCTTTCTCTCTCCCTTCCTCCTTCCTTTCTTTCTCTCTCTCCTTCTTTCCTTTCCTTCTCGCCCTCCCTCTCTCTTTTTTCTTTCTTTGTCTCCCTTTACCTCTCTTCTTTCTATCCCTTCCTGCTTTCCTTCCCCTCCTCCTCTTACTTCTCCCGTATCTCTCCTCCCTTCCCCTCCTCCCCCTCTCTCCCTCTTTCTTTCTTTCTTTCTTTTGTTCTTTCTTTTTTCTTGTTTCTTTCCTCTTTCTTTCTCTCTTCCTTCCTCCTTCCTTTCTTTCTCTCTACCCCTTTCCTTTCCTCCTCCTTCTCCCTCCCTCCATCTTTTTTATTTCTTTCTTTCTTCCTCTCTTATTTCTATCCCTTCCTTCTTTCCTTCCCCTTCTCCTCTTCCTTCTCCCCTTCTCTTTCATCCCTTCCCCTCCTCCCTCTACCTCTTTCTTTCTTTCTTTTGTTCATTCTTTTTTTCTTGTTTCCTTCCTATTTCTTTCTTTCTTTCCTCCTCCCTCCCACTTCCTTCCCTCTCTCTCTCTCTTCCGTTCTTTCTATCTATCTATCTATCTTTTGTTCTTTTTCTTGTTTCCTTCATCTATCTTTCTTTTTCTCTTTCCTCCTCCCTCCCACCTCTCTTGTTCTCTCTCTCTCTCTCCGCCCCCCCAGTGGAGTATCGGAATCGCGCAAATCTGGGTTTGAAACAATGAGTTCGGTCGCTGTGTTAACACCCGAGAGCTTTGCTGAGCACCGCAGCGGCCTGAGGGACGAAGAATCACGAGGTGAGAGGGTTATGCCGGTGAAGGATGCTGGCGCAGGAAGAACATCCTCACTGCCAATGAGTGGCAAAACCGCTCATAAGTCACTTTTTTCCAGTGCTGTTGTAACTTCGAACGGTCACTAAATGACCGGCTTGTAAGTTGAGGGTTATCTATTTGTTCTGACCCCTCTTGTCCCACACCAACACACACTCCGAGCCAAAAATAAGTTACAGCATTTAAGTAACAGACAGACAAGTCCTTGGCAACAAACCGGCACAGACAAGCTTGGGCAGCAATCCAGCACAGATAAGGCTTGGCAGCAATCCAGCCTGCCAAGCTCACAATAATGTTCTCCGACATTCATTCCTGCATTGACTTCTGCAAGAGGGGCGTGTGCACAAGCAGCCTTTTTATAGTCTGGAGAGGAGCATAATGACCACCAGCTGAGTGCAATTACCTCCTGTAACTGTGCAACTGTTCCTGACGCCTATTAGCTCTTTGGTGCCGAGCATCCAGGAACAACTCATTGCTGGCATCCGGCTCACTCTCCCTTGTCTCCTCTCCACTGGTCCAAGGCTCAGGCGCCTTCTGGTGGCTAACCAGCCTCTCTGCGCCCTGCTCAGAGTCAGAACCCTGTCCATGGTCCTCCATATCCTCCAGAGCTGACTCATAGGGCCCCTCGCTGTTGGAGTCTGGTGGCAGCTCCAATGGCTCCTGCTGGGCCACAACATCTATTTAATTGAAGTTCACTCAAAAGAGCCGTTGTCTTCATACATTTCTCTCTTTATGGTCTTGTAATATTGGTTTCTTTGTGGTCTCTGCTCCAAGCAGGTGGTGTCCCAGAAGATGAGGCCTACATCCCCCACTTACTTGGAAGCTTTCCCGCCGCTCCCAGAAAAGGGGGCTCCGGGGGAAAGATCCAGTGAGTTCACAGGAGTATGGAACAAAATCCGGCCTATCAAATCTTCGGTCATCACCCAGGTGAGCGTGCGGAGGAGGTGTGTGCAGTGCGCAGTGTGGTGTGATCCATGGATAGGATTGAAAAAATTTATCAACTGGTTATCTGTCCAGTTGCTGGTTCGGCATGGCCATGGGGGGGGGGGCTACTCGGCATCCCGCACCATGGCATGGGGGGTCATATTCACCCTGCCCAGACTCTGGAGGCTTTCCTTGAACCTCTGGGAGGGAGAAGACGTCCTCCCCCAGGCTCTGGAGGCCCTCCAAAGGATGGAAACAGGCCCGTTACTGGACTTCCAGGAGGCCTATTTTTCGCCCTCCCCAGGCTCTGGAGAGTTTCTTTGAGCCTCCGGGAGGGCGAAAATGGCCTCCTCCCCCGGCTTCTGGAGTCCAGAAACAGGCCCATTTCTCGACTTCCAGAACTTCTGGGAAGCTTGTTTTTCACCCTCCCAGAGCCTCTGCGCTGGCCTTGCACTTATCTGGCATGATCAACAAGCCATATGGAGGCTCCTGGGGAGGGATGGGCATGGCCAGCCAGTCTTTCTAACTACCAGTTTGGCAAACCAGATGCAAAATTAGCATCCCGAACCAGTCCGAAACAGCTGCATCCCACCCTTGGTGTGATCTCTCACAGAAAACACGTGTGTGAGTTGGAAGCCACCTTTACCGATGTCTTGTCCTCCCAAGTGGGTGTTTGAACACCCCTGGGTTTCTTCCCCCTAAAGGTTAGGGGTGCAAGGGTCTTGTAACTTGACAGCTTTAAGACTTGCGTGCTTCAATGCCAGAGTTCCTGAGCCAACATGGCTGGAGGAGGAATTCTGGGAGTTGAAGTCCACAAGTCTTAAAGCTGTTGAGTTTGAACACCCCTGGGGATTTTTTTCCTAAAGGGTTAGGAGTGCAAGGGTCTTGTAACTTGACAGCTTTAAGACTTGCGTGCTTCAAATGCCAGAGTTTCTGAGCCAACATTTTGGTTGCTAAGCAAGAGCATTGTTAAATGAGTTTCACCACATTTTACAAGTTGGCCACACCCTCCCAGTCACATGTGCCAAGCCACTCCCACTTGGTCACGTGGCTGGCAAGCCACTCCCACCCGGTCACACGGCCATCAAGCCGCTTCCACTCAGTCACATGCCCGGCAAGCCACTCCCACAAAGCAGGCCACACCTATAGAAGAGATTTTAAAAAAATTTGAAACCCACCACTGCTACAGTCCTCCTCCTCCTGCTCCTCTTCTTCTCCACAAACCCTACTCCCTTCTTGCACTTACGATGTTATCTAGTTTTGGTCAAAAAACGCCTGCAAGAAAACAACAACCAAGTTCAATGAGCACCAAGGATTCCCCCAGAGCCTGTTTTATTGTGGGGATGTGTGGGTTAATGGCTTTGTTGGAGACTGGGGAGAGAGATAATTTGGGTCAAACCATTTAAGAGCAACTGATCTGGAAAATTAATCATAAATGCAAGGAAATGAAAAGACAGAATTGCAATATCTCCCCCACCCCCCACCCCCAACCTCATTTAAAATCTCTATAGATTGAATTCTGCTTGGAAAGGGAGACATGGGATTGGGGCCATGGGCATTTGGCACCCTGCTACGATTAGTTTCTCAACCTCTGCAACTTTAAGATGGGTGGACTCCAACTCTGGTCACACACACACACACACACACACACACACACACACACACACACACACACACACCGGCCCAGGGAAAGAAGATTTGGTGTTCTGGATCAATTCTTTGGGCATGATCCAAAGAACAAGTAGGAAGGCATTTTGGGGGTCTTCTAGTCCAGTGGTCACCAACTAGTGGTCTGCGAGAAAATGTTGATGGTCCACAGAAAAATGATTTGCATTTTTTATGTTGCACTAAATCAAGGGTCCTCAAACTACGGCCCCTAGGCTGGATACCTGCAATGAACTCTTGTGTTGCTGCAGAGAATCTCCCCCTTTGGGATCTTTTTGTGCAGGTCAGAGGGGGGAAGAAATTCCATCTTGGGTCTGCTTCAGCCTCCTGGTGTGGGTGAAGGCTGGAGGGAAGTGCCGCTGGTGGCGAAGAGCCGGAGGGCCTCATTCCAGTGGGACAGCATCATGGCCTGGAACTGGCTGATCATCTCAGCCCACTGAGCTTCCAGGCGCCGGCACCTGGCCTTGCACTTCTGCAGGTCTTCCCTCTGCTTGGAAAGCCTGCTCGTAGTTCTCAATGGGGTGCTTCTGCTGAGCCTCCTTCTCAGTCAGATCCAATTTGAACTGAGCCAGCTGTTTTGCCAACTCTTTCTCATGGCGGCTGCTTAGCTCCAGCAACTGCTTCCCGCTGGGGCCCTAAGGAGCCCGAAGCGGGCAGGTGAGGAGTGGCAGTAGACGCTGGCAAGGCGCCCCTCGACATGAGTGACATTGAGTTGGCCACGCCCACCCAGCCACATGAATGGTCCGCGGGATTTAAAATTGTGAATTTAGTGAGGTCCGAAAGGTTGGTAAACGGTTTTGCTCAAGGAGGAGACCCAGTATCGTTTCACGCCAATGGCTATCCAGTCTCTTCTTAAAAACCTCTGTGGATGGATTTGGTTATTTGTTTTGACTGTTAGGAAATTTCTCCTTAGTTCTAGGTTGTTTCTCTCCTGGATGAGTTTCCACCCATTGCTTCTAGTCCTGCCTTCAGATTCTATGGAGAAGAGGTTGAACCCACCCACCCACCCGCTTCTTTGTGGCAGCCCCTTAGGATTTCTCTTAGGATCCAGCAAGGGCGACTGGAAATGTTGTAGGACAGGGGTGTCAACCTCAAGGCCCAGGGGTCGCATCAGGTCCATGGGGTATAGAGAACCGGCCCGTGGAAGCAGTGAAGACCCGCCCTGTGGTGCTTCTGCCAGTGAAAACAGAGCCCATGCTCCGTTTTCGGCCACGACAGTCTCCTGCAGTCCTCTTCCAGCAAAAAAGGAATTCCGGTGTGTGTGTGTGTTTGTGTGGTGGTGTTGCACCCCTGCCCTGTGCTTTTTTTTTTTTTTTTTGGCTGGCAAAGGGCCATCAAAGCAAACTAAAAATAAAACAAAAAAGGAGAAATGTTTCCCCTTTTGCATTTGAGCATGCAAGAAGGGACAGGAAAGGAGAAAGGGAAAGAGGAAAGGGAAAGAAGGGAAGAAAGAAGATGAAAGGAGAATGAAGGGGGAAGGAGAAATAAGAAAACAGAATAGACTTCTTTATTGGCCAAGTGTGATTGAACACACAAGGAATTTGTCTTGGGTGCATATGCTCTCTGTACATAAGGAGAATCAAAGTACATCCATCAAGAATAAAAAGATACCACGCTTAGTGATAGCCAAGGTTACTAATAAGCTATCAAATCGTACTAGTAAACAATAAAAACAATATAAATTGTAAAGATACAAGCAACATGGTTATAGTCATAAGTGGGGAGAGAGAGCGACTAGGAAGGAAGAGAAGAATAGTAATACAATCTTGGTAAATTATTGGCAATGTTGTGGGAATTATTTGTTTAGCAGAGTGATGACATTCGGGGAAAAACTGTCCTTGTGTCTGGTTGTCTTGCTGTGCAGGGCTCTATAACATCGTTTTGACGGTAGAAGTTGAAATAATTTATTTCCAGGAAGTGAGAATTATAATAATAAATTAATATAAATAATATAATATAAATAATATGAATAATATAATATAATTAATATAATATAATATAATATAATATAATATAATATAATATAATATAATATAATATAATATAATATAATATAATAATATAATATAATATAATATAATATAATATAATATAATATAATTATAATATAATATAATATAATATAATATATAATATAATATAATATAATATAATATAATATAATATAATATAATATAATTAATAGAATAGAACATAATAAATATAATATAGAATAGAATAGAATAAAATATAATATAATATAATTAATATAATATAATATAATATAATATAATATAATATAATATAATATAATATAATATAATATAATAGAAGAAAAGATGTAAAAAAGATGTGGAGACTCTAGAAAGAGTGCAGAGAAGAGCAACAAAGATGATTAGGGAACTGGAAACTAAAACATATGAAGAACAGTTGCAGGAACTGGGTATGTCTAGTTTAATGAAAAGAAGGACCAGGGGAGACATGATAGCAGTGTTCCAATATCTCAGGGGTTGCCACAAAGAAGAAGGAGTCAAGCTCTTCTCCAAGGCACCTGAGGGCAGAACAAGAAGCAATGAGTGGAAACTAATCAAGGAGAGAAGCAACTTAGAACTGAGGAGAAATTTCCTGACAGTTAGAACAATGAATCAGTGGAACAGCTTGCCTCCGGAAGTTGTGAACGCCCCAACACTGGAAGTCTTTAAGAAGATGTTGGATAGCCATTTGTCTGAAATGGTATAGGATTTCCTGCCTAGGCAGGGGGTTGGACTAGAAGATATGCTAATATGTGCGAGAACTAAAATGGCTGCAAGGCTCCGTCCGCTCTAAATCTACCCGACGAAATTCAGAAAAAAAACCGCGAGTAACAACGCAAATATACAATATGAGAGGCTCGTCCGGGAAGCTTAAGACCCAGGGAGCCCGAAAAGATCAACTAGCGGTAGGGGCTACCTCTTTGGGGATAGCCCCGGACCGCAAAGGCTCCGGCGTCTCCAGCGGCTTCCATGCTGGTCGGGCCGCTCGGCACCGAGGAGGGGAATTTCAGCTTGGAAACGGCGGCGGCGTTCTTCGGCGGCTCCGTCGCTTATTCCACCTTCTGGCTTTGCCTGCTTGCGACGGGAGCGCCCTACGATCGTGGGACCACCCCCAGGACCATCTTTGGGCCGTTTGGACGCTGCAGCCGCGGACCACGGGGATTTTGGCGGTTCTAGCGGTCTCCGTGCTGCTTTGCCTACATCAGCTGTTCGGCGGCGAGGAGAGGAACTCCAGCTCGGTGGCGGCGGTGTCGTTCTTTGGCGGCCCTATTGCCTGCCCCACCTCTTTATTCTGTCTGCCTGCAGTGAAATCGAGGAACTGGGGAGACCACCCTTGGACTTTGCAGACCTGGATGACCCCATTGGCTTTAGAGATTCCGGAGGTTCTCGGGCTGCCTTGGCTATTTAACGCTGAGGGAGCAAGCTCCATCTTGAGAACAGCGACGGTGTCTCCTGGCAATTACAACGCCTGTTCCATCTTTTTATCCCATCTACTTTTAGTGGTGTGCCTCTGGGAACCCCTTGGAGTGGTTTTACCCCCAGAAGGAAGACTCTGGACCTGGGCTGCGGGTGGACAGATGATGGCAGCACTGTGTGTCCGCTCTGAACCCCCACAGGACCCTCTGACTAACAAAGTTATAGAAAAAGAGAGGGGTTATAAGACACTCCCCCATATATTCCTTTTGAACTATAATTGGCCCCCAGCCACTTCAACTCTGAACATTAAGAGCCAATCTCTGCCATCTGAACTCGCACCTTAAAATTTTAATCAATTGCGCAATTTTTAATTTCCTTCTTTTCTTTCATCTTTTTCTTCTTTCTTTGCATGGGATATGTATGAGATGTGTATGAGATGAATGAATGTCCCACTTTTATTATTATATTGTTGTAATTTTCTGTGTTTTTAAATTTTGACGTGGGGATTGTTTGGGGGAGTGCATGGGTATGTATGATTCGGAGGACCTGCCGGGAGATGTGGGGGCCATGGGGGTGGTTGGGGGGACCAGAGACACGGGAGAGGGTCGGGGTATTACGGTCGTAACAGGGAGGGGCAGATACGGCGGGGACTTTAGGGCAGGCCATTACCGGGGAAGGAGGGTTCGCTACATTACAGAGATCCCTCCTTCCGGCCCTTTAAGTCCCACTCCGAGACCAGATGGCGCAAGTAGTCAGGACCCTGGTCTCAGGCTGTTGTCGCTAAATGCCAGGTCTGTTGTACATAAAGCTCCTCTCGTCCGGGACTTAATTTTAGACGAGAGGGCAGACCTGGCATGTATTACTGAAACCTGGCTGGGCCCAGAGGGAGGAGTCCCCCTTGTAGAGCTGTGCCCAGAAGGATTTCAGGTGCTACACCAGCCGAGAGCCCAGGGAAGGGGTGGGGGTGTGGCCATTGTTATCCGGGAGTCGTTAGTTCCTCGTAGGGTCCCTGCTCCGGAGCTTGTCGGGTGTGAGTCTCTGCTGATAAAGTTGGACCTCAAGGGTCAAGTGGGCCTGCTGTTAACGTACCTGCCTCCCAACAGCGTTGCAGCAGCCCTCCCCTCGCTCCTCGAGTCAGTAGCCGAGCTGGCAATTGAGTTCCCTAGGTTGATGGTCCTGGGGGACTTTAATTTGCCGTCGCTCGGTGAAAACTCTGATGGGGCGCAGGAGTTCATGGCTTCCATGACAGCCATGGGCTTGACCCAAGTAATTCGGGGCCCAACCCATTCGGCGGGGCACATGCTCGACCTCGTATTTCTCTCGGAGCAGTGGATTTGTGATCTTGGTCTGAGGGGTAACGACATCATACCCCTGTCGTGGTCAGACCACTGCCTACTGAGGCTCGACTTCCGGAGACCAAACCCCCACTGTAGGGAGGAGGAACCGACCAGGTGGTTCCGCCCCAGGCGACTTATGGAACCGTTAAGGTTCCAGACGGAGCTTGGGGTTATTCCTGACACTTTCGCCCACAGTCCGGTAGAGACTCTGGTTGCTGCTTGGCACTCAGCAGCATCGGAGGCCCTCGACCGGATTGCGCCACTACGGCCCCTCCGAGGCGGCGGATCCCGGAGACCTCCTTGGTTCACCGAGGAACTCCGGGAGATGAAGCGCCGGAGGAGACGCCTAGAGCACCGTTGGAGGTCCGATAAGTCCGAATCGAGCCGAGCAATGGTAACCACCTGCACCAAGGAATACACCAGGGCACTTAGGGCAGCTAAAAGATCCCACATAGCCACCTTGGTTGCGTCCGCTGAGTCCCGCCCAGCCGCCCTGTTTAGGATAACCCGCTCCCTATTGAATAAAAGGGAAGCGGGGGAACCCTTGCAGGGCAGAGCTGAGGATTATGCCCAATTCTTAGCGGACAAAATTGCTCGGTTTCGGTCGGACTTGGACTCCTCCCCCGCAGTTCCAGCCGAGGCACAGGAGGATCAGGTAGAACATCTCTGGGTTGAGTTTCAGGATGTTACCCCCGGGGATGTGGACAAGGCCATGAGGGCTGTAAGTGCCTCCACCTGTGTACTGGATCCGTGTCCCTCATGGCTGGTTACTAACAGCAGTGAGGTGACACGAGGCTGGATCCAGGCGGTTGTTACCGCCTCTCTTTGGGAGGGGAACTTCCCCGCCTCACTGAAAGCGGCGGTGGTGAGACCCCTCCTTAAGAAACCATCTCTGGATCCAGCCGTTCTTAATAACTATCGCCCAGTCTCCAACCTTCCCTTCCTTGGGAAGGTTGTTGAGAAGGTGGTGGCCTTCCAGCTCCAACGGTTCTTGGAGGAAGCAAACTATCTTGACCCCTTCCAGTCAGGCTTCAGACCCGGTTACAGCACTGAAACCGCTTTGGTCGCATTGACCGATGATCTCTGGAGAGCCAGAGATGGAGGACATTCCTCCATCCTGGTCCTCCTAGACCTCTCAGCGGCTTTCGATACCATCGACCATGGTATCCTTCTGCGACGACTGCGGGAGGTGGGAGTGGGAGGCACCGTGTTGCGGTGGTTCTCTTCCTACCTCTCGGACAGGTCGCAGTCGGTGTTAGTGGGGGGGCAGAGATCGTCCCCTAGGCCCCTAACATATGGGGTGCCTCAGGGCTCGGTCTTATCCCCCCTACTATTCAACATCTACATGAAACCGCTGGGAGAGATCATCCGCAGGCACAGGATCAGATACCATCAATATGCGGACGATACTCAACTGTATCTGTCCGCCCCGTGCCAACTCAATGAAGCGGCAGACGTGATGAACCGAGGCCTTGAAGCCGTTATGGACTGGATGAGGGTTAACAAGCTTGTACTCAACCCAGAAAAGACCGAGTGGCTGTTGTGCTTCCCTCCCAAAGATTCGATCAATATTCCATCAATCAGGCTGGGGGGTCAAATTCTATACCCCTCAGAGAGGGTTCGCAACTTGGGAGTCCTCCTGGACCCACAGCTGTCGTTTGACCACCACTTGACGGCTGTGACCAGGGGGGCATTCGCCCAGGTTCGCCTGGTGCGCCAGTTGCGACCCTACCTGAATCGGGAGGCTCTCACAACAGTCACCCGGGCCCTTGTGACCTCTAGGCTGGAATACTGCAATGTGCTCTACATGGGGCTGCCCTTGAAGAGCATCCGGCGACTTCAGCTAGTACAGAACGCGGCCGCGCGAGTGATTGTGGGTGCACCTCGGTTCACCCACATAACACCTATCCTCCGCGAGCTGCGCTGGCTACCTGTCGATCTCCGGATGCGCTTCAAGGTGCTATTAGTCACCCATAAAGCCCTACATGGTAGTGGATCTGGATACTTGAGAGACCGCCTTCTGCCAATTACCTCCCTGCGACCAATAAGATCCCATAGATTAGGCCTCCTCCGTATTCCATCGGCCAGCCAGTGCCGGCTGGCAACTACAAGGAGGAGGGCCTTCTCAGTAGTAGCCCCGACCCTTTGGAACGAGCTCCCCGTGGAGATTCGTACCCTCTCCACCGTCCAGGCCTTCCGCATAGCCCTTAAGAACTGGCTAGCCCGTCAGGCCTGGGGACAAGGATAGCCGCCCCTCCCGAATGATGAATGTATGTTGCTGACTATTTTACTATATGTCTCTTTGTCAATGTTCGTCTTCCCCTCCCCTGATTTTATGTGAGCCGCCCTGAGTCCCCTCAGGGAAAAGGGCGGCCTACAAATATTAATAAAATCTCAAAAAATCTCAAAGACCTCCAAGGTCCCTTCCAACTCTGCTATTGTATTGTATTGTAAAGTCAAACTAGAGTCTTGCACTTTAAGAGAGCTAATTTCAATAAACTTAGAGAGAGAGCTTGGGAAGAATTCCATGGATGAGAATCCTCAAGGGAATCCTTATATTGTATAATATAATAAATATAATATATATTATAATATAAAAATAATGTGAGGATATAAGGGAAGGGAAGGAGGAGATTATGAGAGGGAGGGAGGGTCTTGGGGAAGTCCTGCCTTAGCCCATGGCCTCCACAGGTGCCCCCTCCACAAGCCCTGTATCATGGCCACCCCCAGCCACCTCCACCCCAACCCTCCGAGGTAAAACAAAACCTTAACGTGGCCCTCAATGGAAATAAGAGTTTCAAACCCCTGTTGTAGCATTTCAATAACAGTGCCTGGTTCTTCCGGACAGGTGTTTCACGTCCCTCTGGAAGAGCGACGCTACAAGGACAACAGCCAGTTTGGAGAAGGCGACGAGGCCAAAGTCTGCGTGGACATCATGCAGAAGACGGGGGCTCATATTGAGCTTTCCTTGGCCAAGGACCAGGGCCTGTCCATCATGGTGACTGGCAAACTGGACTCTGTGATGAAAGCACGGAAGGAAATTGTTGCTCGGCTTCAAACCCAGGTGACGCATCAAAAGTTAGCTTCCCTGGCAGTCCTTGCGCTGATGTTTTCACCATCTCCTGCTTCCAAGTCAGCACTTAAAATATTACAGTTAACATTATTTAAGGGTTTCCAGGGTGACACATTGACTTTGTCGTCGTCCTTCGAAAACTGGCGGCAAATCGGATCTTTTGTAGAAGGCTGCCTTCAACAGAATCTGGGGCCATTGGCCTATTGGTCCCAGTTCTGCCGGAGCACCTTTGAACAGTCTGGGGGCTACACCCCTGGGGGGGGGGGGGGTGTTCTGTGAAGATACAGCCTGTTGTGCCTTAAAATGGCTTCTAATGTACTGCCGTAAAATGGCTTCTACTCTATGGCGCAGTGGAGTTGCCATGGTAATGGCTTCACAGTACTCCACAAGGGGGTTCCCTCTAGTAAGGGGGAAAATCCAGCATTAGAAATTAGGTTTAGTCTGGACATTTCCCCCCTATAAATAAATACCTGAGCAACGCCGGGTTATTAACTACCATGTTTCCCCGAAAACAAGACAGGGTCTTATTTTCTTTTGGCCCCCCCAAATATATGGCTTGGGCCTTATTATCAGGGGAGGGCTTATTTTTGGGGGTTGCTGGGTAGCTGCTCTCTTGTGAGCTCACTAGTCAGCCTTATTTTAAACTAAGTTTCCAAATTTAGAGTGTTCTCTTTCCAATAAAAAAAGATTTAAAACTCACACCAAACGACATGTTCTTATCCAGTCTCCTTAGGGCTATCCGCAGTTTCATCAGCCTTATGGCTGGTTCGGAAATCACTGGCAAAGAGGGTTTTTCCTAGGTCCCCAGAGACTTTGCGAACATCTCTGGGACCACTGGGTCTCCCCTACCTTTCACTGTCTCTTCGGGACAGCTTGGGTCCAAAAAAGGACCATCCAGATGATCCGGTTTAGATGGTCCTTCAGGAACAGCCTGAAAGTCCGTCTTCACACTGCTAAGCCTTATTTTCTTTTGACGCCCCCCCCCCCAAATATGGCTTGGGCCTTATTATTAGGGGAGGGCTTATTTTGGGGGGTTGCTGGGCAGCTGCTCTCTTGTGAGCGGGCTCCTGAAGAGCCGGGCACAGCCTCAGGGGCAAACGGCTGGGTTGCACTGTCGCAGCAGCGCAACACAGCAGCCATGAGATGACCATGCTAATGAGTAGCAACCTGGCATGGCCTTATTTTCAGGACATGTCATATTTTCGGGGAAACACGGTAGTAGCATAAAAAAATAGCAATCAATCTCCTCCCTTATTATCAAAGGTTACATTCTTCACTCCGGACTTTTGGCTGGGTTGTTGATTAACTTTCCTCTCTTCAACAGCCACCTGTGTATCTGACCTTGGTTCCCATGAGAAAGCTTTTTGTTTTGACTGCTAGCTAGGTTATCATGTCTCCCCTTCCCCTCTACTAGTTTGTGGCAACTATGAAGCAGCAGAAGATGGCTTTGGCCAGGTTCTCAGAGTTGACAGCTTGACCTTGGGTAAAGTTCTGTTCTTTGTCTGCTTTTCCAGTGAATCTACCCCCTCAGATGCTTTAATCCCTCTCCATACATCACTCCTTCCCACAGGCTTCAGCTACTGTCACAATCCCCAAAGAACACCATCGCTTTGTGATCGGCAAGAACGGCGAGAAACTGCAGGAGCTCGAGCTCAAGACAGCCACCAAGATCAACATCCCACGGCCCGAGGATCCCAGCAGCCAGATTAAGATCACTGGCACCAAAGAAGGCATCGAGAAAGCACGTCATGAGATCTTGCTCATCTCAGCAGAGCAGGTGAGCGGCTGGGCCCCTCTCCTTTTCTCCGAAAGGCGACAGGATGGCGACGTTGAAGTTCACAAGAGATAATA